>NC_057798.1:60017916-60345844 GCF_018294505.1 Triticum aestivum
AACATATTGCTGCTACTCCTGCTTTTAGACTTAAGGTGAACAGATTGCACCAGTGGTTCATAAACCCAAGCATAATGCTTCTACTCTCACTTTTGCACTGAAAGCAGACCAATTGCATAATAATTATTTCATGCAGAAGATGGCTGCTTGCATTTCATGGTATTTAGAGGGGCATATGATAGTTTACTTGTTTGTTCAGCAACTTTTCAAATTAAGTTGTGATAAATTAAAATGTATGCATTGCTCACAGTGGTTAAGTTCAACGAATATGTTAGTGTTCAGGTAATGTTAGGTAATTTACTGATTTGTGAGAAGAAACATGGTTGCCTCATGGAAGCAGTGCCATATTAGTTGAAACTATTCTACAATGATTCAGAAAGTATGCACTTAAGCAGCTGTAAAGCAAACTTTCTCTTCCCGAAGCCACCACCACAACTAGTTCAATGCATGAAAAATGAAAGAATACAAGGACTCAAGAGAGAAAAGAATGCTCATGTTCGACCATTCATCATTCAAACATATTGATTAGGGGGCAGGGGGTGCATGAGAGGATCTCTTAAGAATTAGTTCAAATTTGACCCAAAAAAACCGCGCATTCGAACAAATTAAGCAATTAACTTGCAAGACAACATACTATCTCTAGCAAGAAGTGAATTATCTAGTGGGAGTTTGACAAGTCAATAATATTGCTGCAAGATCTATTCCATCACTAGGTAGAAAGTCAATACATGGTACTACCTCCATCCCGGTGTATAAGTCATTCGCGTAGTTCTAGGTCGATAATTTAACTATCTAAATATGTATTATATGTGACAAAAAATATATATTTAGAAACTACATCCGCGTGGAAATCTAGTGATATACTTTTCATGACATATAACACATATTTAATTCCTCAAATCGATGACCTAGAACTACGCGAATGACTTATACACCCGGACGGAGGAAGTATAATTTTCGTAGTTACCAGTAAAAACTTACTAGAAGATACAGTATCTAAGGAAACATACTAATCTGTTGCTATCAATTTAAAAGCAATGAAGGGATACTGATTTCCATAGATCATGGCGCGAGTACCTGAACAACTTCGTCGCGGCTGTTCCCCTTGACCACCTCCTCGAGCTTCACGTTGTCCAGCTGATCAAACCAACACAAAATCAGCAAAGGAGAACCCCAATCAGCACCCAAGCGAGATCTCCGCACCCCATAACCGCTCAAGACAGGGGGGAACAGAGGAGAGCACCCACCAGCAGCACGGCGGCGCGGGGGAAGTAGCGGAAGATGTGGTCCCCGACGCGCTTGGCGACGGCGGGGAGGTCGGCGTCGTCGCGGCGCGCGTTGGCGTGGTAGTATCCGACGACGGCGAGGCCCTGCGCCTGGAAGTGGTCCTCGACGAGGGTGAGCGCGAGCTCGAGCGTGGGGAGCAGCGGGAGGTGGTGCGGCTGGTGGGAGAGCGGCACGGCGTCGGCGACCGAGACGACGGCCGGGGAGGCGGCCGGGTCCGCCAGGCGGCCGACGAGGAGCCCGTTGACGGCCGCCGCCGGGTGCTTGAGCGCGTGCAGCGCGAGCTTCACGTACGCCGCCTGCGCGACCTCGTACCGGCACTCCACGCCCATCGCGATCCGCCGGGGAGGCCGCTTCCGGTCGGGTTTTCGCTGCCTCTCTCGTGCGCGGCGGCCGTCGTCAGATCTGGGTGGAGGGGATGGGATCGGAGTGAGTATCAATCAGATCGGCTTTGGAGCTTTGGAAGGGGAGAGGAGAGGCTCCCGTTGCTGGCCGCCCGATTGGTTATGGACGATCACAAGTGAGTTGGGACCTGGAAAATCAGGCCCAAGGGCTTATCTTGTTTTACTTTTTGAGATGAGACAAATGCAGTACACACCCGTACACTCAAACCATATGAACCCACACACATACCCTGCATCCATGAGCACCTTTGAGAGGCTACACCGACGAATCTCGAAATTAACGAAGTCATTGTCGAGACCCACTAAAAGAGCACCGCTGGAGAGTTTAGAACAAAATGTGAACCCGATGGACAAGTTTCACCACAAGGAACCTACAGTTAGTCTGCGGGTTTGTCTTATTCTTGAGCTTGCTACATATCTTACACCGTCGTGGACATGTTCAATAAGGATAAAACATGAATATTGTTGCACAAGGGTTTCCCTCACAAGTTGTATCAGTTGTCGGTGATCTCGCCCTATATCCATAATCCGATGATTGGCCCTCCAAAAGTCCCCTTCTTCTCGATCCAACCAGTGATTCTTCCCGTAGTCTCCTGAGGACTAATCTCCAGTGTTGTACGACATCCATGGTTCAGATCCCCAACGATTGCGATCTGATCTAGGTAGTCAAACTCCTCCATGTTCTACCTCGTAGCCATTCACGTTTTGACACGTGAAACTGATGACGGGGCTCGTCAGGTTGGTGGATCCGTGAGCGATCGCAAAATTTACTAGATCATGCTGGCGCGCGTTGCTGCGCCCGTTTTTTGGTGTAATTGATTGTTAGTCATTGATACGAAAATATGTAGGCATGTTGTTAAGTAATTTTGCATTGTACTTTGAGCTTGGAATGTGATTCAAACATGGCACGTCAGACGGGTTTATAGTTTAGATCTCCCGTAGACATTTCTAAAGCCCGAGGAAGAATTTTTATACAATGCTGCAAGAGCAAGATTTTTTATTTTGCAATATGTTTATTTTTTCCGAATTGCAGATATCAAAAGGCGCATGGAGAAGGATATTAACGAAGTGACAAAGGTTGCACGACTCGCAAAATCAAATCTTTTCCTACTAATAAATCAGCGGTCGCTTCTGGATGTCCGTCGTTGGTCGTTTTGCAAAAAAAGTCCCCCTATTTCTTAGAAATTAACCCGTGGTCCTACTTAAATCTGGATAAGGTTTGGTTTTTTGCAAAAAACACCCTGCCTCCACTAAACCGCCGTGCACGCCCCTCCGCTTGCCGCCGGCGCACTCCGCAGAAGCCAAGGCAGGAGATGCGTCGCGGCGGGCGTATGCGCCGCCCGAGCCCAGGAATGGGGCGAGGCGTCGCGGCGGCCGTTGAAGGGCGCGGCGGACCGAGGCGTTGAGGCGGAGGATGATAAGGCGGCCGGCATGCTTTCTTGGGGCGAGGCGTCGCGGCGTGGCAGCAGCACGCGAGGGCGTTGTGGAGCGCGCTGCGGCGGGGCGGCTTCAGGTCGTATTGGCTGAACTGGACTGTGGGCGCTACCGCAATGGCGAACTAGAGGAGAGGCTCCGGCAGTGAGCCAGGCATGGCTAGGCATCGCGAAGAGCCACGAGGTCGTCGCCGCCGGCCTCCGCGCCACACTGGACCAGCTGCTGCAGCCCACCTGTGAAGTTGCTCTGGGACGCCTGTGTTCTGCCATTTTGGTGCTCCGTTGCCGGTAGCTGTCCCTGTGCGATGCGTGCGAACCCGCCGTGGCGACCTGCCCCGTGTGCGCGGCACCAAGTACTCCTCATTCCATGTCAAGCCATGCCGACGACGATGGACGTACGTGCGTCGCGCTGTGCTCGCGCGTGAGACCGTGCCTAATTTGGAAAGATTGCAGACCGTGTCCTTGTCGAACAAAATTCAATGGAGTGTCCAATCCGGATTGTTGCTTTCTGCTATAAGAGGAAGGGTAGTCGGCCAGAATCTCCATCAGATCAATTTTGGACGAAACATCCAATGTCTTCGCCAAGTTCGCCGGAGGAAGAAGCGTCGAGTTCGCCGGAGGAACAACAACATCCGTCGAGCACTCCAATGTCGCCTGCGGCGGCTACACCAGAGGTATGTTTGTGCCCTGTTTGATTAATTTTTCTGTCCCCTGTCTCGCTCGCGAGCCCGTGCGCGGCGACTGTTGCTGCTCGCGAGCTCGTGCGCGTCCCTGCTGCTGCCGCTGCTTGCTTATGCCCCGTGCGTGGTGACTCCCTGCTGCTGCCACTGCTCGCTCGTGCAACGTGCGCGGCGACTGTTGCTGCTCGCGCGCTCGTGCGCGTCCCTGCTGCTGCCCTCTCTGGCTAGCCGAATCACTCTGAAGCTGTGAACCTAACACGTGTGTTCTGAAACTTCTGAACTGAATGCTTGAAAGATCGTCTTGTCCTGAAAAAATTTGCTTGCTTGTCACTGTTTGAACTGGTTATTCCTCAGTTATAGTGCTTGATGGATTCTGTGGTAGCCTTACTCATATATTACCAACGAAATACAATTGCAGCCAGAAATCTGATTGGTCATTCTTCAGTTATAGTGGTACTAATGAAATCCAATTGCTTAGTCATCTATTAGCTTTGCAGTGGCATACACATGAATAGATATCTCAGCGTGTACTACAAACATCTTATGTTGGATATATGTGTGCTTTTCAACATATATTTGAAGTGTAACCAGTCTTTCGCAGTTGGATGTATTCTGAACATATGACTTTATCTCCTGAACCCATGGTTAGGGGACCTACCCTACTGGAAAGACCTAGAGATCTGCTCTTCGATCGACGTGATGCACGTGACGAAGAACCTTTGTGTGAACCTGCTAGACTTCTTGGGCGTGTATGGGAAAACAAAAGATATAGCTGAGGCACGGGAGGACCTGCAACGTTTGCACGAAAAAGAAAACATGCCTCCAAAGTAGTATGAAGGTCCTGCCAGCTACGCTCTTACCAAAGAAGAGAAGGAAATCTTCTTTGAATGCCTACTTAGTATGAAGGTCTCGACTGGCTTCTCGTCGAATATAAAGGGAAGAATAAATATGGCAGAGAAAAAATTCCAAAACCTAAAGTCTCATGACTGCCACGTGATTATGACGCAACTGCTTCCGGTTGCATTGAGGGGGCTTCTATCGGAAAACGTCCGATTAGCCATTGTGAAGCTATGTGCATTCCTCAATGCAATCTCTCAGAAGGTGATCGATCCAGAAATCATACCAATGCTAAGGAGTGATGTGGTGCAATGTCTTGTCAGTTTCGAGCTGGTGTTCCCACCATCCTTCTTTAATATCATGACGCACGTCCTAGTTCATCTAGTTGACGAGATTGTCATTCTGGGCCCCGTATTTCTACACAATATGTACCCCTTTGAGAGGTTCATGGGAGTCCTAAAGAAATATGTCCGTAACCGCGCTAAGCCAGAAGGAAGCATCTCCATGGGCCATCAAACAGAGGATGTCATTGGGTTTTGTGTTGACTTCATTCCTGGCCTTAAGAAGATAGGTCTCCCTGAATCACGGTATGAGGGGAGACTGACTGGAAAAGGCACGCTTGGAGGGGACTCAATAACATGCAGGGACAGATATTCTTGGTCTCAAGCACACTACACAGTACTAATGAACTCTACCTTGGTGACCCCGTATGTCGATGAACACAAGAACAGTCTGCACTCCAAACACCCGGAGCGGTGCGGCGACTGGATTACAAGTGAACACATCAGGACTTTCAACAGTTGGTTGGAAACACGTCTCAGAGGTGAGAACACTGTTTGTGCTGAGCTGTACTCGTTGTCCAGGGGGCCATCTTCAACTGTATTGACTTACAAAGGATAAGAGATAAATGGGAATACATTTTACTGTTGGGGAACGTTGCAGAAAATAAAAAAATTCTACGCTTTCACCAAGATCAATCTATGAGTTCATTGTTGGGGAACGTAGTAATTTCAAAAAATTTCCTACGCACACGCAAGATCATGGTGATGCATAGCAACGAGAGGGGAGAGTATTGTCCACGTACCCTCGTAGACCGTAAGCGGAAGCATTATGACAACGCGGTTGATGTAGTCGTACGTCTTCACGATCCGACCGATCCAAGTACCGAACGTACGGCACCTCCGAGTTCAGCACACGTTCAGCTCGATGACGATCCCCGGACTCCGATCCAGCAAAGTGTCGGGGATGAGTTCCGTCAGCACGACGGCGTGGTGACGATGATGATGTTCTACCGGCGCAGGGCTTCGCCTAAACTCCGCGACGATATGACCGAGGTGGAATATGGTGGAGGGGGGCACCGCACACGGCTAAGGAACGATCTTGAAGATCAACTTGTGTGTTCTAGGGTGCCCCCTTGCCTCCGTATATAAAGGAGGGAGAGGGGAGGTGCGGCCGGCCCCTAGGGGCGCGCCTGGAGGAGTCCTACTCCCACCGGGAGTAGGACTCCCCCCTCTTGCCTTGGTGGAGAAGGAAAGGGGGGAGGGGAAAGAGGAAAGGGGGGCGCCCCCCCCCTTCCTTGTCCTATTCGGACTAGGGGGGAGGGGGCGCGCGGCCTGCCCTGGCCGGCCCTCCTCTTCTCCCTCATGGGCCAGTAAGGCCCATTAACCCCCGGGAGGGTTCCGGTAACCCCCCGGTGTTCCGGTAAAATCCCAATTTTACCCGGAACCATTCCGATATCCAAATATAGGCTTCCAATATATCAATCTTTATGTCTCGACCATTTCGAGACCCCTCGTCATGTCCGTGATCGCATCCGGGACTCCGAACAACCTTCGGTACATCAAAACTTATAAACTCATAATAAAACTGTCATCGTAACATTAAGCATGCGGACCCTACGGGTTCGAGAACTGTGTAGACATGACCTAGAACTATTCTCAGTCAATAACCAATAGCGGAACCTGGATGCTGATATTGGCTCCTACATATTCTGTGAAGATCTTTATCGGTCAAACCGCATAACAACATACGTTGTTCCCTTTGTCATCGGTATGTTACTTGCCCGAGATTCGATCGTTGGTATCCAATACCTAGTTCAATCTCGTTACTGGCAAGTCTCTTTACTCGTTACGTAATGCATCACTCCGTAACTAACTCATTAGCTACATTGCTTGCAAGGCTTATAGTGATGTGCATTACCGAGAGGGCCCAGAGATACCTCTCCGATAATCGGAGTGACAAAACCTAATCTCGAAATACGCCAACCCAACATGTACCTTTGGAGACACCTGTAGTACTCCTTTATAATCACCCAGTTACGTTGTGACGTTTGGTAGCACCCAAAGTGTTCCTCCGGTAAACGGGAGTTGCATAATCTCATAGTTACAGGAACATGTATAAGTCATGAAGAAAGCAATAGCAACATACTAAACGATCAAGTGCTAGGCTAACGGAATGGGTCATGTCAATCACATCATTCTTCTAATGATGTGATCCCATTAATCAAATGACAACACATGTCTATGGTTAGGAAACATAACCATCTTTGATTAATGAGCTAGTCAAGTAGAGGCATACTAGTGACTATATGTTTGTCTATGTATTCACACATGTATCATGTTTCCGGTTAATACAATTCTAGCATGAATAATAAACATTTATCATGATATGAGGAAATAAATAATAACTTTATTATTGCCTCTAGGGCATATTTCCTTCAGTCTCCCACTTGCACTAGAGTCAATAATCTAGATTACACAGTAATGATTCTAATACCCATGGAGTCTTGGTGCTGATCATGTTTTGCTCATGGAAAAGGCTTAGTCAATGGGTCTGCAACATTCAGATCCGTATGTATCTTGCAAATCTCTATGTCTCCCACCTGGACTTGGTCCCGGATGGAATTGAAGCGTCTCTTGATGTGCTTGGTCCTCTTATGAAATCTGGATTCCTTTGCCAAGGCAATTGCACCAGTATTGTCACAGAAGATCTTCATTGGTCCCGATGCACTAGGTATGACACCTAGATCAGAAATGAACTCCTTCATCCAGACTCCTTCATTTGCTGCTTCCGAAGCAGCTATGTACTCCGCTTCACGTGTAGATCCCGCCACGACGCTTTGTTTAGAACTGCACCAACTAACAGCTCCACCATTTAATAAAAGCACGTATCTGGTTTGCGATTTAGAATCGTCCAGATCAGTGTCAAAGCTTGCATCGACGTAACCATTTACGACTAGCTCTTTGTCACCTCCATATACGAGAAACATATCCTTAGTCCTTTTCAGGTATTTCAGGATGTTCTTGACCGCTGTCCAGTGATCCACTCCTGCATTACTTTGGTACCTTCCTGTCAAGCTTATTGCTAAGCACACGTCAGGTCTGGTACACAGCATTGCATACATGATAGAGCCTATGGCTGAAGCATTGGGAACATCTTTTATTTTCTCTCTATCTTCTGCTGTGGTTGGGCATTGAGTCTGACTCAACTTCACACCTTGTAGTACGGGCAAGAACCCTTTCTTTGCCCGATCCATTTTGAATTTTTTCAAAACTTTATCAAGGTATGTGCTTTGTGAAAGTCCTATTAAGCGTCTTGATCTATCTCTATAAATCTTGATGCCCAATATATAAGCAGCTTCACCGAGGTCTTTCATAGAAAAACTTTTATTCAAGTATCCCTTTATGCTATCCAGAAATTCTATATCATTTCCAATTAATAATATGTCATCTACATATAATATCAGAAATGCTACAGAGCTCCCACTCACTTTCTTGTAAATACAGGCTTCTCCAAAAGTCTGTATAAAACCATATGCTTTGATCACACTATCAAAGCGTTTATTCCAACTCCGAGATGCTTGCACCAGTCCATAAAATGGATCGCTGGAGCTTGCACACTTTGTTAGCACCTTTTGGATCAACAAAACCTTCTGGCTGCATCATATACAACTCTTCTTCCAGAAATCCATTCAAGAATGCCGTTTTGACATCCATTTGCCAAATTTCATAATCATAAAATGCAGCAATTGCTAACATGATTCGAACAGACTTAAGCATCGCTACGGGTGAGAAAGTCTCATCTTAGTCAACCCCTTGAACTTGTCGAAAACCTTTCGTAACAAGTCGAGCTTTATAGACAGTTACATTACCATCAGCGTCAGTCTTCTTCTTAAAAATCCATTTATTCTCAATGGCTTGCCGATCATCGGGCAAGTCAACCAAAGTCCATACTTTGTTCTCATACATGGATCCCATCTTAGATTTCATGGCCTCTAGCCATTTTGCGGAATCTGGGCTCATCATCGCTTCCTCATAGTTCGTAGGTTCATCATGGTCAAGTAACATGACTTCCAGAATAGGATTACCGTACCACTCTGGTGCGGATCTTACTCTAGTAGACCTACGAGGTTCGGTAGAAACTTGATCTGAAGTTTCATGATTAATATCATTAGCTTCCTCACTAATTGGTGTAGTTGTCATAGGAACCGGTTCTTGTGATGAACTACTTTCCAATAAGGGAGCAGGTACAGTTACCTCATCAAGTTCTACTTTCCTCCCACTCACTTCTTTCGAGAGAAATTCCTTCTCTAGAAAGGATCCGAATTTAGCAACGAAAATCTTGCCCTCAGATCTATGATAGAAGGTGTACCCAACAGTTTCTTTTGGGTATCCTATGAAGACACATTTCTCCGATTTGGGTTCGAGCTTATCTGGTTGACGTTTCTTCACATAAGCATCGCAGCCCCAAACTTTAAGAAACGACAACTTTGGTTTCTTGCCAAACCACAGTTCATAAGGCGTCGTTTCAACGGATTTTGATGGTGCCGTATTTAATGTGAATGCGGCCATCTCTAAAGCATAACCCCAAAACAATAGTGGTAAATCAGTAAGACACATCATAGATCGTACCATATCTAGTAAAGTACGATTACGACGTTCGGACACACCATTTCGTTTTGGTGTTCCGGGTGGCGTGAGTTGCGAAACTATTCCGCATTGTTTCAAATGTAAACCAAACTCGTAACTCAAATATTCTCCTCCACGATCAGATCGTAGAAATTTTATTTTCTTGTTACGATGATTTTCCACTTCACTCTGAAATTCTTTGAACTTTTCAAATGTTTCAGACTTGTGTTTCATTAAGTAGATATACACATATCTGCTCAAATCATCTGTGAAGGTGAGAAAATAACGATACCCGCCGCGAGCCTCAACATTCATTGGACCACAAACATCAGTATGTATGATTTCCAACAAATCAGTTGCTCGCTCCATAGTTCCGGAGAACGGCGTTTTAGTCATCTTGCCCATGAGGCACGGTTCGCAAGTACCAAGTGATTCATAATCAAGTAATTCCAAAAGCCCATCATTATGGAGTTTCTTCATGCGCTTTACACCGATATGACCTAAATGGCAGTGCCACAAATAAGTTGCACTATCATTATCAACTCTGCATCTTTTGGTTTCAACACTATGAATATGTGTATCACTACTATCGAGATTCAATAAAAATAGACCACTCTTCAAGGGTGCATGACCATAAAAGATATTACTCATATAAATAGAACAACCATTATTCTCTGACTTAAATGAATAACCGTCTCGCATCAAACAAGATCCAGATATAATGTTCATGCTTAACGCTGGCACCAAATAACAATTATTTAGGTCTAAAACTAATCCCGATGGTAGATGTAGAGGTAGCGTGCCGACTGCGATCACATCGACTTTGGAACCATTTCCCACGCGCATCGTCACCTCGTCCTTAGCCAATCTTCGCTTAATCCGTAGTCCCTGTTTCGAGTTGCAAATATTAGCAACAGAACCAGTATCAAATACCCAGGTACTACTGCGAGCATTAGTAAGGTACACATCAATAACATGTATATCACATATACCTTTGTTCACTTTGCCATCCTTCTTATCCGCCAAATACTTGGGGCAGTTCCGCTTCCAGTGTCCAGTCTGCTTGCAGTAGAAGCACTCAGTCTCAGGCTTAGGTCCAGACTTGGGTTTCTTCTCTTGAGCAGCAACTTGTTTGCTGTTCTTCTTGAAGTTCCCCTTCTTCTTCCCTTTGCCCTTTTTCTTGAAACTGGTGGTCTTGTTGACCATCAACACTTGATGCTCCTTCTTGATTTCTACCTCCGCGGCTTTTAGCATTGCGAAGAGCTCGGGAATAGTCTTGTCCATCCCTTGCATATTATAGTTCATCACGAAGCTCTTGTAGCTTGGTGGCAGTGATTGAAGAATTCTGTCAATGACACTATCATCAGGAAGATTAACTCCCAGTTGAATCAAGTGATTATTATACCCAGACATTTTGAGTATGTTCACTGACAGAACTATTCTCCTCCATCTTGCAGCTATAGAACTTATTGGAGACTTCATATCTCTTAATCCGGGCATTTGCTTGAAATATTAACTTCAACTCCTGAAACATCTCATATGCTCCATGACGTTCAAAACGTCGTTGAAGACCCGGTTCTAAGCCGTAAAGCATGGCACACTGAACTATCGAGTAGTCATCAGCTTTGCTCTGCCAGACGTTCTTAACATCGTCAGTTGCATCAGCAGCAGGCCTGGCACCCAGCGGTGCTTCCAGGACGTAATTCTTCTGTGCAGCAATGAGGATAATCCTCAGGTTACGGACCCAGTCCGTGTAGTTGCTACCATCATCTTTCAACTTTGCTTTCTCAAGGAACGCATTAAAATTCAACGGAACAACAACACGAGCCATCTATCTACAACAAACATAGACAAGCAAAATACTATCAGGTACTAAGTTCATGATAAATTTAAGTTCAATTAATCATATTACTTAAGAACTCCCACTTAGATAGACATCCCTCTAATCTTCTAAGTGATTACGTGATCCATATCAACTACACCATGTCCGATCGTCACGTGAGATGGAGTAGTTTCAACGGTGAACATCAATATGTTGATCATATCTACTATATGATTCACGCTCGACCTTTCGGTCTCCGTGTTCCAGGCCATATCTGTTATATGCTAGGCTCGTCAAGTTTAACCTGAGTATTCCGCGTGTGCAACTGTTTTGCACCCGTTGTATTTGAACGTAGAGCCTATCACACCCGATCATCACGTGGTGTCTCAGCACGAAGAACTTTCGCAACGGTGCATACTCAGGGAGAACACTTCTTGATAATTTTAGTGAGAGATCATCTTAAAATGCTACCGTCAATCAAAGCAAGATAAGATGCATAAAGGATAAACATCACATGCAGTCAATATAAGTGATATGATATGGCCATCATCATCTTGTGCTTGTGATCTCCATCTCCGAAGCACCTTCGTGATCACCATTGTCACCGGCGCGACACCTTGATCTCCATCGTAGCATCATTGTCGTTACGCCATCTATTGCTTCTACGACTATCGCTACCGCTTAGTGATAAAGTAAAGCAATTACAGGGCGTTTGCATTTCATACAATAAAGCGACAACCATATGGCTCCTGCCAGTTGCCGATAACTTCGGTTACAAAACATGATCATCTCATACAATAAAATATAGCATCACGTCTTGACCATATCACATCACAACATGCCCTGCAAAAACAAGTTAGACGTCCTCTACTTTGTTGTTGCAAATTTTACGTGGCTGCTACGGGCTGAGCAAGAACCGTTCTTACCTACGCATCAAAACCACAACGATAGTTCGTCAAGTTAATGCTGTTTTAACCTTCGCAAGGACCGGGCGTAGCCACACTCGATTCAGCTAAAGTCAGAGAGACAGACACCCGCCAGCCACCTTTAAGCACGAGTGCTCGTAACGGTGAAACCAGTCTCGCGTAAGCGTACGCGTAATGTCGGTCCGGGCCGCTTCATCTCACAATACCGCTGAGCCAAAGTATGACATGCTGGTAAGCAGTATGACTTGTATCGCCCACAACTCACTTGTGTTCTACTTGTGTATATGACATCTACGCATAAAACCTGGCTCGGATGCCACTGTTGGGGAACGTAGTAATTTCAAAAAAATTCCTACGCACACGCAAGATCATGGTGATGCATAGCAACAAGAGGGGAGAGTATTGTCCACGTACCCTCGTAGACCATAAGCGGAAGCATTATGACAACGCGGTTGATGTAGTCGTACGTCTTCACAATCCGACCGATCCAAGTACCGAACGTACGGCACCTCCGAGTTCAGCACACGTTCAGCTCGATGACGATCCCCGGACTCCAATCCAGCAAAGTGTCGGGGATGAGTTCCGTCAGCACGACGGCTGGTGATGATGATGATGTTCTACCGGCGCAGGGCTTCGCCTAAACTCCGCGACGATATGACCGAGGTGGAATGTGGTGGAGGGGGGCACCGCACACGGCTAAGGAACGATCTTGAAGATCAACTTGTGTGTTCTAGGGTGCCCCCTTGCCCCTGTATATAAAGGAGGGAGGGGGGAGGTGCGGCCGTCCCCTAGGGGTGCGCCTGGAGGAGTCCTACTCCCACCGGGAGTAGGACTCCCCCCTCTTGCCTTGGTAGAGAAGGAAAGGGGGAGGGGAACGAGGAAAGGGGAGCACCGCCCCCCCTTCCTTGTACTATTCGGACTAGGGGGGAGGGGGCGCGGCCTGCCCTGGCCGGCCCTCCTCTTCTCCCTCATGGCCCACTAAGGCCCATTAACCCCCGGGAGGGTTCCGGTAACCCCCTGGTGTTCCGGTAAAATCCTGATTTTACCCGGAACCATTCCGATATCCAAATATAGGCTTCGAATATATCAATCTTTATGTCTCGACCATTTCGAGACTCCTAGTCATGTCCGTGATCACATCCGGGACTCCGAACAACCTTCGGTACATCAAAACTTATAAACTCATAATAAAACTGTCATCGTAACGTTAAGCGTGCGGACCCTACGGGTTCGAGAACTATGTAGACATGACCTAGAACTATTCTCGGTCAATAACCAATAGCGGAACCTGGATGCTCATATTGGCTCCTACATATTCTGCGAAGATCTTTATCGGTCAAACCGCATAACAACATACGTTGTTCCCTTTGTCATCGGTATGTTACTTGCCCGGGATTCGATCGTCGGTATCCAATACCTAGTTCAATCTCGTTACTGGCAAGTCTCTTTACTCGTTATGTAATGCATCATTCCGTAACTAACTCATTAGCTACATTGCTTGCAAAGCTTATAGTGATGTGCATTACCGAGAGGGCCCAGAGATACCTCTCCGACAATCGGAGTGACAAAACCTAATCTCGAAATACGCCAACCCAACATGTACCTTTGGAGACACCTGTAGTACTCCTTTATAATCACCCAGTTACGTTGTGACATTTGGTAGCACCCAAAGTGTTCCTCTGGTAAACGGGAGTTGCATAATCTCATAGTTACAGGAACATGTATAAGTCATGAAGAAAGCAATAGCAACATACTAAACGATCAAGTGCTAGGCTAACGGAATGGGTCATGTCAATCACATCATTCTTCTAATGATGTGATCCCATTAATCAAATGACAACACATGTCTATGGTTAGGAAACATAACCATCTTTGATTAATGAGCTAGTCAAGTAGAGGCATACTAGTGACTATATGTTTGTCTATGTATTCACACATGTATCATGTTTCCGATTAATACAATTCTAGCATGAATAATAAATATTTATCATGATATGAGGAAATAAATAATAACTTTATTATTGCCTCTAGGGCATATTTCCTTCATTCATCTAGCAACGAGAGAAAGGAGTGCATCTACATACCCTTGTAGATCGCGAGCGGAAGCGTTCAAGAGAACGGGGTTGAGGGAGTCGTACTCGTCGTGATCCAAATCACCGATGATCCTAGTGCTGAACGGACAACACCTCCGCGTTCAACACCCGTACGGTTGAGGAAGACGTCTCCTCCTTCTTGATCCAGCAAGGGGGAAGGAGAGGTTGACGGAGATCCAACAACACGACGGCGTGGTGGTGGATGCAACAGTGATCTCGGCAGGGCTTCGCTGAGCTTCTACGAGAGGGAGAGGTGTAGCCATGGGAGAGGGAGGCGCCAAGAGCATGGGTGCAGCTGTCCTCCCTCCCCCCTGTTTATATAGGCCCCTAGGGGGGCGCCGGCCCTAGGAGATGCCATCTCCAAGGGGGGCGGCGGCCAAGGGGGTGGCTTGCCCCCAAGGCAAGTGGAGGCGCCCCCACCCTAGGGTTTCCAACCCTAGGCACAGGGGGGCCCAAGGGGGGGGGGCGCACCAGCCCACCAGGGGCTGGTTCCCCTCGCCACTTCAGCCCACGGGGCCCTCCTATCCCGGTGGTCCCGGTACAATAACGGTGACCCCCAAAACTTTCCCGATGGCCGAAACTGCACTTCCTATATATAATTCTTCACCTCCGGACCATTCCGGAACTCCTCGTGACGTCCGGGATCTCATCCGGGACTCCGAACAACTTTCGGATTATTGCATACTTATATCTCTACAACCCTAGCGTCACCAAACCTTAAGTGTGTAGACCCTACGGGTTCGGGAGACATGCAAACATGACCGAGACGCCTCTCCGGTCAATAACCAACAGCGGGATCTGGATACCCATGTTGGCTCCCACATACTCCTCGATGATCTCATCAGATGAACCACGATGTCGAGGATTCAATCAACCCCGTATACAATTCCCTTTGTCAATCGGTACGTTACTTGCCCGAGACTCGATCGTCGGTATCCCAATACCTCGTTTAATCTCGTTACCGGCAAGTCACTTTACTCGTACCGTAATGCATGATCCCGTGACCAGACACTTGGTCACATTGAGCTCATTATGATGATGCATTACCAAGTGGGCCCAGAGATACCTCTCCGTCATACGGAGTGACAAATCCAAGTCTCGATTCGTGCCAACCCAACAGAAACTTTCGGAGATACCCGTAGTGCACCTTTATAGTCACCCAGTTACGTTGTGACGTTTGGCACACCCAAAGCACTCCTACGGTATCCGGGAGTTGCACAATCTCATGGTCTATGGAGATGATACTTGACATTTGGAAAAGCTCTAGCTAAACGAACTACACGATCTTTGAGCTATGCTTTGGATTGGGTCTTGTCCATCACATCATTCTCCTAATGATGTGATCCCGTTATCAATGACATCCAATGCCCATAGTCAGGAAACCATGACTATCTGTTGATCAACGAGCTAGTCAACTAGAGGCTTACTAGGGACATGTTGTGGTCTATGTATTCACACGTGTATTACGATTTCCGGATAACACCGTTATAGCATGAATAATAGACAATTATCACGAACAAAGAAATATAATAATAACCATTTTATTATTGCCTCTAGGGCATATTTCCAACAGTCTCCCACTTGCACTAGAGTCAATATTCTAGTTACATTGTGATGAATCGAACACCCATAGCTTTCTGGTGTTGATCATGTTTTGCTCTAGGGAGAGGTTTAGTCAACAGATCTGCTACATTTAGATCCGTATGTACTTTACAAATATCTATGTCTCCATCTTGAACATTTTCACGTATGGAGTTGAAGTGACGCTTGATGTGCCTGGTCTTCTTGTGAAACCTGGGCTCCTTGGCAAGTGCAATAGCTCCAGTGTTGTCACAGAAGAGTGCGATCGGCCCCAACACATTGGGTATGACTCCTAGGTCGGTGATGAACTCTTTCGCCCAGATTGCTTCATGCGCTGCCTCCGAGGCTGCCATGTACTCTGCTTCACATGTAGATCCCGCCACGATGCTTTGCTTGCAACTGCACCAGCTTACTGCCCCACCATTCAAAATATACACGTATCTGGTCTGTGACTTAGAGTCATCCAGATCTGTGTCAAAGCTAGCGTCGACGTAACCCTTTACGACGAGCTCTTCGTCACCTCCATAAATGAGAAACATATCCTTAGTCCTTTTCAGGTACTTCAGGATGTTCTTGACCGCTGTCCAGTGTTCCTTGCTGGGATTACTTTGGTGCCTTCCTACGAAACTTACGGTAAGGTTTACATCAGGTCTGGTACACAACATGGCATACATAATAGACCCTATGGCTGAGGCATAGAGGATGACACTCATCTCTTCTTTATCTTTTGCCGTGGTCGGGCATTGAGCCGAGCTCAATCTCACACCTTGCAATACAGGCAAGAACCCTTTCTTGGACTGATCCATATTAAAATTCTTCAATATCTTATCAAGGTATGTGCTTTGTGAAAGACCTATCAGGCGTCTCGATCTATCCCTATAGATCTTGATGCCTAATATGTAAGCAGCTTCTCCAAGGTCCTTCATTGAAAAACACTTATTCAAGTAGGCCTTAATGCTGTCCAAAAGTTCTATATCATTTCCCATCAAAAGTATGTCATCTACATATAATATGAGAAATGCTACAGAGCTCCCACTCACTTTCTTGTAAACGCATGCTTCTCCATAAGTCTGCATAAACCCAAACGCTTTGATAATCTCATCAAAGCGAATGTTCGAACTCCGAGATGCTTGCACCAGTCCATAAATGGATCACTGGAGCTTGCATACCTTGTTAGCATTCTCAAGGTCGACAAAACCTTCCGGCTGCATCATATACAGTTCTTCCTTAAGATGGCCGTTAAGGAATGCCGTTTTTGACGTCCATTTGCCATATCTCATAATCATAGTATGCGGCAATTGCTAACATGATTCGGACGGACTTTAGCTTCGCTATGGGAGAGAATGTCTCATCGTAGTCAACCCCTTGAACTTGTCGATAACCCTTAGCGACAAGTCGAGCTTTATAGATGGTAACATTACCATCCACGTCCGTCTTCTTCTTAAAGATCCATTTGTTTTCTATCGCTCGTCGATCATCAGGCAAGTCTGTCAAAGTCCATACTTCGTTTTCATACATGGATCCTATCTCGGATTACATGGCTTCAAGCCATTTGTTGGAATCTGGGCCTGCCATCGCTTCTTCATAGTTCGAAGGTTCACCGTTGTCTAACAACATGATTTCCAAGACAGGGTTGCCATACCACTCTGGTGTGGAACGTGTCCGTGTGGACCTACGAAGTTCAGTAGTAACTTGATCCGAAGTACCTTGATCATCATCATTAACTTCCTCTTCAGTTGGTGCTGGCACCACAAGAACATTTTCCTGAGCTGCGCTACTCACCGGTTCAAGAGGTAGTACTTCATCAAGTTCCACCTTCCTCCCACTTAATTCTTTCGAGAGAAACTCTTTCTCCAGAAAGGACCCGTTCTTGGCAACAAAGATCTTGCCCTCGGATCTTAAGTAGAAGGTATACCCAATGGTTTCCTTAGGGTATCCTATGAAGACGCATTTTTCCGACTTGGGTTCGAGCTTTTCAGGTTGAAGTTTCTTGACATAAGCATCGCATCCCCAAACTTTTAGAAACGACAGCTTAGGTTTCTTCCCAAACCATAATTCATACGGTGTCGTCTCAACGGATTTAGACGGTGCCCTATTCATATGGTACGTCATCGTGTCAGCGAGGAGGACGAGCACGTCCGTCGCTACATGGTTGCGTTGGAGGGTAGGTTCGACAATACCTGGCAGGTTCTTCAGGGATCTCACTGGAGTTATGATCCTGTGATGGTTCCTTCTCTTTGGGTGTCCACCGCCCGCGACGATACCCGTCGGGCGCTACGGTTCTAGCTGTATTAGCGATGCTATGTATGATAGTATTCGAGGAGTATTACTAGTGATAATATTCGACGATGTACGGACACAAGAGATGATGTACTTTTGCTTATAATTGAATGCATGCTAATTTGGCTACTATTTTATTTTATGATTTGGTTTTGCTTATTGAATGCTCAAATTGGAAAAGTACTCCTACTTTGAATGCTAAAATTGGAGAGCACTATGCAGAAATCTAGGAGCCCCCTCCTTCATCCGCGTCGTCGTCCCCGTCATCGACCCCCCTCCGACCTCGAGGTGAGACCAGCCAAATCTCCATGTTAATATGAGTCCTATAATATGATTCCTCGGGTTGACTTTAAGTCTGTCGAGTCTCCACCTATATGAGAGGACAAAGAACCCCGACTGTTATCGTGGGGGTAGCTTCAACTTCGTTCCCGTGTGCTAGACACAATGTGTAATGCACTCGGGAACGAAAGGAGGAGCTACCATCACCGACGGTCGCAAATGTCATAGAGGAATCAGTGAGGGAGAGTCTCCAACCATATATATATATATGAGAGGACGAAGAATCCCGACTGTTTCCGTGGGGGTAGCTTCTCCTTCATTCCCGTGTGCTAGACAATTTGGTGTAATGCACTCGGGAATAAAAGGAGAAGCTACCATCACCGACGGTCGAATATGTACAGCACATGAGAGCTAAGAGTTTTTTAGTACATATATTTAATTGTATAAGTTTAATATTTTAATTATGAACATAGGAAATGCCGTACTCGGACGACGAAAACCGCCCGAGGGAGTGCGACTGGTGCCACGACGACCGAGGTATGTGCGACAGGTTCCTTGAGCTGGACGAAGATCGGCGCTTCAGCATTAAGCTCGAGGAGACCTTCGATGTTGAAACGGTACGCAACGACGACAATAGTTTTTTTTTCGTAATTAAGCACGACTTCAACTATTTTAGCGTGTATTTTTCATCTTTTCCAATTCGACTAGCTTATCCCATACTATGCAAGACGCTATGTCTTGGAGAGTATGGGTTTTGAAGACCATGAAAGTATGGAAACAAAGAAAATTCACCTAAGTACCCATCATGGTGAGGATTTTGAAGTAAAATTGTACAATTCTGAGAGTGTAACCCATTTTAGTTGCAAAAATTGGGAAGCAGTTTGCAAGATGTATGATTTTGATGAGGGTATGCTTGTCACCATGGATCTTGGTGATCCTGAAATCGAGCAAGACAATATGGACATTTGGGTCCTTGTTGATACGCTTCCAATACTTCCCCTATGTGAGCTTCTCAAGCATAGTTATTAAGTAATTTATATTATTTATTTCAAAATAGTTGACAGCTTATTTCCATTGATAGCTTATTTTCATTCTTCAAAGAATATGCGGAAGATGGTAGACAAAACCCACTACACCGATGGCTCCGAATTAACTTGTAAGGAGAAAAATCATCTGATTGCATTTTGTAATGATCTTGAGAATTACAATATATACAATCGAACTCCTCAACATTATGGTCAATACGTGCCACTAGTGCACGTGTTGAACTACGGTAACTACCATGGAGATACCCTGGTAAGAGTTTTTACTATTACGATATCCGTGCATCTTTTGCATACTTCTAAAACTAGTACATCATTGCTAACTACGAAGTTATTACTATGTTTTTCAACAAATAATCCCGAATGATTGTGTGCCTCATCTGATGTATACGCACGGTCGCCTTGATGTTTTGAACATACAACCAGGTCGTCCTACGAATCTCAACTGTCCATACCGAATTTCTAAAAGAACTGGAGACATGACAATCAAAGAATCGAAAAAAATGTATGGATAGTCGTAAGGAGGTTCTTGGAAGCAAAAAGAAGCGAAGCGCAAGAATTGGAGATAGGATGATCTCCATTCTTCATAATGGAGAGTCAGGGTCTATATTGTTTTATGCTATTTTACCTTAAAGAGGGTATTTATACCTCATAATGATGATCATGTGCTAATAACAATTAAGTAGGGTTGGTTCAATGACTATATGAGGATGATGATCGTATGACTTGTTATTAATAACGAGTAGAAGTTGTATGATGATGATTAATTGGTAGGACTTGTTATTATATATGATGATGCATGATGCGAGCGGGTGAAATGAACATGGATTGGATTGAAGTGAAGGCAACATGCATGTGGTGCATGTCGAAAGTAGTACAATCCAAATTTGATCAAGTTAGGATTAGTATTACTTTCACATGCATCACATGTTGCCTTCACTTCAATCTAAGCCATGTTAATGTTAGGCATAGCAGTAGCGTTGGTAAACCAATCATGGAGATATATAAGAAAGGACACTTCTCTCTATTACCTAGCTAATAACAACCTAAATTAATCCCCAAAACCCGTAAACCAGCCCTTTAAAAAAAACCTCAGCTCCAGCCAGCTGCTGACGTGTGGATGCCTGTGGGTTCCGGTTGGTGTCTGGGACCAAAAGCCCCCGTGCTTGGGCTGGGCGCAGCGGCCACGTGGAGGCCCATTGGTCCCGGTTCGTGTAAGAACCGGGACTAAAGGCCAAGGGCATTACTAACAACCTTTTTGTCCTGGTTCTAGAATCGAGACTAAAGGACCTTACGAACAGGAACAAAAAGCCCTTTTTCTACTAGCGATTCCTTCGTTCATATATAGGTATACATTGTAGCTATTGTAGCTTCAAAGTTGGCTCGGGGTCTCGGTTCCGGCTCCACTACTGACGCGCGGCGTCATTATTTTCGGTAGCCGGGTGGAGTGTTGTATATTTGTAGCACTTGGGGCAAAACATATAGGGATAGGTCATACTATGTAAGCAGGATAGACGAGGCCACATCTCCCGCCGTCCAGGGGGTGCGGAGGCCTTTGGGGCAGGCTGCAGCGCGCGTCGCGCGCACACACGCACGAGCCGCAACAACATGACGCAGGCGTGCTAGGATTAGATTGTGCTGAGGCAAAGGCAAACTTCCTTCGCTTCGGTAAAAAAACGTCTTGCAGTAGACCGAAAGTAGTAGAGTAGCAGCTGGAGGTGCCGCGTGCGAGGTGCCTAGTTTTCCGTGTAAAAAATATCCATGGCGCCGTAGAGCATGGTTAATAGTATAGCCGGCTATAAGCCAGTGCCATGTCATCTACAACCCATCTTATAGCTAACATGTATAATAATAGATTAAAAAAGTGTACTACTTTTTTATTATGTGGCCCACCTTTCATTCTCATAAAGTGCCTAGGAGCACGTGCTAGAGCTGGCTCTTCACGAAGAGCCCGCTTACCTTTTCTTTCCTCTTCTCTTTCTTCCAACTAAGCAGAAATATACTAGTTTATTTCTTATAGCCCGCTGACTAAGCTCTATTATACATGCTCGTAGAGAGAATCTCTGACTCTCCACGAGCCTTTGTCCTCACTCCCTCCCCGCTCACTGCCTGCCTGGGCCCACGCCCACGAGGCACCCTCATCAAAACAAAAACAAAATCAATAGAAAAAGAAAACAAAATGCGTACGCACGTCGTCAAATCAATCTGATGGGCCCCCCTCTCTCTCTCACTCTTCGCCCCTCATACCTACAGTATTTTATCTTCTTCCTGCTCCGCCCCGCCGTGGCTCTGGATCTGGTGACCTAGCTAGCCAACCATGCCTCGCACTCCACCGAAGCCTTCCTGCTTCGAGCTACTCCACGCCCCAGTATTTCAGCTTCTCTGTCCTGTTCCCCTTGCGCGGATCGATCTACTTCCGGCCGGGCGCGCGGCGCAGGACGGGAGGGCTTGGCCTTGCTGCTGCTGCTGCTTCCTCTCGGCTCCAGATCCCCCGCTCGTTGATGGCCGGCCGGTGAGTCCATGGAAAACTCCAGTCGCTCCAGTATGAAATTTCATTTTTCATTTCAGACGTCCATGGATGGATATATAGATCTGCTAATATAAGTGCGTAAGTTGGAGTCAGTCACCGCGGCTGCCAGTAATTCTCTGTAACTTTGTTGAGTGCTAGCTTGCTTGCCGCTATCGGAAGCCTACCCATCATCGGCTAGCTAGCTAGCTAGCGTGATGAATAGCTTGCGAGGGGCTTGAAGAATCCTGCTACTAGTTAGGATGGTGGCGCCGGGACCGGCCAGGCCAACTGATGAACTGAGCACAGGAGGAGTATTTGGCTAGTAGAACCGAGTGATTAGTAAGCGACCGCCCAGCCAAGAACTCCCAAGAAACTTTTTTCAACTACCAGTAGTGATTAGAAACCACTAATATATAGTAGATGCCACTCTGAGTTGGGTTTAGACTGTTTCTGTGACGACAGAGCAGAGCACCCGGTGTGGGAGAAAGGGAGATGGCACCGGCCGCGCTGTGGCCTCCCAGATCTAGACGCCGACCAAGTGGGTGGGCCCCACGCATGAGTCACCGCGTTCTTGCATTTTCCCCTTTTCCAATTTGGAAAGAACGGGCGGCGTGCACCCCCGCCGCCTAGGCCTAGGCCTAAGCTAGCTGTCCATGCTCAAGGCAGGCCTATTTCAGGGGCACACTACTGGAGTTGTACTAGTTACCTCTTTCCATTTTAGTACCACCAACGACCCTGCGATACAACCGTGTACTAGGTGCACGTTGGAGTATTATTTTATTTTATTTTATTTATTTCCGATTGGGTCGATCATTTGTCCCGGACCTTGCCACTCTAGTCTAGCCTAATTCTTCACTTTTAAAAGTATACTACCAGAAGAATCAAACCTATTATACAGAGCTCATCAGAAATAGAAAGCATCTTAAACATAATAAAAAAAAAATTACGTCTGAGATTCCGAGAGCACGGAACAACCACTACCGAGTCGCCGCTCCTCTTTCAGCCCGGTTTGACCTTGTTGATGAAAGCATGGAAGTCTTTGTGAACGTGCCCCTAAAGAATAGTTCCCTGTAGCCGCAATCGTTGCCGTCTTTGTTGAACTCTTACATAGATCTGAAGCACCTAATCTCGCCACACGACAAGAAAACTAACCTCACCATCCCAAAGAGATGGTAGGAATCTACACTGGAGCTCCGTCGACTACGTCCAAACAGGCGAACTCAAGGGAGGGTTGAAGCCCGAAAGGCAGACTCGAAGAAGAAACACCGGCATCCGCCGAGCGCGACATGTGCGAGGAGGGAAACAAACTTAACCTAAACTACCAACCAAAGCAGATGCACCGAGATTCCCCTCCCTGCCACCGGGCGCCAAAGTAGCAGGTAGAGGGGAGGGAAATCCACGGGCTCGCCGGTGAAGTCTGCAGAAAAAAGTTTGCCCTAGCCGAGGGTTAGGGAAGGAAAGGAGAGAAGACCAAAATCCTCTACACAGCTGCCACCTCCACCTCCTCTCCCAAGAAAGAACTTAGGGTTCCTCTACCTCACATGGGCGCCGCCGCCGACACGCCTCGTCTCGGGTGGCCCTAGGGCCATGGAGGCGTATTGGACCCTAGCCCCTCACCGGCAAGTGGGATCTTCCTTTGTTTTTGGTGCTTTATGAGTTTGTTTAGGGTTTGCGTGCTACTTAGGAAGACGAGATAGTGACGGCTCCCTGAAGATGGAATAAAATTCTCCCCGCCCGCCTCCCGTTCCAGTGATGCGTCTAGCGTTGTCGGAGGGCGTGGAGGTGTATGTCCGGTGGATCTCGCGAGATTCGGTCATTGGTGGTCTTCAGTGGATCCGTTTGGATCCAATCTTTATTCGTCTTCGTTTGTTTGTCTACATGTTGGATCTTTTTTTTATACTTCTTTTCATCGACGACGGCTGCTGTTCTGGTGTGCTGATCCTGTGGAGTCTTAGCACGACGATTTCCAGAATATCTACTACAATAAGTTTGACCTAGATTCGGTGAGGAAGAGGTGATGACGAAGGTGCACCTTCGACTCACTCCAGTGCTTATAGTCTTCGCTAAATGGTCTATGGATATGGGTGTAATTTTCATTGTTTATGTGTTTATTTACTGTCGTGGCAATGATAAATATATCAAAAGTTTTCTTAAAAAGATGAGACAAGAGGAAGTTGTGAGCAGTATAAGTATTCTTGTATCTCTTTTGATTTTGAAGAAAAGAACGAGCACCGCTGGCAATTAAAGTTGAAAACAAAAACTCAAGTACCTTTCATTATTTTTGGTTCGCCGAATATAGAGGGAAACGGTTCCGCATGTACCAAGGGAGTTTATACGCGGCAATAATAATAATAGTAAAACAATAATAATAATAATAATAATAATAATAATAATAATAATAATAATAATTTATATACATAATAATAAAGGTCTATTGCTTCTTGCAGCATGTCATGGAAATTGCACCCAAAGTTGCAAAATATTACCCAGCATGCCACTTGTAAGTAAGTGATAAAAAATGTTTCACACACGAGAATTTTCCGTCTGGGCCGGCTCAGGCAGTAGGGACTTCATGTATTGCATGCTGGGAGAAGACGCCCGTTTGGGTCGGCGTCCGGGTGGCTTTTTTTTTAATTTAGTTTTTTATTTTATTTTATTTTCCTGTTTAATTATTTCTACTTTAGAAAATTTGGGAGCTAAAAAAGTTCCAAAAATAAAAAAATAAGAACTTTGAAATAAAATGTTTAATAAATCATAAAATGTTTGTGGATTCAAAAATGTTCCCAATTTTATAATTTTGTCTCTTATTAAAAAAGTTCGAAATTTAAAAAATGTTCGCGAAATAAAAATGTACATGATTTTTCAAAAAGTTTGTGTATTAAAAAAATATAATGAAATTAAACAAAAATTTTCCAATTAAAAAATATTCATGAATAGAAAAAGATCCTAAAAATTCAAAAACTATGAGTGACTTACAAAATAGTTTATTCATTCATAAAATGATCATGCATTGCAAAAAATGTTCATTCAAACAAAAAAAGTGTTCATTAAATCAATAAAATGTTCTTGAATTTCAAAAATTGTTCCACCAGTTTCTAAAACAATGTTCGTCCATTCTAAAAATGCACCGATTCAAGAAAATTGTTAAGAGGATGTTCACAATTTTTAGAAAATGCTTGCAAATAGTATAAAATGTTCATGAATTCAAAAAATGTTCAAAACTTTGTAAAAGTGTTCATGAATTTGTAGTTCGCAATTTCAAATATGTTCATGAGTTTTAAAAAATGTTCAAGATTTCACGAAATTGAGAATGATAGTGTATCTCGGTGACGCGGCAAAATATGATCATGGCAATTAGATTATGATTTATTTTTCTTCCGTTGGAGCGCACGGGCCAATTCCCATCTACTAGTACGGTAGTACGAGGTTGATAAGTTTTCTTTCCTAAAAAAAAAGAGTTATCTTTCCTCGTGCATCCCGTGCGGCTATTATCTTCTTCCCCCTCCGATCCATCACATCTTCCCTAGCTCTTCCTTTCTCCCAAACCAGATCTTTGCTGGCGTGGTTTCAAGGCCCATCGAAGCTCGGGCAGCCGCGCGCGCGCTCTATGTCGATGATGAAGGCGGCGACCAAACCTTTCTTCGTAATTGGATTTCCTGTTCCATGGTTTGGATCAACTGCCGGCCGGCCGCCCGATACGAATTCAGCTTTTAACTCCTGATTTCGATCCTTGTTTCTGTGGTATGGGATTAATCAGATCTCAATCCCCTCGTTCCTTCAAATCAAATTTATTCAACAAGGGTAGAGTCGCCTCCAAGTTTGGTCCCTATTCTCAAATTTGATTTGCTCATGCATGCCCTGCAGGATCTCCTCGCAGCCGGCCGGCCGTATACACCGTGTCTGATCCTTCCTCTTTGTCCAGATGTTAAACCAAACACGGTTCGATCTGAGCAGATGGTCAACTTCTTCCTATGCCAGGTAAAGTCTTGCACTCCTGATGAAGTTTCAACCTTACCACCAAGTTGCAAATTTTCTGCTCCTTTTTTCACCTAATTAGAACGAATTGCGTATGCATTATGAAGGTGATTTCCTCATGGTTTTGTCAGGCGAGAGTCGGGAATTATTTTTCAGTTCAGTCTCTACTGTCTTTTTATTCCTGTTCTTCTGACGTTGGATTGGTTCTGAATGTTTTTCCATACTGAAAGGACGTTTCGTTAGCGGTCCATCGAACGTATGCGACTACAATTCATTTGGGAATGGAACGGGAAGTATGAAACCACCTTCCTCCTAACATCTCAGGCTCTCTAGTGAGAATTCCTGATGTCTGACTGCCCGTTCTTTCCGTATTTGTAGACCGATTCAGGATTTACATGTCGATCATCGTTTCTGGAGTGATGGATCTTCTGCAAATTGATCTGTGAAAGCCTTGAAGAAACAAAGAAACAAACCATTCTAATCCCCTGACTTATTTAGGCAACAATAACATAGCAAGAACTTGAAAGAAAACACATTCATTTGGGAGCCCATATCACACGAATTACATTTCAATTGGCATAGGAAATGAAAAGGAAAAGGAAAAAAAAGTTGTTACAGTGAGCTGTTCATTGTGTGAAGATTATCAAATTCATAATATTGACGCCCTTCCCTCCTCCACATGACTACGCAAAAATTATCTGACACGAGGCATTGCCATGTTTAATTGGACGCAAACAGAAGCACCGCCACCAGTTACTTCACGGCGATAGGTCGACAGAACGAACGAGACAGGAAGGGATGAAAGGAATGAAGATGGAGCTGGTTGCGCCAGCCCTCAAAGGGGAGGATGGGAACTGACCATACGGCGGAGGAAGGGGAGAGAGAGGGAGATAAATTAAAGTGATTAGAGGAATAATTACGCTATCAGTATAGATTTGCAGAGGCCCATTTTTTAAGAAAAAAGAGCGAGGACTAGCCCTTGGTTGCCAACTGAGCGACTCTCGGCAATCAACTTAATTCCTAAGGGATTGGATTATATATTGATGGATGGCTGAGGTCGTGTGGTTCTGACAAACTTGTTATTTTTAGGAAACAACCTGTTAAAAATACTACCATATCTAAAAATTGCTTCCTTTTTTTGCCCACTAGCTCTAAAATATTATGTCTTTCTTCCCATTTATCAAAATCTCCCTGTCCCTATGACTTTGCCACTTGTCAAACCCATACGTCAACTAATTGAAGCCACATCACAAAATCTAAATAATAACAAGACTTCACTCTCTTTAAGCAATAATCTAGCGACACATTTGGCATCCCTCCACAAGTCGGGCTTCAACTCTCTGGGAATACGCCACTGCCTCCTCCTGCCCTTGACGACACTATCTTTTTAAAACCGCCATCAAGGCACTTCATTAATTCATAGGCAGGTTAACATCTCATTGCATGGGATTACATCATCAATACTTGAATCAATATCCAGCATAAGTGTTGTCTTGGTGCACACACGTGCATACAATTGGCACTCCTTCTAGCAAAACAAAAAGTAAAACCCTGGAAGTTTGAGAGATATCCCCTCATCTTTTTGAAAACCTGACCGCATGCAGAGCGATCCTCACCTTTCATCCACATAGAGTACAAGACTTGACAATCCGTCTAGAGCACAATGTACTGAAAGTCTTTCTCCATAGCCATAATCACTCCTTCATGGCATGCCAGTGTCCCAATGATGAGCGGTTCAGAGATTGCATTATATTTAACATACATCGCCTGGATAAGACCCATCATGTTCTCGAGCAATCACCCCAGCTCCTGCTATACCTCGACTTGATTTTTGAAATTGCTATTAAATTTTTATTTACTAAAATATTGTAAGCCACCTTCAATTAAATTTTGTTACAAATAATTATAAGGAATTTATAAGGGTAAATTACAATTTAGATTGTAATTCTACTATATACTGTACTCTCGCCGTTTTAGTTTACTAGGTCCATCTAAAAAATCACTGTAACCAAGAAAGACCTAATCAAGTGCTGGACCACGTATTAATGCAGTATGCTTCGTCATGGCTCTTTTCCTGCATTTGTTGGTTCTAAATTAAGAACCAAAATTTGACAAATACCAATGCGGCTCTAATCAATGATTGCGTAAACCCAAGGCATGGGGGCTTACAAACTAAAAATTCAGATATTTTGAGATGGGTCTAACAAGCTGGACGGGAGGGGGTATTAGGCAGTATCATTATGCTTGGAGTTGAAGTGTGATGTCTTTTGAGATTAATGATAAGAATACATACATTTATTGTTCCAATACTTGAATATGGTAAACACATGAAATATGTCAAAGTAGAGGGCAAAGAGGAAGAAAAAGCAAGTCGGAGTATCTTGGACACTTCGGCACAAATTAGGAGAAATAGTAGAATTTATTCTGAAAAGGAAGAATCATGTTAACACCATGGAGCTCTGTGGGTGAATTCATTTGTATCTGTATATAGGAGATTCAGCCAGCGAAAGTTACACATGGTCCACAATCTCTTGTGATTAACGAGTTGCGTATGTCTTACAGTGCACCCAATCTTCGGGATATTTTAGAACTTAGCCCGGGCACACATGCCTCACATTTTAACTCATTCTAGGCTTCTCATCATTTCGTTGTTTGGTCACTCTTGCAGGTTCTAGGCCAGCTACCAAGCATCATCTGCTCGGGATATTTTGCTTACTCTGACATCCCGTAACTCTGTTGAATTACTCTCCTATATATCGTCACGTATAGATGGTACGTTCCTTTTACAGCGAGCTGTACGTGTTGCACAGCACATCTTATCTATTCTACAGTTGCAGAGTTGCCTAGGATTATGTTCTCAGCATTTCCTTCTTTGGTCACCTGTGCAGGTTCTGGGTCAGCCACCAAGTTTCCTCTGTTCTGCATATTTTGTTTCGTTTGACATCCAACAAGTCTGGAAGCGATCTCTTTATAGCGTCACATATAACTGGTACGCTTCTTTTCAAGTCTCGTGCATTTACTTGGGGCTCATTGACACCGGTTAGTCTGAAGTGCATCGGCTATAAACATGGGTATTTTCGATTATCTAAAATTCATTTCATCAGGACATGCATTTCCATGAAAAGAAAATCATCCCATCTGCATCAACATTGATGTCGTAGTGAGACCGAGAGAAGCCGAAGAAAACTTGCCAAGTCCTTTTTCCCATTCTCCCGCGCAACCCATCCTATGGCGGCTCCAGGACTGAAATCCTAGTTCACCCCCCTCCCCCTCTTGCGCTTGAGTCTTGTTTTGTCTCCATTGGCTAGAGGTGAACAGGGCGAGGCATGTCACATGTGGTGATGGTGGCGTGCGACAATGGTGACGACGGCGAGGCGCACCATGGGAACAGTGGAGACAGGCGATGCCGGAGACACGTGGGTGGCGGTTGGCGCTATGTGGTGGTGATGACAATGGTGTAGGTGCCAAAGTGCGCATGGTTGGGCGGTGGGGTGCCAGGGGCACAGTGGCGGTAGGCGGTGCTAGAGTCACCTGGGTGGCATGCGATGGTGATATCAGCACATGGCGGTGGCGGTGAGATGCATAGGGTGGACGGTGGGGCGCACCAGGGCACGATGGTGGTGGGTGGTGGCGATTGGCCAGTCATAGGGGTGGCGTTGGTGGACTAGATGCACGGTGGTGGCAAGTGGTGTGCCCGCGGCGGACGTGTCGGTCTACTTGTTAAGCTCCGACGACGACAAAAAGCGCAAGGATCGCGGCGGCAATGGAAGATTCGGAGGAAGAGGATGCGCCAGCGAAGGAAGATGCAGAGGAGGCCGCTGGTGGTGGCGAGTGGTGTGCCCGGGGCGGATGTTGTGTCGGTCGACTTGTGGAGCTCCGACGACGACAAATAGCGCGAGGATCATGGCGGCAATGGGAGATTCAGAGGAAGAGGATGTGTCGGGGAAGGAAGATCAGGAGGAGGCCGATGGTACCGACGAGGTATGCATCCCCTCGTGGGAGGAGGCGGAGAGGGAGTATGAGTGGGCTCTACCCAAGGAGGAGCACCGGGTGGGATGTCGGGCTCATCGCGCACGTCGTGTTGGAAAGGTCCATCAGCGACGAGCGTGAGATAGTCGAGAATCACCATGACAGGAGTCAATAGCAAAAAACTACCACATTACGGGTCATCGTTCAAAAAAACTACCGCTTTTTTAATCTTTTCAAAAAGCTACCACAAAATTGTTCTGCTGTTACAAAAAACTACCATGTCGCACTGATGACTACTTTGGTTAACTTTAAACGTTATTATGACAGGTCGGGTCCACTTGTCAGGTTGATTGTTTGATTTGACCGTTAGTTTGACCATTGACAGGTTATGACAGGTGGGGTCTAAGTATTTTTTTAGCAAATAGGTCCCTGAAACAAAATATAAAAGCAATCAGGTCCTTGATTTTTTTTTTAAAAAGCAATCCCGTCCTCCCGGGGAGCTCGTCGCCGGAGCCGGCCAGTACCACACCGGCGAGCTCGTCAGGGCCGTCCAGCTCTGGCCGTGGCCGGCGGGAAGCAGCAGCCGCGGCGGGCTGGAACCGCCCGAGTTCCCTGGCTGCTCCCCGCCCGTGCTCGAGCTCGCGGCCAGCGGCGGGGCGGCTGCTCGTGGCCAGCGGCGGGGCAGACCTAAGCAGGCAGCGGCGCGTCCATGACGTGGTGGTGGTCGGCCCTCGCGGCGGCGGCCGTGGTGGTGGCCGGCCCGGAGACGCTCCCCATGGCGTGGTGGTGGCCGGACCAGGCGGCGGCGGCGGCCGTGGCTCCGTCGGCCATGGCGCTCGGGATTTCGAGTGATAAGGGAGGGAGAGAGGGGAGAAGAGAGATAAGGGAGAGAGAGCACTTACATGTGGGACCCAGTTGTAAGTTAACGGTAAACAAACAGTCAACAAACGGTCTGTTTAGTAGCGGGCCTGACCTGTCATAAACGGGATTAATTCTAAGTCGGGTGGTCATTTGGGTTTTTTGGAACAGCAGAACAATTTTGTGGTAGCTTTTTGAAAAGATTAAAACAGCGGTAGTTTTTTTAGAACGATGACCCGTAATGTGGTAGTTATTTGCTATTCACTCCCATGACAGCAAGAACAAGAGCTGCTCTTTTAGCGCCGATGACTCGAAGGTACCATCGTGGAGCATCCATGATGCCGATGAGTCCGGCTCAGGGAAGGCGTATTTGATCTACCTCTCGTCCGATAAGGACAAGCAAGTTTATCTTGTTTTTAGCTCTAAATCTATGTTAATTAGGTTGTAGTTAGTTTAAGTACTTGGTAATTAGGTCGTAGTTAGTTTAAGTACTTGGATATTTAATGTGCACCCTGAAATCTAGCGTAGCGGCATAGGTAGAAATCTAGCTTTGGTGCTCGAAAGTCCGAGTAGGAAGTAGCTGTAGTAATGGACTTTTATTTGCTGTGACAGAAGTTGCAGAAAGTAAAAAACCATGCAAGTGATAAGCTCTTAAGATGTCGGCACTCATCATTCAATGTCTGTTAACACATGTAAGTAGTAAAATAAATTTGATCAGCTAGCAGTAGCACACTTCGTCTACTACCACACACACACACACACAGTGAGTCTCACAAACACAGTGGCTCATTAATGAGTACAAGTGGGACACCACAAATGTTGAAGGCACCAGTCGCAATCTCCAAGAAAGCACTATTCGCATTGCTCTTGTCCACGCGAACAGATAGTACTACCACTCCAGTCTTGCTGCAGAACCCACTCAAACTTCCCTGACATCGACCTCGGGATACGAGCGAGAACCACCATGTTTCATCATTGTCATGAGTGCATCAATGACATGGTCTGAGTCATAGTTGATCAAGTGAAGCAATTGATCAGTACCAGTTCCCGCGAGCCTTGTCATGGAGGCTGGGTAGTTGGGAACTAGGTTGCCATCCTCATTTTGCTCATAAACAATGTAGTTTTTGATGCGATTATGTCCTTCCTTTGCTGACAAGGCATTGACTGAACCATTCATCTGTTGCACTGCTTTAATCAATTTGTCATTCCATCCGTGCACCTCATAGTACTTGTGCAGCAGGGCAACATATAAAGCAAGGAATGATCTGCCCATGCTAGACCAATCATGTAAGTGATCGTTCAACTCTTCATGAAGCGGGACTGCATCCCCATTCTCAAAGTTCTGCTCCGCAAACTGCAAGAACACCCCTGAACGTTGACACTCCCCAAATAATATCATAAATGTCTGCAGCAATCTAACTCTATCATATATCCAATCTCCAATACTAATGCTGTTCTCTGGAGTGAATATTTTCAAGTGACAATTGGTGGGGGTGAAAGCAAGGAGGCATTCCAGTAAGTTCAGAGTTATCCCTTGACCAAGAGTTATCCCCACTTGCTTCGTGTATCCACTGTCCCAACTTAGCTTATTCCCTTTCAGATCAAAGGGAAGGTTTACATCCTTAAAGTGAAACCATCCACCCGGATTTTCCTTGGTTGGAACAACATAGAATGCGATCAGATAACCGTTACTTTGGCGAAATAGAAGCCACAGCACAACCTTGCCGTCCAGCTCAATCTCGACCATGTTGTATGTTTCCTGCAATTCACATTTGCACATCATTTCAACTCCTAGCCATATGTAGGAAAAGGATAAGAAAAAGAAGAAAAAGAATCAGCGAATATTACATTTTCGGAAGGCTGCGTGACTGGAACTCCTTGAATGCTCATTGATCTCACTTTCTTAAAGAGCTTGCGTCTAGCATCCAGAACTTCCTTCAAACCATCATAGTTACTCTGAATGGCGCCACGCTCGTCAATGCTTTGAATATTGCCATCCTGGTCAGTCTTCAGTCTCCATATTACGCTCTTTACATCCTGCAGCAAAGAGGAAGCAACGAGCATTAGTTTCTAAAAATCATTTGCTATGCTTTATCAACTTGCGGACAGAACTCAAGGTCATAAATATATTGCAATCTAGCATTTGCCTCTATATATATCCAAAATTCTGAACCTACAGTTAATATGACAACTCCGAAACTGCTTGTCAAGTCACAAGATAATGAATTAAAGTGTTGCACTGTTATCTGCTGGTAGGTATAACACATATGCCCAAACACACCGCTTCTACTCCTGCTTTTGCACTTAAGGTGAACAGATTAGGTGAACAGATTGCACATATGATTCATAAACCAAAGCATACTGCTTCTACTCTACTTATGCACCGAAAGGTAACAGATTGCACAAAGAACTCTTTCATGAAGAATATTGGAGCTTGCATTTCATGACAATGAAAAGGGGCAAATGATATTTTGCATGTTTGTTCTCACATTAAGTTATGCAAATATTAAAATATACGAATGTGTTGCTCATAGTGGTTAAGTTCAAGGAATATGTAGTATTCCTGTTAATTCTTAGTTAACTTACAGACCTGTGAGAGGCTGTGTATATTAGTTTACATATATAATTCTAATGATGTCAGAAAGCTGTGAGAGGCAGTGGTCATCTAACGAGCAGCTGTAAATTAACTTTCTCTTTTGAAATCCACAACCACAATTAGTTAGCAGCATGTCAAATTGAAAAAAAAACAAGTGAGAGAGAAGAATGCTTGTGGTCGTCCAACACACTGATTAAGTGATATTTGGCAAGACAGATTTCTTTAGGAATTAGTTCAAATTCAAACAAACATAACTGAGCGTTCGAACCCAAATTTCACCCTTTCAAACAAGTCCCGTGTGCAGTACCTGTATGCTGAAAGATTCTATTCACTGCTGGCATAGTCTGAATAATTAAGCAATGAAATTGCAAAACACCATACAATTTCAATAGCAACAAGTGAATGATCTAGGGATGTGTTTAGTTTGAGCCCCAACTAGCCCACCAAAATTTTGGCATGACTAAGACAAGGGCATGGCTGAAAATTCGGCAACTACTTGTTGTTTGGATTATAGCAATTGCACCTACTATTTTTTTTGGCAACATGTATTAATTTTTGCTTAGTTTGATTCCTATTCAGCTATCATGTTGCGTTAACAAAAGCAGAAACAAATGTTAAACAGAACTTAATTAACTACAGTGTGGCAAAAGAAACTGAATGGACCTGTAAAAAGAATGTTAAACAGAACTTAATTAACTACAGTGTGGCAAAAGAAACTGAATGGACCTGTAAAAAGTGTGGATCTTTAACACAGATGTCACCATGCACCTAATTCTACCTATCTCTGAAGACATAGTTGATTATAGGAAAAGTCACAGCTGATTATACGGAGACTGAAACAACTATATTGACATGGCTAAACAGGACTAGTTACACTTACATGGCTTCATACATGGAAACTGGACACGCGCTTAATGATCTATTCAAACTATTGCTGGATGAGATGTCACCGCTTATTGCTTCCGTCAACCGTCAACGTGAACTCATGTAGTTAATCTACCTCACTAATTGCTTCAGTGTTGCAGTACAGAATGAGGCCCCACATATGTGAAGCGGGCAAGCTGGTCTGCCAAATATTTGGCGAGTGCTTTAGCGCAAACGGCATGCCCAGGCGTTGGCGAAAATTACATGGGAGCATGAGGACTTGCTTTGGCGAACCAAAATTTTGGCATCTATATGCAAGCGGAAGGCAAATCTCACAGACAAGTCACAAAATTGGTATGGCTAGTATTGGTAGTAACCAGACACCTGAAGTCTTACCAAAGATAAAATTTACTTTCAAAGTCAATTATATTGGCGTTGCAACAACTGGCAATCCCTTGCAAGTTCATAAATTCAGTTACTTTATTGACTGTCCCTAAATACCAGACCGGTCAAATTCATCAAAACCTGCTTTTTAAGCTAGACGCAGCACAAGCAAGTAGATATTCGCCCAGATCTACTTTTCAAGTAAATATCCTAGCCGGATGTAGAAAATATCCTATCATTTCACCAGATCTAGAGATACGAAAGAATATTTGGAAGCCGAAGATGGCAGGGGGGATGGATTGGTAGATGCATACCGAAATGCTGGTCTGCTTGCAAGCAATCGACCGCCTCGAGGCCTCCTGAAAAGCCAAATCCTTTTTCTTCTGCACCGCATCCCCCGCCCCACTACTCTGGCTGCTATCAGATGGCCGACTGCTGCTACTGATAGTTGCCCTCGTCCCTCCGCGGCTGCTGGATTCGTTGACCGACGCTCCTCCTTTCTTCCCCCCTTCCCCCCGGCCATGTGTAGCGCCGCGCCGCGCCTCCCACCGCCCCTTCCTCTTAGTGCAAGCGACGAATCTGTGGAGAGAGTAGAAGCGGAGGAGCACTTGCGGTGACTGTAAAGTCGACACCTTTCTACTGCCTGCCCGACTAATGCTTCTCAAGAGAGGATGTTTTAGGATATCTCCAAGGCCGGCCCTCAAAAGGCCTGTTGTGCCATTCAATATGGGCCTGTATCGGTCCATCGAGTGACTCAGGCGTGTTTTCTTTCACAAACGAAACCAAAGACAAACGTGGGGATTTGCAAGCCTCCGGACCACTCCCAAGTCCACGTCTGACCGCTTTGGCCCACCCAAATCGTCCCCTCGTCCGCGATCGCTTCCCACCTGTAACGGTTAGCGCCGCTTCAGAGCGCCAGTGCCGCATTCATGCTCGGCTAGAGTGTACGTAATTTCTCATTGTCGCCGGCATTGAAGCGGCATATATGTCGAGAGACCGTTGCCCACGCTACTTCCCGGTGCAGGCGACTGCTCCGCGTTCAGACGACACCGAGACAAGATACGAACTATCCTATGTGACCTTGAGAAGATATATCGTCCAGCCTTATTTGATGTGATGCTGCATTTGACTATTCATCTACCTGATGAGGCACTACTTAGAGGTCTAGTACAGTACGGCTGGATGTACCCTATTAAAAGGTGGCTATGCACTTTCAAGGGCTATGTTAGGAACAGAGCTAGACCCGAGGGTTTCATTGCAGATGCCTACATTGCTACAGAAGCTTTGTCATTTTGCTCAAAATACATTGAAACAGCCGATCAGCTTAGCAAAGAGGTGGGTGAAGACAATCCCGGGCTCAATGTTTTCGATTATTCTGTTTGAGTCACAGGGAAGAGTCGACAAGAGGACAAAACCTAAAGATTTGGACAAAATGGTTTGGTATCTGTTGAATAACTATTCTAAGATACTACCTTATATCAAGTAAGTGCTTACTGTAGCTTATACATCGTAATCTACTAAACTTGCAGCACATTATTATATATTTAGATGTTTGACGCGGCCACTATGTTGTGCAGCATCTACAAAAAGGAGTTACTACCGCAAAATCCAAGAAACATTGACAAACTGGTTATGACAGGATTTGCGAAATGGTTCAAGAGCCATGCATGCTTTTGAATTGCACTGTCAGTTTTTTTAATATATTGAGTACATAAGATGATCAGCTTGTCTATTTTTTAACCATAGGTTAAGAAGATGCGGGAGAATGGGCATGCAGTTGATGATGCCCTTTACGCACTAGCGACGGGTTCTGATACTCGGGTAAGACATTATGAACCTTGCGTTGTCGGAGATGTGCGCCACAACACCCTTGCACACGATGAAGGCAGGAAGACACAAAACAGTGCCATCATGAGCACTGATACGTACGGCAAAGAGACAACTGAAATGTATGCTAGCATAACAGACATTGTTTAGTTGCAGTATATCTCCAGTTTCGAGGATCATCAGTGTGTGGTTCTGTTGTGCCGTCGTTGGTATAACCTGTTTTCCAGGATCGCAAACCAGAGCTGGTGATTATTTCAAATCCATCAATGTCAAGGCAGCGTATCAGACCAACGAGCCTTTTATTTTGGCAAATCAAGCAACACAGATATTTTTCTTGGAAGACACATTTGCACGTAGCGATGACCGGAGAGTATTGCAATGGTTTGAGCAAAGGAATTCATTTAATGAAGTTGCACAACAAGATGATGCTTATACTACTGCTGACCTACAATATTCCACAGATGTTCCTAATATCTTTGAGAATTATCATGTTAATGACGCTGGCAAAAAGATTGTCTGTTGTGCTGTGGACATACAAGAGTTGATCAAAAAGAAGCCAACGTTCGAGGACATTGAGGATGAAGAAGAAGATGACACTATGGGAATTACGATTCAGACTGATACACATGGCAAAGATGTTGACGCTGCTGCTGTGGATGATGATTAGATTGCTTTTGTCGTATTTGCCTGTCAGAAGACGTTTTTTATCTGCTATGTAAATTGTGTTTTTTATGACAACTGAAACCTGATGAACGTGTTGTTTAGTATTTTGCTGTGAGAACATCACTTCTTATGTATGTTGATTTGTGTTTGGTGATTGTATGATGACTAAAACATGATGACATTGTCGTTTAGTTGTACTCATATTTGGTTGTGAAACTTGAATTTGATGACATAGTTTCCTGTTGGACTGCAATTTGCTCGGCGTCTTCGAATGGGAACAAAGCTGACCCGACAGGGCCTCTGCTAATTTATTTATTTATTATCAAAAGGGCCTCTGCTATTTATTTATGAGCAAAAGGGAATACCCCTGATTTTCGTTAATAGAAATCATTAGATGTTCACAACACTACGCCCAGCTTGCTACACATGTTTCATACATTACTAGTTTCAGCAAAGTGCTCATGACATAGCCACTGAATACATCACGAGTGCTACGTTCACTGCAAATAAAGAGATAATCATCCTACAGAGCACATCGATTGCCCATTATCTTCACAAGCTCTTTCATCTCCTCATTGCTGTCAAGACCGTTCAGCAGTTGTTGCTTGGCCATGATCAGAGGAACTGCATCTTTAACCTTCTGCTTTGTATCTTCCTCTTCTGTCATTCCTTCAGTTACTTGTCCAACACCCAACCTGCTGGTATTGGGATTCCTCGGCTAACCAACTAATAAGCGTAGTTGCATTCCCCCACATCAGCAACTTTCCAGATGTACAAATCACATGAATCTTCCCTTTTCTGCATGAATCAATTTGGAAGATCATCAATCAAACTATTAAAAAAATCAGCAACTGAAAACAATGAAACAACACTTAAACATATTATTACCCATGATTTGTGCATTTGTAGAAGACTCGGCCAGGGTTGAGGATTGTGGTTGAGACGCGATGGATGACTCTGCATGATTTGCAGCAGTGGCACCACACCAACGGTAGCAGGTTGCGATGAGCAACCGACTACAGTGCGTGTGCCGGCAGGGGTGTGATGAGACCCACAGGTGATGGTACGGGTGGCGACTTGGCGCATATCTGGTTGTTGCCTGCTGAAGAGTAGGTGGATGAGCAGCCAGCGGACATGGTTGCTGCAGCCAGAGCTTCTGATGTTAGGCAGAGTAAGTAGAGAAGAGGAGAAGCGAGTGTTGGATATGCCAGTTTCATTATTTGCAGAGTAGCATAGCACCATATATAATCATAGTCTAGGTTTGGATTCGAACCAGCTACAGGAGCACATCTCTCTTTTTTCTAAAACCCAACAACGTCTCTTTACTAGTAAGCTAGCTTGTTCTGTACACCTTCTCAAGTCTTTGATTTTCTTTCTTTTTTTGTGAGGAAGGAAGGAGGACAAAATTGAGAGTTCCTGGGACTCGAACCCAAGACCTCTCGGTTGAAAACCAAGGGTGCTAGTCACTTATGTGGCGAACGTTCCCTGAAAGGAGGACGGCAGACAAACACATTTTCCTTGCAGTTTTAGTTGCGATGCAAGATCGAATGGTCGCAGTTTCAGGAATGTTATCAGGCGAATGAGCCTAGTTTTTCTTTTCTTCCTATATATAAAAAAATATGCTACTTGGTGTCGGCTTAGTCAACGAACGATTGTGCCAACCTTGACCGTTGGATTGTCATTCAACGTTTGTCGTGTTTCTTTCAGTCTATACTTTCTCCAGCCACCAAAGCCAAACCAGCGCCGGCGGGACCGCCTGCTTCGCCTCCAATGGCTGGTTGTGCTGCCGCACACGCATCATGGCCACATCGCACCCTAAAACTCTACGCATCTTTCCCAGCTCCTGTTCGTTCCCGTCCGAGGCCTCACCCTCGTCCTCTGCCTTGGTTCGCTCGCCGCGGCGCCGCCCTCCGGTGTTGTCAACATGATCAACAACCAAGAGGAATAAGGAGATGACTGTACATGATGACGATGACAGTAGGGACCCAGCAGCGCGCACATTAATTTTGTTTTTTCGGGACGGAGAAGGGTATCAACTGGGTTGTGCAGGAGCTATGGCCCGTCTAGCCTACACTTTTATTTCATATGTTTACCACATGAACAGCCCAGTTTGTTTTTTTTTCTTTCTGAAAATGGCTAGCCCAGCTATTTTGTTTTTTGCAGAATAACCAATGTAGGCCTACTTGCTTTTCTACGCCCTGTTGGGCCAGAAATCTTTCAAGACAAGGAGGGATGCATTCTGGCTTGCCCAAAAAATGAGCTATAAGTAATAAGAAATGGGCTATAAGTAATAATAAATGAGTTGTAAAATGAAAAAAATACAACAAACAGGCAATTAGTTCTAAAATACCTTTTTATTTCAGATTTTGATATTTTTAACTTTCATTGTTTTTGTGCGGGTAAAATTTCACTGGATTTAAATTAAGGTGTGTTTAGTTTTTAAATTAATTTGAATCTGGCTAGAAATTTTGGGTTGTATGCTGTTTGGGATAGATTTGGAGGCTGACGTGTGGGTCTACTAGGTTGACGTATACGAAAGGCTTTGTCAACTAGTCCACAAACGATTCTAGTAGCAGTGGCCGTTGGATGTTAATCCAACGGCCGTGCTGCTTCTTCAATATCTAATCTTCTTGCTCCAGCTGCCCAAACCAGCGCCGGTGGGACTGCCTGCTACCGCCTTCAGTGGCCGGCTGTGCTGCTGCAAAGGCTGCACTGCCCCACCCTACTCCATACTCCATTGCTGGCCAGACCATTCCTCTACTCACCTGTACCTCCTGTTATTTTTCGGCGATGGCAGCCGAACCAGTAAACAATCGTACTCCCCATCGTGTGGGCAACCACTGCCGAGTCTTCCCCGGCTCCGTGTCGTCCCCTTCCTAGGCCTCGTGGTCGTCCACCACCCTGGTGCTCTAGGCGCGGGGTGATCAACATGGTCAACGAACGACATCCATCGGAAGTGGACTATACGTGGAGAGGCTGACAACTGGGTCCATGGCCGCACACAAGGAAATGCCTCCTTATTACGCGCAAAATAATGATTCCTCCACCTGACAGCTGGGACCCACCAGAAGGGCCTCTGTATTTCCTGAAAAAAAAACATTCCTCCCGCTGAATGCTCGGACCCACCAACTATATCTTCGCACGCAAGAAAGTGCCTCCTTATTACACAAAAAAAATGAATACTCCCCCTGCAGCTGGGACCCACCATAGTGGGAGGGCCTACTAAGTTGACGCGGAAAGATGGCTTTGTCAACTTAGTCAATATGAACGTACGATGTCCATCCAACGGTCGTAGTGCTTCTTGAACCTCTGGTCTTCTTGCTCCAGCCGCCCAAACCAGAGCCGGTCGTGCCGCCTGATCCTGCCTCCCGTGGCCGGCTGTGCTGCCACGGAGGCCTCACCGCCCCTACTACTACCACCGCTGGCCAGGCCATCCCTCTACTCACTCACACCCCCTGTTATTCTGCAGCGAAGACAGCCTCACACCGCAGCCGGACTAGTGAACCCTCGTACTCCTCTCTGCGTCGGCATTCACTGGCGCGTCTTCCCCGGCTCCGCATCGTCCCCTTCTAGGCCTCGTCGTCGTCCACCGCCCTGGTGCTCTCGGCGCGGCGTGGTCAACGTGGTCAAGGAACGACTTCCATCAGACGGGCCACCGTATTTCACAAAAAAATGTTCCCCCCTGACTACATCTTCGCACGCAAGGAAGTGCCTGACAGTCGGGACCCACCTGGTCGAAGCGTACATAGCTTTGTCATTCTAGTCGTGAACGTGTACGTACATACGATCGGTCTGTCTGCAGGCTACAGCGATGAACCATGGCCGTGTAAGGAAGGGCACATGTCGTAGTATAGGCGCCGCACGTGTCGTAGTAGAGGCGCATACGTAGCATGTCACGCAGTCCCATTAATATCGTGTACACGTACGTACAGCCAGGGTGCAAGAAAGTAAATACGGCCATGTACGTACATACGGGCGGGGTCTCGAACGCCTACTCGCGCATACGTACGGCCAGGGCTCGTGTACATGGTCGAAACAAAGAAACTGCGCCATCGTGTTCATCGGGAGCCAACCGGCTTGGACGGAATAGCCGATCGAAACGAGGCCTAGCTTACCGCAGAACGGAGGAAACGGCCTTGTGTTCGACCAGCCACGGTCGAAACGGGATCCTGTTCATCGGGAGTGGTCTGGCGTACCGCAAAATAGAGGAAACGGACTTCTCTTGGACCTCCTACAATCAAAACGGGGACCTATTGATCGAGAGGGGTGTGGCATACCGCAAAACGGAGGAAACAAACTTGTGTTAGAGTGCTAAGGTCGAAACGGAGGTCCTATTCATCGGGAGGGGTGTGGCGTACCGCAAAACGGGACTCCATGTGATACTATTCATCTCCACCGTCAACTACCTCCACGGGCTACTGTTCATCCATCGTCGACCTCCTCCAGCCTCCACCTGCGACTGTTCATCCACGACGTCTCCCCTCCTGCCTCCACCAGCCACTGTTCATCCACGGGTCTTGTTCATCCAGCCTCCACCGCTTCTCCACCGGCTACTATTCAACCAGCCCTCTCCACGGGGTCCGGTTCAACCTCCCTTCCACGGGCTACTGTTCATCCAACCCTCCACCGACTACTGTTCAACCAGCCCTTCACGGGGTCCTGTTCATCCAGCCCTCCACGGGGTCCTGTTCATCCAGCGGCAACAGCCTCTACTACCACGGGGTCCTGTTCATCCAACCCCCACCGGGAACTGTTCATCCACACCCAACAACGCTCACTGTTCATCAAGGGAAGGAGGCAGCAGGTTTGATTTGCTTCAGTTAGCAGCAGTAGTGAAGGAATCACTCGGGTTCAGTTAACAGCAAGGGATGGATCGGGGTTCAGTAACGTAGCTAGTGCAATCGCTCGGGTTCAGTTAGAGCCCAGCGCCTCGCTCGGGTTCAGTTAGAGCGCAACGCCTCGCACACACGCGCGTACTTTATGAGAGAAACACGCAAATCTCCGTGCATCGCTCGGCCCCGACCACCCACCGTAACCGGGAACTCCCTGATATTTTCCTCACCCTCGCTTCTACCACGATTTTTCCCATCATGGACGACCCAAAGAATGTCATGCAACTGCGTCTCCGGCTCGCCCAGGATGAAAAGCCCATTTTCTGTCATGATTTTTTAGAAGTAGGAGCCCACCACATCTATGATGATACCGGGTTTTGTCACAATTATCGTCATAGAAGTGTCATAAGCATGACAGAAAAAAATTCATTCAGCCCAAAATGTCACAGATGTGTCTTTTTTTTGTAGTGCTCATCGCCTTTTAATAGTATTGGCTTTCCTATGGACTCAATGTGATCTTGGATCTAAAAATGAATAGTCTTGGAGCATTTTGCCAATATGTTTCCATAACATTTTGAAGGGTCCACATCCACATGTCCTTGCCCTACTAACATTGAACTTTCCTGAAATCTGTCTTTGAATATGCATTAGTTCAATGACATATATGTTGTTATTAATTACCAAAACCACCCGGGGATTAGTTGCACCTGCAGTTGGTTATTTAGGCTATTGTAGTTTCTTCCAACGATTCACATCAACATACAATTCAGTCGATATCCTTGTGATGAACTTTTAATCACAAGATCGAAGAATTAATGATAAAAAAAATTGATCATAATTCCCAAGACTACACTTGACTTGACTAATTTTCTCTACATCTTATAACTTGTATGACATTCATACATGAGCTCTACATTCTAGTCTTCTTTTCTTTTCTACCTTTTACTTCTTGTAGTTTTACTTCCAATATTTCTCCTACTCACGGAAGAAGTATACAACTCTAAGAGTGGCGTGAGCCCCAAACTTCCCTTGGCATCTAAGTCTAATTACATCCTTTGGTTTTGTTCTTTTCTCTTTAAGTTTCTTATCATCAACTCATGACTGGCATTCTTTCAGATCTTATAGTTTTTAGTCTTAAGCATAGTTGAACACTTCACTAGAACTTGCAAACAAACACTAATTTAGATATCACATATCTTTTAACCTTTGTTAGTTTCTGAAAACAAATTTTAGTTCCCAGAATATCACATAACTATCCCAAACATTTTGAAGTTCGGGTTTCTCAAAAGCAAGCATACCATAATGTGATCCTATCCTTTTGGATATAAGGATGCGAGTCTCGTCATCCATAGCATCAGCAAGATCCTTCTTGGCACTTTTAGAGGATAATCCTCTCAATCATAAAGATTCATCCAGCTAAATAAGAGCTAATCAATTTCAACTACAAAGGTGGAACCGTGAGCCATAATTCTACAACTATAACACAAATTGTACATAGACATTGTTCATAATTAATTTGCACTAGTGATTAAACTTAATAAATACATAATTGTGCTCCCACTCAAATTAATATCTCTCATAATTGACTTTAAGTGATTCAAGACCCTGACCTGATTCACAACCATTCTTGTGAACTTTCCTGAAATCTGTCTTTGAATAGGCATTAGTTCAATGACATATATGTTGTTATTAATTACCAAAACCACCCAGAGATTAGTTGCACCCGCAGTTGGTTATTTAGGCTATTGTAGTTTCTTCCAACGATTCACATCAACATACAATTCAGTCGATATCCTTGTGATGAACTTTTAATCACAAGATCGAAGAATTAATGATAAACAAATTTGATCATAATTCCCAAGACTACACTTGACTTGACCAATTTTCTCTACATCTTATAACTTGTATGACGTTCATACATGAGCTCTACATTCTAGTCTTCTTTTCTTTTCTACCTTTTACTTCTTGTAGTTTTACTTCCAATATTTCTCCTACTCACGGAAGAAGTATACAACTCTAAGAGTGGCGTGAGCCCCGAACTTCCCTTGGCATCTAAGTCTAATTACATCCTTTGGTTTTGTTCTTTTCTCTTTAAGTTTCTTATCATCAACTCATGACTGGCATTCTTTCAGATCTTATAGTTTTTAGTCTTAAGCATAGTTGAACACTTCACTAGAACTTGCAAACAAACACTTATTTAGATATCACATATCTTTTAACCTTTGTTAGTTTCTGAAAACAAATTTTAGTTCCAAGAATATCACATAACTATCCCAAACATTTTGAAGTTCGGGTTTCTCAAAAGCAGGCATACCATAATGTGATCCTATCCTTTTGGATATAAGGATGCGAGTCTCGTCATCCATAGCATCAGCAAGATCCTTCTTGGCACTTTTAGAGGACAATCCTCTAAATCATAAAGATTCATCCAGCTAAATAAGAGCTAATCAATTTCAACTACAAAGGTGGAACCGTGAGCCATAATTCTACAACTATAACGCAAATTGTACATAGACATTGTTCATAATTAATTTGCACTAGTGATTAAACTTAATAAAATACATAATTGTGCTCCCACTCAAATCAATATCTCTCATAATTGATTTTAAGTGATTGAAGACCCTGACCTGATTCACAACCATTCATGTGGACATCACTGATGACGTGAATTTCGACTAGTGGGCAAACGTTTGTTGATCGTATCTCCATATGATGCTTATTTAGCTTTCGATGCTTCGTGCTCTGACCTCAGAATTATTTTGCTATAACTTAAAGACAACCGAGTGCTATCTGCATATATGGTCTCACCATCCCTGTCTTACACCTCACATCCCATTTGTACTCATTTGGACATGACGCACTCTGAAAAGCTTTATAGACGGTTGCAACACTAGGAAGAGCACCTTTTAACTTGATATTTACAGTGAGAGATCACCCTAATAATTGACTATTGCACAATCGAAGGGTGCAAGCAATAAAGGGATAAACATCTCATGCAATTCATAATAGTATGATATGGTATAGCCCTAGGCGCTGGGAAGTCTTCACGGTCTGCTTGAATCTTTAGTTGAAACGTCATTGTGGCGGTAGAAAAATCATTATCGTGGCAACCGTTGCAAAAACGTTGCCATGTCGGCAATTTCAGAAAACGTTGCCGTGACGACCATTTCAAAAACGTTGCCATGGCACCAATTTCAAAAAACGCTTACTTGACACCAATTTCAGAAAACGCTTACGTGGCACGAAAATTTCAGCACCTCCTCCTGCGCCTAATACACCTTCTCCACGACGGGGTCCTCCATGTACAATTGCCACCATCAACTGTAACCTGTAGGCTATCTCCATATCTTTTACATTAAGGGACAATTCCATTCCCCCCTAACTTTACCCACCACCTAGCATTTGGCCCTAATTTCCGTGGATGCTCAAATTTACCCCTCTACCATTAGGTGGTGTTATAAAAATACCCTTCTGCTTTGTTTCCATCCAGTCAAAGGCCTTTGGCTGTCTACGGTACATTTTCTGGACAATTTTGCCCTCTTCGTGCATGCCACTTACAGGTGGGACCCATCCAAAAAATATCATTATTTATTTTATTAGTTCTAGAATTAAACGAGTAGATTGAACCCTAGGAAACATGGCGCACAACGATAAAGCCTGGGATTCTCAAGCCGCCGAACATGGAATGCATTTCCTCAACTTTTTGGCGAGTTTGGAAGAATAATGGTCGCAGAGCCCCCTTCTCATCACGGAGGATGGTGGTGGCACTGATACCGGAACTAGCACCGCGACCAGCACCGACACCAGCACCAAGACCGGCACAGATGGTGGCAACCGGGCCACATATGGTGGTACCCAAGCCACTGAAAAGAAGAGGACATGACGCCCAAATAAACTCGACACCGGAAGACTGGTGGTCCACGAGGTGCACCTCGTATTGCCTCGAGACGTGTCAGCGGGCTATGACAACAATGTAGGATGCATCCTACAAGAGACTCTCAACATCAACGAGACAAACATAAGTGAGTAACCATAATTGGAGCACCTCCTCTGGCTATGACAACAATGTAGGATGCATCCTACGAGAGACTGTCAACATCAACGAGACAAACATAAGTGAGAAAACACAATTGGAGCGCCTCCTCCTAACCAAGTTACACATGAGATACCAGTTCCCCGACCAGGATGACGAAGTCAATCCGTGGGAAGATGAGAATATGGATAAGATAAACCAAAAAGCCCTTAACAAGTTCAGCAATGACTTGAGCTCCTGGAAAGATAGGGTGAGGAAAGCGATGGATAAAAAAGGTTCAATGTATGCCACGATTAATGCTAAGCATCCGAACATTATGGAAAAGGACTACAAAACAATCAAGACTACTTACGCTGCCCCTGAAAAAGGCCTCTTGCAGCAAGTGGCGTGCGCTTCTAATTTCGATGCCCGCATCTACGACGGCGTGGGTGATGGGGTCATGTACCTAGGGTAGGGTCACAGACCTGATCTAAGCACCTTGCTCAAGGACACCCTTGGAAGAGGTCACCTTCCAGTCGACCAACGAGGGACTCACTCGACTGACTTGAAGGACTCGACCACAAAGACTCACTCGACCACCAGAAGGTCAAGAGGCACTCTGCATTGCAACGGCCTGTAATTAAGTAGACTTTATGATAGTAAAGACACTTTATGTGGGGCGTTACCAGTAACGCCCCGGACTTAACTCACCTTAAACCCTCTCCTACGTGGGCTGGCTGGGGTCCTGGCGCACTCTATATAAGCCACCCCCCTCCACAGGTCAGAGGGGTTCGGCACCTTGTAACTCATATACTCATAATCCACTCGACCGCCTCCGGGCTCCGAGACGTAGGGCTATTACTTCTTCCGAGAAGGGCCTGAACTCGTACATCCCTTGTGTTTACAACCTCTCCATAGCTAGGACCTTGCCTCTCCATACCTACCCCCACTCTACTGTCAGGCTTAGAACCACGACAGTTGGCGCCCACCGTGGGGCAGGTGTTTTAGCAATTTTGTGGAGAAGTTGCGATTCTTCCGAGTACTTTCATGATGGTGGCTGCTGGAGTTTTGGTCGAGGGTCGAGAGATCCGTCTCGGTGCTCTCACCTTCATCGCCGACGACTCCGCCTGGCTCCAGGAGGCTCCACTCGACGTTGATGCGCTCCCCGTCCGCGGTGCGACGCATTTTCGCGCATGTGTCCGCGGCGTTCTGCTGCGGCAACCGTCGACCCCGTATCGGTCGACTCCTCCATCGTCCACCCTCCCGGTCTCCCGCCAGCGCAAGCGCTCGGGCCGGTCGAGGCTTCAGCGGTGGGTGAGGCACGCGGTGGCTCGCCAGACGGCCACCTCTCATGTTGCGGCAATCGAGCCCGACGAATCTCTCTACGGCCTGTTCGATCTGTCGACTGGCTCCGTAGAGACTGCATCCGAGTGCGATAGCAGTGATCCAGCGGCGGAAATCCTGATGGTCGACGGGCCCCGCAGTCCCCCTGGCTTCGCCCGTGATGGTGGAGCAGGCGACGGAGGCGACCCCGCACGAGACCACGAAGAGTACCAGCCCGAGCCACTCGACTCTCTGCAAAGAGAGGAACTTCGCCGCAGGAACGTGGATGCCCTGCGTACGCCCATCGCAGGAGAAACCCCCGAGGCTCGCGCCTTGGAGGAGGCACGTTTGGCCAACTTGGCCGAACGCACTCGACTGGAGAATCTTCAGCGAGCACTCGACGAGCGCGCGCGGCAACGAGTTCCCGACAACAGTCGACGTCAACTCTTCCCGCCGACTCAGGTATATCGAACCCCAATCCAGAATTTAGCAGCTGCGACCCGTATAGCAGAGTCTATCCAGCCTTCTCAGTCGGAAGCTGGCAGAGGCTTGATGCAGATCAGGGATCTGCTCCGGGCAGCAGGAGATCAGAATTCGGCCGTGTCGCAGTCGCGCAACAGAATTCACAGTCGATCCGTCGCTGCGAATACGGTTCAGTCGGCTCACAGCCCCAGATCGCCTCCGCGGCGTGAAGGGCGCGAGAATCGGCGAGACCAATATGGTGACCGACTCGACCGAGATGATAGGCGTCGAGTGCCCAATTCCCCTCCGAGGGGTGGGTCTTACACTCCTCGGCAGCAAGATGACAGGCGTCAGCTCAGTGCGGGGCGAAGAGTTCCAGTCGACCCCAGAGAACCAGGCTTCGACGCGCGATCCATTATCGTGCAAGGTTTGGTCGACCGGAACAGAGCCCATCGAGGTGGACTCGACAGAGATGCGCCCACAAGCAGTCGAGTGCATGTTTCTGGTCCTGAATGTTTCAGCAGAGCTATCAGAGCCGCAGTTATCCCTCCCAATTTCAGGTTGGCAACAGGAGTCAGCAAGTTCACTGGTGAGTCTAAGCCTGAAACTTGGCTCGAGGACTACCGAGTGGCGGTTCAGATTGGTAGTGGAAATGACGAGGTGGCCATGAAGCATTTGCCCCTCATGCTGGAAGGTTCTGCCAGGGCATGGTTGACTCAATTACCTCCTAGCAGCATTTACACTTGGGAAGATCTGTCCCGAGTGTTCATCAGAACATTTGAAGGAACTTGCAAGCGACCAGCTGGACTGACAGAGTTGCAAGTCTGCGTGCAGAAGACCAATGAGACTCTCAGAGAGTATATTCAGAGATGGATCACTTTGCACCATACTGTGGAGAATGTGTCTGCTCACCAGGCAGTCTGCGCCTTCAAAGATGGCGTCAAGAACAGAGAATTAAGTTTGAAATTTGGTCGAACCGGTGACATGACCTTGAGTCAGATGATGGAGATTGCTACCAAGTACGCCAACGGCGAAGAAGAAGACCGACTCCGAAGCGGCAAGCACAAGCCGAGCCAGTCGGAAAAGGGAAACACCAGTCGGAAACAGAAGCGGAAGGCTGAACCAGCAGCTCCTGGAGAGGCTCTGGCCGTGACTCAGGGAAAGTTTAAGGGGAAACCAAAAGGATCCTGGAACCCTAAGAAGGTAAAGGATAAAGAAGGGAACGACGTAATGGATATGCCATGTCACATCCACACGAAGAAAGACGAAGAGGGGAATATCATCTACCCGAAGCACACCACTCGCCAATGTCGACTCCTGATCCAGCAGTTTCAGGGAAAACAGTCTAAGGACAAGGAGAAGGAGTCGGACAAGGCCGAAGACAAGGAGGACAGTGAGGAAGGATATCCGCATATCAACTCCACTCTGATGATCTTTGCAGATGTGGAAAGCAAGAGTCGATTGAAAGTCATTAACCGAGAGGTGAACATGGTTGCCCCAGCAAAAGCAAATTATCTGAAATGGTCCCAAATACCCATCACATTCGACCAATCTGATCACCCGACTCATATTGCCACCCCTGGGAGGCAAGCTTTGGTGGTCGATCCAGTTGTCGAAGGCACTCGACTGACAAAAGTGCTGATGGACGGTGGAAGCGGGCTGAATTTGTTGTATGCAGACACACTGAAAGGAATGGGCATTCCGATGTCCCGACTGAGCACTAGTAACATGAGCTTTCATGGAGTTATACCAGGGAAGAAAGCCGAGTCACTCGGCCAAATAGCTTTGGACGTGGTGTTTGGTGATTCGAAACATTTTCGCAAAGAAAAGTTGACGTTTGAGGTCGTGGATTTTCAGAGTGCATATCATGCCATTTTGGGGAGACCAGCTTACGCACGGTTCATGGCTCGACCATGTTACGTGTACCTCAAATTGAAGATGCCCGGCCCCAAAGGAGTGATCACTGTCACCGGTGATCGGAAAAAGGCAGAAGAGTGCTTTCAGAAGGGCTCAAAGATTGCCGATTCCCAGGTGACAGCGGTCGAGTTCGAGGAATACAAGCAAAACGCAGATCCGAGTGACTTGCTGCGATCCAAGAAACCCGCCACAGAGTCTGCATTTCAGTCGTCCGGTGAGACGAAGCCTGTTCACATTCACCCGACCGACCCCGATGCAGCTCCGACCCGCATCTCCACAACACTCGACCCAAAATAGGAAGAAGCGCTCATCCAGTTCCTCCGTGAGAACTGGGACATTTTTGCATGGAAGCCCGCTGACATGCCAGGTGTTCCCAGGGGACTGGCTGAGCATCGCCTAAGAGTCGACTCATCTGCAAAACCAGTCAAAGAGCATCTTCGGCGGTCCGCCGTCCAGAAGAGAAAAGCCATTGGTGAGGAAGTGGCTCGACTGTTGGCGGCAGGATTTATCCGAGAGATATACCACTCCGAGTGGCTCGCTAATGTCGTCATGGTTCCTAAGAAGGACAAGTCGCTCCGAATGTGCATTGATTTCAAGCACATCAACCGGGCCTGCCCGAAAGATCATTTTCCTCTCCCTCGCATAGATCAAATTGTTGACTCGACCGCGGGATGCGAGAGATTATCTTTTCTAGATGCCTATTCCGGGTACCACCAGATCCGTCTGTACGGACCCGACGAGGTAAAAACAGCTTTCATCACTCCATTCGGGTGCTTCTGCTATATCACCATGCCGTTCGGCCTCAAGAATGCCGGAGCCACATTTATGCGAATGATTCAGAAGTGTCTACTCACTCAAATCAGTCGGAATGTGGAAGCATATATGGATGATATCGTTGTCAAGTCACGAAAAGGTTCCGACCTGCTCGCTGATCTCGCCGAAACATTTGCCAACCTCAGAAGGTATGATATCAAGCTCAATCCATCAAAGTGCACATTTGGAGTTCCTGGTGGCAAGTTACTCGGTTTTCTCGTTTCCGAACGGGGAATCGACGCTAATCCAGAGAAGATCGGCACTATTCTCCGAATGAAACGCCCTGTGCGAGTGCACGATGTCCAGAAGCTTACTGGATGCTTGGCCGCATTAAGTCGATTCATCTCACGACTCGGTGAAAAGGCATTGCCTCTTTACCGACTGATGAAGAAGGCAGACAAGTTCGAGTGGACTCCAGAAGCTGATGCAGCGTTTGCCGAGCTAAAAGCTCTGCTCTCCACCCAGCCGGTGCTTGCTGCTCCAATCAGCAAAGAGCCTCTGTTGCTCTATATCGCAGCCACAGGACAAGTCGTCAGTACTGTGCTTACGGTCGAGCGGGAAGAAGAAGGAAAAGCTCTCAAAGTTCAGCGCCCAGTGTATTATTTGTCTGAAGTCTTGACTCCATCCAAGCAGAGATATCCTCATTATCAGAAGCTTGTGTATGGAATATACATGACCACAAAGAAGGTTGCTCATTACTTCTCTGATCATTCCATCACAGTCGTCAGCGACGCTCCACTATCAGAGATTTTGCACAACAGAGATGCAACTGGTCGAGTGGCCAAATGGGCGATTGAACTTCTTCCCCTTGATATCAAGTTTGAGGCAAAGAAAGCCATTAAGTCCCAGGCAATAGCAGATTTCCTCGCCGAGTGGATTGAACAGCAGCAGCCGACTGAAATTCACTCGGAGCATTGGACCATGTTCTTTGATGGCTCTAAGATGTTGAATGGTTCCGGTGCTGGGGTTGTCCTGGTTTCCCCCAGAGGAGATAAGCTCAGATATGTGCTCCAGATTCACTTTGATTCCTCCAACAATGAGGCAGAATATGAGGCCCTCTTATATGGATTGCGCATGGCCATTTCACTCGGCGTCCGTCGCCTGATGGTCTATGGCGACTCGGATTTAGTGGTCAACCAAGTGATGAAGGAGTGGGACGTGAGAAGCCCAGCCATGACTGGATACTGCAGTGCAGTGAGGAAGCTGGAAAAGAAGTTCGAGGGGTTGGAGCTCCATCATATACCCCGACTGAAAAATCAAGCAGCTGATGATCTAGCAAAGATAGGTTCCAAGAGAGAAGCCATTCCGAGTGGTGTGTTCTTGGAGCATATACACACTCCGTCAGTCAAAGAAGATCCTTTCACCGAAGAAGCTCCACAGCCCAAGAGTGCCACAGATCCGACTGAGGTTGAAGTCCCAGCGGTGGTCGACTTGATCATGGAGGTCTTGGTGGTCATTCCCGACTGGACAGTTCCATATATCGCGTATATCCTGAGAAAAGAGCTTCCGGAGGATGAGGAAGAGGCTCGACAGATCGTCCGTCGATCTAAGGCCTTTACCGTAATCAAAGGACAATTATTCAGAGAAAGCGCGACTGGAGTTGGTCAGAAGTGCATAACACCAGAAGAAGGTCGACTCATCCTCAATGATATCCACTCGGGGACCTGTGGTCATCATGCGTCCTCTCGGACCATCGTGGCCAAAGCATACCGAGCCGGATTTTACTGGCCAAAGGCGAATGAGATGGCAAAGGAGATAGTGGATAAGTGCGAGGGATGTCAGTTCTACTCGAATATGTCGCACAAGCCTGCATCGGCTCTGAAGACCATCCCACTCGTCTGGCCTTTCGCAGTATGGGGGTTGGACATGGTCGGTCCTTTGAGAACAGGACGAAGCGGCTTCACGCATGTACTGGTGGCAGTCGACAAGTTCACCAAGTGGATCGAGGCTAAACCAATCAAGAACCTTGACACCGGTACTGCTGTTAGCTTCATCAGGGAACTAATATTCAGATATGGAGTCCCGCACAGCATCATTACGGATAATGGGTCGAACTTTGACTCGGAGGAATTCAGAGATTTCTGTAACTCCCAAGGCACACGGGTCGACTACGCTTCAGTCGCCCATCCGCAGTCGAATGGACAAGCAGAGCGAGCTAATGGCCTGATTCTCAAGGGATTGAAACCCCGACTAATGCGTGATCTCAAGCATGCAGCTGGAGCTTGGGTCGACGAACTTCCCTCAGTGCTTTGGGGGCTGCGGACCACACCTAATCGGTCGACCGGAAGAACTCCATTCTTCTTGGTCTACGGAGCTGAAGCAGTCTTGCCGAGTGATCTTCTCCACAATGCTCCTCGAGTTGAAATCTACAACGAAGCAGAAGCTGAACAAGCGCGGCAGGACGCAGTCGATCTTTTAGAGGAAGAAAGGGAGATGGCTCTGATCCGGTCGACCATCTACCAACAAGATTTGCGTCATTTCCACGCCAGAAATGTGAGACGTCGAGCCTTCCAGGAAGGAGATTTAGTTCTCCGAGTGGATCAGCACAAACCACACAAGCTTGCTCCTTCTTGGGAAGGTCCCTTCATCGTCACCAAGGTTCTCCACAACGGGGCGTACCGTCTTTACAACGTCGAGCATAATATCGACGAGCCCCGAGCTTGGAACGCGGAACTACTCCGCCCATTTTACACTTAAGTTTATCACTCGGATGAGTTGCAATAAAGTACTTCTGTAGTTCATGGACCTCAAAATAATAGTGTCATAGTTCCTCCATAATTTTTGTCACTTTTTATTTTTGTCCAATAAAATTCCCCCTCAGTGGGTGACTTAGCCGCGAATCCGTTTCGCCTAAGTTTGTAAAAATTTTACCGAGTGATGAGCCAGACTCCCACTCGGAGGCTTAGCTGCGAATCCGTTTCGCCTAAGTTATCGAAATCCTACCGAGTGGTAAGCCAGACTTCCACTCGGGGGCTTAGCTGCAGCCCTGTGCTCGCCTAAGTTTGTAAAAATCCTACCGAGTGGTAAGCCAGACTTCCACTCGGGGGCTTAGCTGCAGCCCTGTGCTCGCCTAAGTTTGTAAAAATCCTACCGAGTGGTAAGCCGGACTTCCACTCGGAGGCTTAGCTGCAGTCCAAGTACTCGCCTAAGATATAAAAATCCTACCGAGTGGTAAGCCGGAGTTCCACTCGGAGGCTTAGCTGTAGTCCAAGTACTCGCCTAAGTTATCAAAATCCTACCCAGTGAAGAGCAAACCTCTCACTCGGGGGCTTAGCTGCAGTCCAAGCACTCGCCTAAGTTATAAAAATCCTACCGAGTGAAGAGCAAACCTCTCACTCGGAGGCTTAGCTGCAGCCCAGTGCTAGCCTAAGTTATCAAAATCCTACCGAGTCAAGAGCAAACCTCTCACTCGGAGGCTTAGCTGCAGCCCAGTGCTAGCCTAAGTTATCAAAATCCTACCGAGTGAAGAGCAAACCTCCCACTCGGAGGCTTAGCTGCGAATCCGTTTCGCCTAAGTTATCGAAATCCTACCGAGTGGTAAGCCAAACTTCCACTCGGGGGTTAGCTGCAGCCCTGTGCTCGCCTAAGTTTGTAAAAATCCTACCGAGTGGTAAGCCGGACTTCCACTCGGAGGCTTAGCTGCAGTCTAAGTACTCGCCTAAGATATAAAAATCCTACCGAGTGGTAAGTCGGACTTCCACTCGGAGGCTTAGCTGCAGTCCAAGTACTCGCCTAAGTTATCAAAATCCTACCGAGTGAAGAGCAAACCTCTCACTCGGGGGCTTAGCTGCAGTCCAAGCACTCGCCTAAGTTATAAAAATCCTACCGAGTGAAGAGCAAACCTCTCACTCGGAGGCTTAGCTACAGCCCAGTGCTAGCCTAAGTTATCAAAATCCTACCGAGTGAAGAGCAAACCTCTCACTCGGAGGCTTAGCTGCAGCCCAGTGCTAGCCTAAGTTATCAAAATCCTACCGAGTGAAGAGCAAACCTCTCACTCGGAGGCTTAGCTGTAGTCCAAAGCACTCGCCTAAGTTTGTAAAAATCCTACCGAGTGAAGAGCAAACCTCTCACTCGGGGGCTTAGCTGCAGTCCAAGCACTCGCCTAAGATATAAAAATCCTACCGAGTGGTAAGCCGGACTTCCACTCGGAGGCTTAGCTGCAGTCCAAGTACTCGCCTAAGATATAAAAATCCTACCGAGTGGTAAGCCGGACTTCCACTCGGAGGCTTAGCTGCAGTCCAAGTACTCGCCTAAGTTATCAAAATCCTACCGAGTGAAGAGCAAACCTCTCACTCGGGGGCTTAGCTGCAGTCCAAGCGCTCGCCTAAGTTACAAAAATCCTACCGAGTGAAGAGCAAACCTCTCACTCGGAGGCTTAGCTGCAGCCCAGTGCTAGCCTAAGTTATCAAAATCCTACCGAGTGAAGAGCAAACCTCTCACTCGGAGGCTTAGCTGCAGCCCAGTGCTAGCCTAAGTTATCAAAATCCTACCGAGTGAAGAGCAAACCTCTCACTCGGGGGCTTAGCTGCAGCCCAGTGCTAGTCTAAGATATGAAAATCCTACCGAGTGAAGAGTAAACCTCTCACTCGGAGGCTTAGCTGCAGCCCAGTGCTCGCCTAAGTTATAAAAATCCTACCGAGTGGTAAGCCGGACTTCCACTCGGAGGCTTAGCCGCAGCCCAGTGCTCGCCTAAGTGGACTAAAGAATAAGTCGACTGCAGTAAAGGCGCCTTGCTTTGAACCTGCAAAAGACATTTCGAGCCAAAAGCAATCGTATTCAAGCACCAAATTCAAGTTTGAATCGATATCTAAAGGAACCGAAAGTGCTCAGGCGTTAAGCCCGTTAAGGTTTATCGGTTACAATTCCACTCGGCATACCGAGGCAAATTTAAAGCGTCGAGCTAGAAGAAGTTTTTTACCCCTCCTGTGGAGGGCTGGAAGGTGCAACAAACTCATCAAGGTCAATTCCGTCGGCGATCCGAGTGGCAGCCGCAAGGAAAGTTTCCATAAAGGACCTGAAGTCGTGTTTCTTGGTATTGGCCACCCGGAGGGCCGCCAGCTTCTCTTCTCGCGCATCTTTGCAGTGGACTCGGGCCAGACACAGAGCAACATCTGCACCACACCGAGCCGAGGACTTCTTCCATTCCTGCACTCGACCAGGGGTCGTGTTCAAGCGAGCCATCAGCGACTCAAGGTCATTCTGAAGTGTCTCCCCAGGCCAGAGCGTCGAGTCGATGCGAGATGTGGCGGCCTTCAGCCTTGCGAGATAGTCCACGACAGCTGCAACACGAGACTCCAGTCGGAAAACATCCATGGCAACTTCGTCGTTCACCGGAGAATTGACGGGGTCGAGGTTTGGCTCCAGCCGGCTAGTTTCTTCTTCAAAGTTTTGGCAAAATTATGCAAGGATGATCACTGAGTCAAGGGGATGGTCGAATGGAAAAACCATGATTGGAAATGTTTGCCGAGCATAGAGGTTTACCTTCAAGCATAAGAAACAGCTTCTTGGCAAGACCACTCAGGAAGGCCTCCAGATCATTTCTCTTCCCAGTCAACTTACTGACTTGGTCGGTCAGGGCAGCTTTATCAGTTTTCAGTCGACTGACCTCCTTGTTGGCGATCCCAAGAGTAGCTTTCAGATTGGTATTGTCTTGTTCAAGCTTGGTGACTGAAGCTAACTTCTCGTCAGCAAGCTTGATCTTCTCAGCTAGTTCGAGGTATTTCTTTTGTTGGGCCTCCCTTACCTTACCTGCAAGTTACAGCAAGATCAGGTTTTGAAACAAGCAAGGGGAAAAGCAGTCGTCAGGGTCTCACCAAACATACCTTCGGTCTCCTCCTTTGCCTTCGTCAGCTTCTCCTGAACCAGCTTCAAGCTCAGCTCGAGTTGAGTGTGCTTGTTTTCCAGCTCAGAGTAGCGAGCCACAAGATCACAAGAGTTCTGCGAAGAACCAATCGACTAAATGTCAAATATAATTCACTTCCGAGTGAAAAAGGAAAAATCACACGTTTCTAAGACTACAGCCGAATACAAGCATTCGACCGTAGTCTCGGGGACTACACCCAGTGGGTGCACTCAGCGTGCCCCCACTAATCCTGTTGAAGATAAAGTCGACCAGTCGACCTCAAAAAAGAAAGAGGGGGATGTATTCTTTAAGACTGTAATCGACCGCAAGCAGTCGACCACAGTCTCGGGGACTACACCCAGTGGGTGCACTCAGCGTGCCCCCACCGGTTTGTGAAGTCCAGTCGACATAGTCAACTGACAGAAAGATCGACATCATAAAGCCTAAGGCCGACTGCTAGCAGTCGACCTTAGCCTTGGAGACTACACCCAGTGGGTGCACTCAGCGTGCCCCCACTAATCCTATTAAAGACAGAGTCGACCAGTCGACCGGATTGCGAAATCCAGTCGACTTGGTCGAATGACAGAAAGGCTGAAATTATAAAGCCTAAGGCCGACTGCCAGCAGTCGACCTTAGCCTTGGGGACTACACCCAGCGGGTGCACTCAGCGTGCCCCCGCTAACACGGAGTTTAATCGACACACCCAGTGGGTGACTATTGTAAATTCTGGAAAGGAAAAGTTTTTGGTAGCATATCCTAACAGAACAAACGATGGTCGACTGACCTGAACATTGCTTTGGAGGGCAGAACTGGCGTCATAAGCCGCTTGGCTCGCATCCCGGATGGTCTTCAACTGCTCCATCATGATTCCCGCCTGACGTATAGCCTCCTTCGCCGCGCCAGCTTGGTCCTCTGGGACGTGGTGCGTCGTGAAGAGGGAGGGCTGCTGAGCACTCGTCAGTGGATTTGCGAAGGACACCGTGTGTCGAGTGGTGTTCTCCTCCTCCGCAATCAGAATCTCAGGCGCCGTCACATCCGGGGCACCCTGCTGGCGGACGCTTTCCTACTCCTTCTGCGCTTCAGCGGTTCCTCATCCTCCTCATCATCAGGGAGATTGTAACAGCATTGGGTGGAGCTACAGAGAAGAATCAGGATCAGAGATCGTGAGTTAGTCGACTAAAAACGGCGTTAAGAATATAGTACCTGGTTTTGAAGTTGTTGCGTCCTCCATCTCATGGTCATCAGCCCGTGCTGAGGTCTCAGAAGTAGCAGCACTGCAACTCCAAAGAATCAGTCGACTAACTTCAGCGTCAACCAGAGACAAAGTTCACACAAAATAAGAAGACTTAAGCAGCACGATTACCCTGATATGGTGGGGATGGACACCTTCATCTTCGGCAGGAGCTTGGTCGGCTTCGACGGGGCCGCCCTGGGCTGCTTCGGCGCCTTTTCAGTCGGCACTGGAGAGGTGGTCCGAGGGCGCTTGGTCGACTGAGCAACGGTCGCAAGCCCCTTGCCACGTTCAGTCGAAGGGTCGTGGACAAGCTTCGACCGCCTTTCTGAGCGCGGTGGTACGACCTCCTCCTCCTCTTCTTCCTCGTCTTCAACGTCATCTTCATCACCGTCATCATCATCATCATCGTCATCATCATCCTCAGCAACGTCCGAGTCCCATTCCTCCTCCTCCTGGCTCTCGCCCCCACTCGCCTCACCCTCCTCAGTCGGAGCTTGTGCCCCATTGGGCATCGAGTACAGCTTGGTGAGGGCCTGGTAGATATCAAGACAAGGATCAATCGACCAGTCGGCAGGATAAACAGAAACGAATATGACAAGAACACAGTGGAGAGCAGAGCAGACATACCTTGTTTGGATCGCTGTTGTGGTCGAGTGGAGGAATCCTTCTGGCTCCGCATGGGTTATCCTTGTTTCCGGTAACGGCGGCCATCCATCTTTCCAGAGTGACATCGTCGACTGCTTCTGGATGGACTCGAGTCTCGTCTTCAGTCCCATAGTACAACCACATGCAGTGGCTCCGGAACTGAAGGGGCTGGATTCGACGCCTAAGGAAGACCTCCAGGAGATCCATGCCCGTCACTCCCTCCCGAACCAACTGCACCACGCGCTCCATCAACATCTTCACGTCAGCTTTCTCCTCTGGGATCAACTTCAGAGAGGAGGGCTTGTTCAACCGGTCCATGGTAAACTGAGGGAGTCCACTCGACTGCCCCGGCGTCGACTGGTCCTGGCAGTAGAACCAGGTCGACTGCCAGCCTCTGACTGACTCGGGAAAGGTCATGGGCGGGAAGGTGCTCTTATTCCTCACCTGGATCCCCAGGCCCCCACACATTTGGACGACTCGGGTTCTTTCGTCGCCTGGGCTCGCCTTCTTCACGGTCTGAGAGCGACACGTGAATATATGCTTGAACAAGCCCCAGTGCGGTCGACAGCCTAGAAAACCCTCACACATGGACACGAACGCAGCAAGATAGGCGATAGAATTTGGGGTAAAGTGGTGGAGCTGCGCTCCAAAGAAGTTCAAGAAGCCACGGAAGAAAATACTCGGCGGCAAAGAAAATCCATGATCAACATGGGTGGCCAAGAGCACGCACTCACCCTCTTCTGGCTGGGGCTGCCACTCCTTCCCCGGAAGCCTCGCAGCTCCATGGGGGATCAAGCCCTCGTTGGCCATGTCGAGGAGATCTTTCTCTGTGATGGTCGACTGGATCCAATCTCCTTGGACCCAGCCCTTCGGCAGGCGGGATCTGGACGAAGACCCGCCGCGGCTGGTGGATCTCCCCTTCGCCTTCTCCGTCGCCGACGCCTTCTTCGCGCGTTCCAGCGCCGCCATCTTCTCCTTGGCCATGGTTGCCGGTGAGATGCGCGAGGGGAAGTTGTGCGGAGGCGAGAGCGAGCGCGCTGGGCGGAGACGAAGGAAGCAGGGAGGGAGAATACTGAGGCACAGTACAAAAACCCTCACCGGGCGCATTTATAAGGTCCCTTCCGAGTGGATGACAGGTGGGCCCGGTCGATCTAATCATATCCAGGAACAGTTATGCAGGTGGGTTACGTGGCGAAGAAAGTGGCGCGGAGATCGAGGCGTCTCTGTCCCGTCCCATCCGAACGCCGCGGTCCGCTCCGCTTCGCGCGCTTCCCCAAATTTCGCATCCCGCAGAATCCGCGAACGGCAGATCGGTCTGTCAGACGCGGGGTTTCCTGCGATCCGTCGCTCGGAGATCGTCGAAGCCCGAAAGATCACTCGACGAAAGAAGAGAATGGATCGAGTCGACCGAAGACAAGTTGCCCACTATCGACGAAGAGATTCTTTGGTCCAGAACAACGCACGACCAGTGTGCAAAGGTTAATCGGAAACAACATCAACTCCTTCCTCACTCGAAGCCTCAATCCATTCGGGGGCTAATGATGGGGTCATGTACCTAGGGTAGGGTCACAGACCTGATCTAAGCACCTTGCTCAAGGACACCCTTGGAAGAGGTCACCTTCCAGTCGACCAACGAGGAAGGTCACTCGACTGACTTGAAGGACTCGACCACAAAGACTCACTCGACCACCAGAAGGTCAAGAGGCACTCTGCATTGCAACGGCCTGTAATTAAGTAGACTTTATGATAGTAAAGACACTTTATGTGGGGCGTTACCAGTAACGCCCCGGACTTAACTCACCTTAAACCCTCTCCTACGTGGGCTGGCTGGGGTCCTGATGCACTCTATATAAGCCACCCCCTCCACAGGTCAAGGGGTTCGGCACCTTGTAACTCATATACTCATAATCCACTCGACCGCCTCCGGGCTCCGAGACGTAGGGCTATTACTTCTTCCGAGAAGGGCCTGAACTCGTACATCCCTTGTGTTTACAACCTCTGCATAGCTAGGACCTTGCCTCTCCATACCTACCCCCACTCTACTGTCAGGCTTAGAACCACGACAGTGGGCACGAGCGCCCATCAATGACCGTATGGAGCACCCCCACCGGAGGGGTTGGAGAGTGCCTCAGAGGGACTCGTGCCAGCGGGGCTGCGCACGGTGCACGACAGGATGGTGCACGCGTCCATGTTGCATCATCGCAGGTGAGGGGGGCGGAGCAGAGCTCGAGCCACTACAGGAAAAAGTTTATAAGTCGTATACCAAATACACTCGACTTATGTCGTTTTGAACTCGGTTTATGTATAAGCCGAGTAAAACTCCCAACTTATAGAACACAGTTTACAGTTGACCGACTTACACGGTATAAGCCGAGAGCCACCTAAAAAACCCGTCTTATGGATAAACCGAGTGTTTCTAAGAGGCTCTTGGTTTAATAAAGTAACATGACGACAGCCGGGTGATAACATCCATGTGTCACCGCCAGTATAAGCCAAGTGTTGCAGCCATTGCATGGTTTATGTATAAGCCGAGTGCCACCCGGGCCTCGCGGTTGGTATATTGTATAAGTCGAGTTCCTTGAAAGTATGGCAAAAGTTTGGGCGCATTTTGGATAGCGCTCACCTGAGGCCGCTTGTAAACCATCTCCGAGGTAGTCTGGGTACCGAGAGGGAACGTGTCGGGTTTGGGAAGGAAGTGTGGGTCATGTTGCTTCGTTGGCTTCGAAACTTCTTGTGCCCTCAAACATGGTCATCGAATGACACGTACTCGGCTTCCGCATTTTCCAGACCAACCAGTAATATTTGAGACATTTGTTGCACTCCTAGGGTTTCAGCGCCGGAAATTGCAGACTGCAAGGTGGCACATGAAATCATGCCCAGAAGTAGTATGGAAAATACTATGTGATGTCTTTTCATCATGCGTAGGCCTTATGCAGACAAGGGAGGGGCAGGCCCATCCACCGGGGAAAAAATTACCTCGGTGGCATGCCTAATCCAACCATTTAAATCCTCAGAAAATCATATGATGCCGGAAATCCTCGGGATTTGGCACGACACCATCACATGGCCCTTGTAGGGTGTGGTAAATGTTCGGGCATGTTTCTAATAGGCCTCAACTAAGCCCACCTGTAAACTTCACCATCTCCGAGGTAGACTCTGTGTACCGAGAGGGAACATGTCAGATTTGTGAAGGAAGTGCGGGTCCTGTAGCTTCGTTGGCCTCGAAAATTCTCGAGCTCTAAAAGGAGGCCATCGAATGACACGTGCCATGCCCCGCACATTTTTTGGACCCGCTTGCAATATTTGAGACATTTATTGCATTGCTAGGGTTTCAGCGCCATAAACTGAAGATATGCAAGGCGGCACATGAAATCATGTCCGGAAGCGGCATGGAAAATCTTATGTGATGTCTTTGCGAGATGTGTAGGTCTTGTGTAGATGAGGGATGGGCAGGCCCAGCCACGAGGGGGCGAAATTACCTCGGTGGCATGCCTGTTCCAACTATTTAAATCCTCGGAAAATCGTACGATGCAAAAAATTCTCAGGAGCTGGCACAGTATCATCACATGGCCTCTATAGGGTGTGGTAAAAGTTTGGGCGCGTCTCGAATAGGCCTCAGCTGAGGCCGCTTGTAAACTACACCATCTCCGAGGTAGTCTCTAGGTAACAAGAGGGAATGTGTCGGTTTTGTGAAGGAAGTGCGGGTCTTATTGCTCCATTGGCCTCGAAACTTCTTGTTCTCTCAAATGAGGCCTTCGAATGACACGTGTCAGGCCCCCATACTTTCTGGACCAGCCTATAATATTTGAGACATTTATTGCACTCCTAGGGTTTCAGCGCTGGAAATTGCAGATCTACAAGGCAACACATGAAATCATGCCCAGAAGTGGCATGGAAAATCCTATGTAATGTTTTGCGACATGAGTAGGCCTTGTGGAGACGAGGGAGGGGTAGGCCCAGCCACCGGCTTACTTCGCTTTGCCGAGTTCCCGTGTTTTGGCTCTCGACGAAGAGCCAAACACTCGGCGTGGAGTGAATTTTCAGTAGTGACTTTTGCATGTGATCCTAATATAGGTACGCTTGGTACTCAAAAGAGTACAAGGCCATCAAGTGGCAGTAAATTGAGGGTTTTGAAAATAAGGCCCATGAAAACTAGTCTGAGAGAAAATAGGTGAGAAAGCAATACTAATTATTTTTTTACATCTGTGCCCCTGGTTCCTTAGCTCTACTCATTCATCCCCGTGCTCTTAACTTTTTCTTAGTTTTCCCCACTCCCTTGCCAGAAACCCTCATAATTGGGCACAACGGACGTTGCCGTCGGGTCAAAGGCTTGACCGTTAACTCTGACTAGTGGGGCCACGCTGGACTATGTCGTCCGTTCGACCTGACAAGTGGGGCCACGTTGGGTGGTGTCATTGTTCGACCATTGGGCCATGGTTTCGTTGGGCCATCCCTTGCATTAAACGTCTGCGCGCGCCACCAGGACAGAAGCCTGGTATGTATGCACCCAACAAATCCTGCATGCATGCGTCGATCGAGCCTGCATGCATCGATGCCACGATCCCACGATGCGCCGACCGAGCCTGCATGCACCAATCGAGCCTGCATGCACCGATGCGTCCGCCATGATGCACTGACCGAGTAGCTTTCTTGCATGCTAGCTGCCACGGATGCAGCGACGGTCACTGCCGCTGGTTCCTCTCATCTAGCTAGGTGGCTACATATTTGTGGCTTGTGTAAAAAAAGAGCCACTCCCTTGCTTAGCTCTACTCATTCATCCCTACTAACAAAGCTTGCTTGCATGCACTAGGTGGTTACTAACAAGGGAACCCTATTAACAAGCCGAGCTCTCTAAGAAAACAATCAACAAATATGTAGTCCCAATATGTAGATAGGGCCAACAAGCCCATAGCACGATCACATAGTTCAAACTAGGAAGAACATAATAATAGAATAGATAGAAAACTTAAGCCAACAAGCCCATAGCAACTCCAACATAGTTCAATTACAACTTAACATAACATAGAATCAAAAAGGATATATGGTTTAGAACCCTAGCCGCCGGCTTCTCCACCTCGCTCCTCCTCCGGGCGCCCTTTTCACTGCTCCTCCGGGGCGTTGTCGATGGGGTACGGAAGAGTGTGCATGTGCGTCGCGGTGGGGAAGACATTGGTGTACTTCGTGAACCTGTTGTGGGTGGTGAAAGCGATGAACTCGGAGCCACAAAACACCCGGCCGAGGAGGTAGAAGGCGTCGAATGTGTTGGTGAAGTGGGCAAGGAGAGCAACCACCACCCGGTTTTGGATGACCTCCTCGACGCGGAACATCGTTGGAGATCCCCTCGGGAGGTGGTGGTACCCGAACACGAGGAAGAATTCGGTGAAGTTCCTTGCGGTCCTCAGCCTTGATATCGCCCACACACGTAGTGTGCGATCAACGTACACGCTGGTAGGGTAGAGCCTCTCCGGCACGGTGGGTGGGAAGCGGTAGGTTGGTCCGGTGTACTGCATGGCTGAGGGATGTGCAGAAGAAGGCGAAGGGGTCGAAGAGCAAGAAGGGCAGATGGATGAGGGATGGCGAGGGAGAGGGTGGGAGATGGCAGAGGCATAGTGTCTTAAATAGTTGTAGTGCTACGTGTTATTTGGCCGTGGCAATAACGGGGTCAAATGTGAAGTTACTAGCCTGTTTGTCAAAGCCACAACAACATCAGGAGTGTACACGCGTGGGAAACAGTAGTTTGAAAAAAAAGAAGAAAAATAAGCTAATTTCACGCGTGGGAATCCGTGGTCATATATATATATTATATGAACAAAAAGATACAAATTTTGAAGGGCTTGTGGACATTTGCATGAAAATAAATTAAAACATTTGGTCATTTTGCATGATAAAAAAAGATAGAGGGCTTGCGGCCATTATACAAATGCAAAATGACCCACTTTTTTAGTAGTTTGTGGCCATTTTGCATGATAAAAATAATTTTAGCCCTTATAGATTTGGTCATTTTGCATTTGTATAGAACAAAAAGAACTAGATTTTCTACTCAATGTCAATTTTTGTGTAATTTCAAACGATGCAAAAAAATGCAGAGCCAACACGTTCACAAAAAAACGACGGAATTCTACGGCCCAACCAGAGCTTGGTTTCCTTTTGGGCCCAATAACAAGGTTTTTTCGCGGAGTCAGTGGTGGACTAGTGGGCGAGCAGCTGAGCACAGCCAACAACATCGCCTCTCACGGACGCCCCACGATCCAACGATGCGGAGCCATCCTTGTGATCCAACGGCCCGGAGCCTACACACATCCTGCCCACTGAATTCCTTCTAGAAGACCACATCTGAGGGCTGTCGCTTGGCGCCAGGGTATGATCGGACGGCTGACGTTTGGAGCTAGAGTTAGGCGAAACCCCGCGGGGTTTAGAGGGGTTTTGAGCTGGTCAACGGGGTTACGAAATCTTTGACTGAGCATAACTAATTTTAAAAAAATTGAAAAAATATGAAACCTTCGCCGTTCGTCATTTTATAAGACACACTAACAAGGAAAAATACTAAACTTGGTCTATGGTCATTTTCATGAAAATACCCTAGCTGGCACGATCGAGGTCAAATGAGCACCATTAATTTAAATAAAATCAAAAAAATATGAAACTTGCGCACAATGTTGTCTTATGTGACATGTTACCAACCAAAAATCATAAACTTGGTCTATGGTCATTTTCATGAGAAAACCTTCACACATATGAGCTATCACCTACAAGATTTTATAAGAGTTCAAGGAGATGAGGTAGGATTACCTTCTGTTTTTGAAATTTTTTAAAAATATCAAAAAAATCACCAAAGCTCTATTTTAAAGTGAATAAGAAGGATCTGAACTTAGTTTTCCATTTTCATATTTTAAATGTGTTTTTTAAGTTTTAATATTAAAGCATATTTTTCAAAAGAAAATGTAAAATATGAAGATTAATTCTAAAAAAAGTGAGACTTCGAATCTACAATATATAGATTGAATAGGTGTTAATAAAAAACATTTGGCTAATTTAGAGTAGGTCCAAAAAAATTTGATTACAAATGGGTTGTTTACCCTAGCCTCGGAGCTCATCTGAAGCACATTTCTCAAATTTAAATTTCTTTGACCTCCTCTAAATCACCTCAAATTTTGCACATATGATCTCCTACACAAACATAGATAGTTTGCCAAGGTTTTATTTTTTTTGCATTTTCTTGAATTTACACAACATACATAGATAATTTGCTGGTGGGAAAAAGCATCCATTTGATTTGATTAATAAACATGAGACCAATAACATGTGTGATCAGTGAAGCAACACTGAAACAACACGTGTGATCAGTGAAGCAACACTGAAACAACATGTCTGATCAGTGAAGCAACACTGAAACAACATGTTTGATCATTGCAGCACCTAAACTCTTAGTTCACAACATCTAAACAGAACTAACCATACACCACAAGCAAATATAAGGACATACAAATATAGATAGAACAATATGTTACTAGCATCACCATAGATTAAGTTCACACGATAAACTGCCACATTAAGTTTACCATAAGTAACCAGACCCTAAGTACACAAAAGATTAAGATTCAGTTCACAACATCAGACCATCACAGCATCATCACATCACTTCACGCTGGAGTCAGGGCCTTCGCGAGCGCAGCATGCTGCCCCCTGATCATGTAGTCCTCCCCGTGGATCGCTATATCCTCTGCATGAGACATTCAAATAACACATTGATCATTGGTCATGCACACACATTGAAGAACAGAGCTAACATAAATACATATTGTGGACAAATTTATATACTAATGAATCAAATAACTTCTTAATCAATGGATTCCATTTGGGCATATGACATTCAAAACCCCAATCTGAGTAGCATTCAAAAACAAATCTAATAGGGACCCAATCTCCCAATCTAATAAGCATACATGTCTGTAGCATTAAAAACCCCAATCTGTGAGCATTAAAAACAAATCTAATAAGCATACATCTGTGTAGCATTGGAGCACATCTAATAAACAGATCTATCTAGCATTTTTGCAATGAATTTATCCAACAAACCCTAGTATAAAAACCCCCATCCCCCCAATACAGAAAACCTCGACCCATTTGTCAAACCAACTACTCTAACCATCCAACTCACTCTACAAGCTAATATCCTAAAGCAAAGCAAGTGCAAAAACCTCCTGCTCCTCGCTAGGCTGCGCATCAGGGGCATCGAGATTGACTGCACCGCTCGATGCCGTCACCTTCTGCAGCGCTGTGGCGGAGCCCGCCACCTCCTCCACATCCGTAGTGATTGCGAGTTTCCCCCCACCGCCGTGGACGGCACCGACATCCGCAGTCACCGCGCCTGCAGCTCAACCACATATCCGGCCGCTGCGCCGGCGTCACCACGGGCTTCAGCCATCTCCGGGCAGATGGAGGCGATGAAGGTGAGGAAGAGGATGCGGTGGGGGAGAGCGAGACAACGCTGGTGAGGGAGAGGAAGACGATGCAACAAGAAGGGGATTTGCAAGAAAATGGTAGGGGGGCGATGGAAGTGGTTGCCCCTCTTTATACGATGGGACGTTTCGGGCATGTACCATGGACACGTGCTACCCCACGACCGCGGTCAGTTGCATGCGCCCACGTATACGAATACCTCTACAGTCAGCATACGGTCAAAGGTGTACTCGGCCCTACACGACCCCACTCGTCAGAGATAATGGTCAAAGGCATTGACCCGATGGCAACGTCCGTTCTGACCTGTTATGAGGGTTTCTGGCAAGGGAGTGGGGAAAAGTGAGCAAAAGTTAACAGAGTGGGGATGAATGAGTAGAGCTAAGGAACCAGGGGCATAGAAATAAAAATCCCTAATAATTAAGTAGTAGAGATAAATGCAATGAAAATCATTTTAAGTAATTTTGCATAAATGTAATGGGTTGCAAAAAATCTATAAAAATGTAAGCCTAAGTGCTTTCTTTTGACACACGACTTATAGGCAGCTACGTGATGACGCCGTCGGCCACCTCCATTGTAGACAGAAGGCAGATGTATATGCCAACCGCGAGTTGTAAGCCGGGTGCTATTCATAGTAGATACTGTGTGCTCCCTATAAGCTGAGAGCCTTTTTGCAATACTCGACTTATAGATGGCCATAAGGCGAGTCCTTTGTATTTGCCGGGTGTTTTTTCTAGACTCGTGTTAGAGGAACATAAGCCAAGTACTCGAAAAAAAGCTCACGGCTTATAGGCTCACACACGGGAAAGCATGATTTTCCTGTAGTGAGCTACAGCCCATGTCCACCCACGGCCGCTCTGCCGGACCCACCACCAATGTTGCTCGACATTGGGAGAGGAGGGGATGGAGAGGGGAGGGGAATCGACGGGGAGTGGAGCAGAGAGTGATGAGTGAGGTAGGGTTCGGTCCAGGTAGGGATTTTAGTGGGATGAGAGTGACAGAGTGAGGTAGGGTTTGGTCCAGGTGGGGATTTAGTGGGACATCATAGGGTTGATGTGGGCCAGCGTGTGCCGGACTAACATGATGGACACATCTGGTCCGTCCCATATATGGGCTGGATATGAAGATTGTAGTCAGCCCGAAGGACGGTTGGGTCGAAAAAATTAACTTGGTTGTCCGGTTGTTAGATGCTCTTACCGTCCCTATGGGTGTGTTTTGGTTCGAGAACAAAGTGGAATGAAATGGCATGGTTCCATTCCATTGGAACTGCTCGGTTGCACTTCTGTGTTTGGTATGGAAAAAAGTATAATGGAATGATTTCGTTCCTACTTTGGTTGGAGAGGTGAGAGGTTGAAATCGTGGGATAGAATGGCGGCACAAAAGGTTAGCAAATCCTCAGAGGCATAACAAAATCAACACCTCGATTAATTCCATCTAGCTAATTATTATTTGCTGCTGTGGTTCAATTTTTTTTAAAGAAAAGGTAGCACGAGGCCTACCTTATATTTCAAAACAGGCAGAGCCTAAAAAAGTATAGTTACAAGATCTTGTGAAGTGCACCAAGGTGCAAGGCCACAAGCAGCCTGACTAACCAACATTTGGGTAATGGGGAGTGATGATGACATGTACCTAGGGTAGGGTCATAGGCCTGACCTAGACGCCTTACCCAAGGAGACTGCTCTAGAGTCAAAGATATTTGAAGCACAACAGAAGATAGCGACTGAAATCACCTTGGAGTGCAATCCACTCGACCATCTATTCCACTCGGATACCCCAATTCCACTCGACCAAGAATTAGTCACTTGGCCATATGAAGATTCACTCGGAGTACAGAAGATCTAAAGCCACTCCAGGATGGCAGCGGACAAGCGTTCACTTCGTAGTCTTAAAGGCCATTAATAGTCATTTATAGAGGGCATTACCAGTAACGCCTCTGTCTTAACTTACATTGAACCATGTGTAACCGAGGGATGGAGGGGCCTGGCACACTCTATATAAGCCACCCCCTCCTCTGGCACAAGGGTTCGCACCCCCTGTAACTCTCACGCATATGCCAGTCGACAAGCCTACGGGCACCGAGACGTAGGGCTATTACTTCCTCCGAGAAGTGCGTGAACTCGTAAATCTTGCATGCACAACTTCACCGTAGCTAGGGTCTTGCCACCTCTTACATACCCCCTATTCTTATTGTCAGACTTAGTACCACGACAGTTGGCGCCCACCATGGGGCGGGCGCCTTACCGACTTCCGGTGAGGTTGCAGTTTTTTTGATCTCCATCAACATGGTTTGTGGAGGTGGTTTGTCCTTGGGCCGCGAGATCCGTCTTGGCGCGCTCATCTTCGTGGCCGACGACTCCGCTTGGCTCCAAGAGGCCCCCCTCGACGTCGAGTCACTTCCCGTCCGCGGGGCAGCGCATTTTCGCGCGAGTGCCTGCGACATCCTCCTGCGGCAGCTGTCGACCTAGTATCGGTTGACTCCCATGTCATCTACTCTCCCTGCTGTACGCCGCCACAAGCGATCCGTGCGTTCGCGGCTTCAGCAGTTGGTGAAGCATGCGGTGGCTCGCCAGTCAGCCACCCCTCAAGTTGCGGCTATCGAGCCGGATGAATCTCTCTACGTACCATTCATTCTGTCGACTGGTTCCAGAGATACTCTTTCCGAGTGCGGGAGTTGCGACCCTGCGGCAGAAGTCCTCATGGTCGACTCACTATGCAGTCCGCCTGGGTTCCGTCGCGGTGGCGGTGGTGATGGCGGTGGCGGCACGTCGCATGGTCACGACGAGTACCATCCCTAAGCCCTCACTTCAAAGCAGAGGGAAGAGCTGCATTGTCGCAACATGGAGGCGCTCCATACCCACGTCATTGGGGAGACCTCTGAGGCTCGAGCCTTAGAAGCTGCACGCCTGGCTACTTTAGCTGAGCGCACACGTCTGGAGAATCTCCAACATTCACTCGACGAACGTGCCCGTCGGCAGATCCCCGAATCCAGTCGATGGCCATGACAATTGTTCCCGCCTGAAACTCAGGTATATTACACTCCGGTCCAAAATCTTGTAGCTGCAGCACGTATAGCAGAGTCAATTCATCCATCTTGTTCAGAAGCTAGTAGAGGTTTGCCGCAGATCCGAGCACTGCTCCGAGCAGTGGGGGAACAAAACTCAGTTGTTTCTTAGTCGCGCAACATAATCCACAGCAGATTTGTGGTTGCAGACACGGTTCAGTCGGCACACAGTCCAAGATCGGCTTTGCGGCGTGACGATCGTGGTCACCGCCAGGATCAGTACTTGGATCAAGGTTAGGGATAGTATGATCATAGATATGCCCGTGATGACCACTGTCGAGTGCCCACGCCCCCTCCGAGGGGCGGGTCATACGCGCCCCAGCGATATGATGACAGGCGTCCGTATGGTGATGAGCGGAGAGCTCCTGTCAACCCATGAGAGCCTGGGTTCGATGCGAGATCTCTTCTCGTACAAGTCTTGGTTGACAGGGGCAGGGAACACAAAGAAGGACAAGACAGAAACCATCCTAGTGGAAGCCGAGTACATGTTTCTGGGCCTGAATGTTTAAGTAGAGCTATCCGAGCTGCTGAGATCCGTCCCAACTTCAGGTTGGCGACGGGTGTGAGTAAGTTCACCGGTGAGTCAAAACCCGACACATGGCTAGAAGACTATCGAGTGGCAGTACAGATTGGAGGAGGCAACAATGATGTAGCCATGAAGCACCTCCCCCTGATGCTTGAGGGTTCAGCCAGAGCCTGGTTGAATCTGTTGGCCCCTAGAAGTATTTTTTTGTTGGGAAGAGTTAGCCTGAGTGTTTGTCAAAACATTTGAGGGCACCTGCAAGCGACATGTTGGGCTGGCTGAGTTGCAACACTGCATTTAGAAGAAGAATGAGACTCTTAGAGACTTTATTCAGAGATGGACCACCCTTCATCATACTATAGAAAATGTGTCAGAGCACCAGGCAGTGTGCGCCTTTAAAGAGGGCATTCGATACAGAGAGCTCAACCTGAAATTCGGTCGGACTGGAGATATGTCTCTAGGTCGAATGATCGAAATAGCCACTCGGTATGCTAATGGTGAAGAAGAAGAGCGACTCCGCAGTGGCAAGAGGAAACCAGTCGCCCGGGACATAGGAGGTGGAAATTCTAGTCGGAAGCAGAAGCGCAAAGCTAAACCTGCAGGTCCTGCTGAGGCTGCAGTTTTGAATCAAGGGAAGTTCAAAGGAAAGTCTAAAGGGCCATGGACCCCTAAAAAAGTGAAAGATCAGTCAGGAAATGATGTGCTTGATTTACCGTGTCACGTACACACTAAGAAAGATGAAGAGGGTAACTTGATTCTACCCAAGCATACCACTCGACAGTGCCGACTCCTGATTCAGAGTTTCTAAGAGGGTCATAACTGCGAGAAGGAGAAATAATTTGAAAAGGAAGAGGACAAAGAGGAAGATGGCGGTTACCCCAATGTAAATGCCACTCTGGTAATTTTTGCTCACATCGAGTGCAAAAGTCGACTGAAATTATCAATAGAGGATTGAACATTGTTGCCCCGGCAACTATGACGTATTCGAAGTGGTCAAAAACTCCCATTACATTTGACTAGTCTGATCACCCAGCACACGTTGCTACCCCGGGCAGCAAGCATTGGTGGTCGACCCAGTCATTTGGGGCACCCGACTGACCAAGGTTTTGATGGATGGTGGCAGTGGTTTGAACATTCTGTATGCTGAGACCTTCTGAGGGATGGGCATCCCGATGTCCAAGCTCAGTGAGAGCAACATGTGATTCCATGGTGTCATCTCAGGAAAGAAAGTGGATTCACTTGGTCAGATCACTCTTGATGTGGTTTTCGGTGATTCAAAGAATTACCGCAAGGAAAAGTTGACGTTTGAGGTGGTGGATTTTCATGGTGCCTACCATGCTATTCTGGGCAGGCCCGCATATGCTCGCTTCATGACTCGACCATGTTACGTTTACCTCAAGTTGAAGATGCCTGGTCCCAGAGGCGTGATCACAGTCACAGGGAATCGGCAAAGAGCAGAAGAGTGCCTCCAGAAGGGCTCAAAGATTGCTAATGAGCAGATGACAACAGTCGAGTGGAAAGAATATCAAAAGAATGCGGATCCGAGTGATTTGTTGCGAGCTAAGATGCGTGCTTCAGAGTCTGCATTTCAGTCGTCCGGAGAGACAAAGCCTGTGCATATTCACCCGACTGATCCCAATGCTGCTCCGACTCACATCTCAACAATGCTCGACAACAAATAGGAAGAAGTGCTCATCCAGTTCCTCCGTGAGAACTGGGACATCTTCGCATGGAAACCATCTGACATGCCGGGTGTACCCAGGGGACTGGTTGAGCACCGTTTGCACATCGACCCAAAAGAAAAACCTGTTAAGGAACATCTCCGTCGGTCCGCCGTGGAGAAGAGGAAGGAAATTGGTGAAGAGGTAGCTCGGCTTCTGGCAGTTGAGTTCATCCGAGAGATATACCACTCCGAGTGGCTCGCCAATGTTGTCATGGTCCCCAAGAAAGATGATTCACTTTGTATGTGTATCGATTTCAAGCACATCAATCGGGCCTGCCCGAAAGATCACTTCCCTCTCCCCCGCATCGACCAGATTGTCGACTCAACTGCGGGGTGCGAGCGTTTGTCCTTTTTGGACGCGTATTCCGGGTACCATCAGATCCGACTGTATGGACCCAATGAGATAAAAACAGCCTTCATCACCCCATTTGGGTGCTTTTGTTATGTTACCATGCCTTTTGGCCTCAAGAATGCTGGAGCCACGTTCATGTGCATGATTCAGAAGTGCTTGCTCACTCAAATCAGTCGGAACATAGAAGCATACATGGATGATATCGTGGTCAAGTCACGTAAAGGTTCCAACCTGCTGACTGATCTCACTGAATCATTTGCCAACTTAAGAAGACATGATATCAAGCTCAACCCGTCAAAGTGCACTTTCAGAGTCCTAGGCAGAAATTACTCGGTTTTCTCATTTCCAAATGAGGGATCGACGCGAACCCGGAAAAGGATGGAGCAATTCTCCGAACGAAACGCTCTGTGCGTGTGCATGATGTTTAGAAGCTTACTAGTTGTTTGGCTGCATTGAGTCGATTCATTTCTCAACTCGGTGAAAAGGCGTTGCCACTTTACCTACTGATGAAGAAGTCTGACAAGTTCGACTGGAATCCTGAAGCCGAAGCAGCGTTTGTAGAGCTCAAAGCCCTGCTTTCCACCCAGCCGGTGCTTGCTACCCCAATCGGCAAAGAGCCTCTACTGCTATATATCACAGCCATACTACAAGAAATATTTCAACTTGCGACCATCACTATTGGTCACCGAAAGGTCATTGTTTTTCATTTGCGACCTTTTTGTGACCAAAAATAGAAGGTCAAAAGCTGGCGGTCGTACACTAAAATTAACGACCTTCTTCGGGATAAGGTCGTAAATGTTTATGACCAAAACAAAAGGTCATTGAACCTATGAACTTTTGTTTTGGTCACTGGTTGTCTGCCCAGGCCACGTCGGATCCGACGTGGCAATCTGACGTGGCAAAATTGCGACCAATTGAAAAGGTCGTTGATAAGTTTCAGCCCGGTCCGATTAGGTGTCTATATGGGCCGAGCCCATTAATTCAGCCCATTTATTATATTTTTTCCTTTTTAATTCTAGTCGGCTTCATGGGCCACGCCCTACAATTCGGCCTTTTAATTTTCTTGGCCATGGCCCTTTTGCAAACCATTTCATTAGGCCTTTTTGTTCAAGTTTTCTAGAAATGCAGAATGTTCGAGTCCACTATTAATTTAGGCTGTAGCCTTTTTAGAGCCCATATATTATTTGGTCCAATAGAACATTTGGTCTTTTTATTCACTGATTTCCAGTTTACACATTTGAACAACAAACACTAAATAATTCTCTCAATTAAATGATTAAATTCATAAATCATTCATCCAAATACAGACAATAGCACATACAAGTCTGCACGTCCGACTCAACTAAAACAAGCAAAAACAGATAAACAAGCACATACAAGTGTGCTCACAAGCAAAAACAGATACACAAGCACCAAAACATGGTGCAACATCAACTAAAGCTGTGGTGCGCATCTCCATGCCTCTTTTGATCTTCCATGATAGCAGCAACAACCTAAACAACATTAGATCACCAAAAAGATACATTATTAAATGTTTAGATACAATGCCATCAACATGAGGCGGTAATCCAACTTAACACTTTGTTAACATATTTTACATACGCAAATAACTAAGCTTATACTATATAAGTTTATGACCCACATGCAATGTGAAATTGAATTGCCAAATATATTGTTTGAGCAGTCACAGGCAGAGAAGGTATAGCTACAGAAGTAGAATATGAAAAGTTAATATATTGAGAAGGTTTTTGTGCATCAACACTGAATCAAAGAACATATTTCAATAATTTAGACATGTCGTTTCAAGTTGTAGCAACATCATCTTGAGGCTGCTCATCTATCCTCATTCTACTGGTTGATGATCATTTATAAATTTTCGTGAATAGATCCTAGGCCTAAGACATATAAGATACATCCTTCACACAAAAAAAAGATATACGAGATACAACATGTTCCTATTTGCAAAGCCTACCAAGAACAGATCCTAGGCCTAAGACATACTAGTTATTACAGGACTTTGCTCCTAACAGTAGCAACAAAATTCTTAGCAATTGAACGACAGTAAGCACCACATATTCACTTCATCAAGAGATAAGTACCAAAAATCATCCTCAACAAAGAACTAATTTGTTGGAAAACACATGTCTTACTTACTGAACATCCAGATGCACCACATCCCCATGAGCCTCCACATGTCTGGCTCGCTGGAGGGGAAGACGAGGTTGAAGGAAAGGGCACCGCCGACAAGCATGGAGGCGTACGCCTGGACCCCAAAGATGGTGTACAGATGGACCAAACTACAGTTTCAATAAAACTATAAGAACACAAAGTAAAACTACCAAAACTACGGTTTTAGTAAAACTATAAATTAGTTTAGATTGTGAGAGCATACATGGAAAGTCAGCACCATCAGCAGTAACCATTAACAAAAGAAAGTGAATTATGTCAATGCTGGAAAGAACATCTCTGGAATAGTTTTAATTGAAATAATCTACAGAATACTCTAGTAACTAGAGTACACAGCTAAGATGCTGGAAAGAACATCACACAGGCAGGACAAACCACTCTATCTCTGCACTACAGGCAGGAAAAACTACAGGAGTATACAACTACTCGTACAGGAGTACTATGGGAAAGACAAATACATGAGTAAGATGTTGACCATGCTGGAAAGAACACAACTACTCCAGGTACTACATGAGTACATGAAAGAACACTACAGGCACCAAAAATGCATCCATCTCGCTTACAGTATTACAGGAAAGAACACTAAAGCGAGCTCACAAGCCTCACATACAATAAGTCTTGCCTGTCACAACCAAATTATAGTAAAATGCATCCATCTCACTTACATCTCACATACAGTTAGTCTTGCTTGGCACCACAAGCACCACTTTTGGCGTCGGCCTGCAAGCACAACATAGGATTGGAACTCTGAATCGAACGACAACCAAGCAAACCAATCGATCATCGACAGTAAAACTCTAAAGAAATGTTGACCCTTTTTTCTACTGCTGCTGCTTGGTTGATTACTGAATAAATGTTGACAACTAAAGAGCTTTGATGGGGCACAGAACCTTGAGGCCCTGTTATGGGGTTGTGTGTGATGAAGGTTGCCCTTTGGGGCGGCAGCAACAGCTCCGCCAGATGCAGCAACAGTGTTATCAGCGCGGTTCACAGTGGCTGCCACAGGCAGACCCAGAGACATCCTGAACTTGTTTCCATCAGAACCTCCCCGACATGCAGTTCAATAACAAGCACATACAAGCTAGTTAGATAAAAGGATCACATATCTACAATACACTAAACCAATAATCCATAGATGCATGGCATCCACACACCAGTGCTATGATTCATGAAAGTCCCTTCATAGCTAAGTATGGATTATATCGATTTACTGAGCCAAGATATGTACAAGCATCTGAGAAACACTTGACCCAATGCAACTACCCGGATGCTTCATTCAAGATTTAACACAGTAACTCTACCTGCAGAAAGTAAATTGAAGGCGATCACCATGCACAACACCTCTTTGCATAGGAAAGAACCTTTAATAGACTAAAACTCAAAACAAACACCAATTTACACAACACCTCTTTGTTAGAAAGCCTATGAGGTCGCCGTGCCCCGGTTCGCCAACTATCAAACTATTAGGGGTGGCCCTTGCTAATAGTTGGCATGACATGTGGCCCTTGCTATTAGGGGTGGAGGTACGATTGGGCCAGTACTCAGACTAGTTTCACTATGTTTAAGCAAATGACTACTTCTAAAATGGTACATATAGCACATGCCCAAACAAATATGTGCTTTCAAGGTTGAAAGCTTTAACACAGAACACTGAATAATTCGTTGCCCAAAAGGTGATATATATAGACCAAGTGATGAGAAACCATATGTAGAATTTATAAAAGTAAGGAGCAGAATTTCTAAAAGAAGTACACCATTACGTAGTGCTACAACAAATGTGAAGTGCTTGAAGATGTACATGAATTCACATTTAGAAGGAAAGACATGTACTGTAAAAGGTTCCATATCTGAAAGATATTCACTCAACTAAAAGAAGGTCGAGTTTTACTTGCAAATGAAAACATGCTAGAACCTTTCTGTCAATTTATGAGAAGTAGAACCACTCTGCCACATGGTTGTTCTTTAAATATAAAAAATGAGCTGCAACATAGGCTAAGAAAAGCTATGAGCATCTTTTGGGCAGACCATCCAGGACGATGTACAAATCAGAATGAAAGCATGATTAATATATTTCAGGGTGAGTTCTTAGATTCAGACTATCACTGGTAGTGTAATTTTCTACTACATAGACATCTATTGAACCAATGTGAATAATAGCTTATTGTAGGCAAATCATTTGGATAACAATAACTTGTTCAGATAGCCGGAATCAATTAAGCTGCTTAGGCATCTGTGTACGTGATTTTCTTGCAAAGAGTTGATCAACCAGCCTGTTAGCTTACCTTAGATAGCTTGTGTGTGTGTGTGTGCAGCGTGTACATGCTCGCCACCAAGTGTTAGTGCTGCTTGTGCTCGATGCGTGCTGCTACTGCTTGTGCTCGAAGGAGTGGAAAGGGAGCGGGGCCACGGAGAAGAAGAAGAGGAACGGCGACGAGGGCGGCTTCCCGCGGCGGCAGCAACGTCTCTTTCCATCGTGGCCTTATCAGCGACGAGGCGGTGGTGGTTCACGTGACGACGGCCGCGGGATCGACTCCGCACGCACCGGCGCGGTTGATGGGCGCGCTCTGGTCGCTGCAGCACCGCGCGCCAGGCCAGTGTGCGCTCCCGCCGGTGCTTGTTTCGGTGCCTGCCATGGCGCGGATCGAGGGAGGGAGGAGATAGAGCTGGTTGTCCCCAACAAATCCCTTCACCTGTACGAGCAACGGCCCCATCGGACTAGTGAGACGCAGATCCAGCAGAGCAAGCGGCGAGGAAAGGCGTGGGGAGTGGGGACGTACCAGGGCGTGGGTGTGATATGGGAGACGTCGGCTGCGATGCCGGGCGTGGCGGTGATGTCGTAGAGGGAGAGGGACGACAGTCAGGCGACGCGGTGGGCACCGCTGTGGGACGCGTCGAGGAAGGAGGAGGTGGTGGTGGAAGGTGGTCAGATCTGAATCGGGGAGAATGGATCTGAATCAGGAAGGATGGGATCGGCGGGGTGGCGGCGGCAGAGACGAGGGGAGGGATCAGGGTGGGTGGCGGATCTGGAGCGCTAGGGTTCATGGGGTGAGAGGGTGAGGGAATTTCCTTTTTTGTTTTTTGAGACAAAGAGGGGGACCGGGGGGGGGGGGGTGAGGGAGAAAGGGCTGTCGTCGGATCCGGGAGCATCTCACGGCGTTTGAGCACGATCCACGTGACATGTCCATGGGCCAATCAGAACCCAGTACACGTTATGACCTTCTAAATTGGTCGTAATCGACTAAAAATAAGGTGTTGAACCATATTTTTTCAAAAAAGGTGTTGAATCATATAAATTGCTTTATGATATGAGAAATTCAAAAAGAAACATTCTCATTGTGTCACCAAATGTGACATAGTTTTTAGGAAAACTAACAAACTTGGAATTGGCATAAGACAAATATCTTTTAAAAATTGTTATGAGAAATGAGTTTTTAGGGGGGGGGGTCATTTTCTATTTTTGGAGTGCCAAAAATGTATACATCACCAGTCCATTTTCCAAAACTATAAGACATCATTTTAAGTACAGTTGACCAAATCTTTAGATGTAAAATGCTTTCGATCCACCTCTCATCAAAAAGACAAATTATGTTTCAAAAAAGAATCTACTCAGCATTCTTTAATTTTTCTTCTACTTTTTCACATGAAAATTCAAAGAAATGATCTCATATTGTGCACAATGGTGCATCCTGGAATTCTAAACAATGTTGCCTAAGGAAATTTTGGTTTTCTTTGCTCGAAAATTTCGTTTTCCATTTTTGAGAGCCCAAAATGAGTTTTTCTGTGAAGGACCTACCATATATTTGTTGCAAAATTGTACCAACTCAATTTTACAAAAGACTAGGCCATGTTTAATGCACTATTGACCAAATGGTCGGGTGTCAAAAGCCTTGATCCACCTCTGGTGAAAAAGACAAATTTCCGTCGATTCAGTAGGAAGCGGATCAAATTTGAACTGTAGCTGCCTCATAGTTTGCTCTTTATTTTTTCCAAAAATCATTTCTAAGTACATAACTATCTATTTAATCAGAGAAACATCAAAAGGTTTCCAAGATTCAACAACTAGCTAAGAACGGTCAAGCCCGCCGTTTCGACCGCATTTTGAAACGGGCATAAAAAATTCAAAAAAATCAAAAAATTGGAAAACCTTCACATTGTGTCATCATATGTGACCAAGTTTTCAGGAAAATAATAAACTTGTAATACGACAATTACTTTAAAAAAGTGTTCTAAAAATGAGCTATCATGCATGAAGATTCATGGCTTTCAAGCCAAATGATCAATCTTATGGCCACATTCATGGCATAGTTTGTTCAAATGATCTCATATTGTGCACAATGGTGCATCTTGGAATTCCAAACAATGTTGCCTAAGGGAGTTTTCATTTTCTTTGCACGAAAAATTCATTTTCCATTTTTTGAGTGCTCGAAAAGAGGTTTTTTGTGAAGGACCTACCATATATTTGTTGCTAAATTGTACCAAATCAATTTTCTAAAATACTAGGACATATTTAATGCACAATTGACGAAATGGTTGTGTGTAAAAAGTTTTGATCCACCTCTCGTGAAAAAGACAAATTTCCACCAATTCAGTTGGAAGCGGGTCAAATTTGAACTATAGCTACCTCGTAGTTTTCTCTTTATTTTTTTCCAAAAATAATTTCTAAGTACATAATAGTATCTATTTAATCAGGGAAACACCAAAAAAATTCCAAGATTCAACCACTAGCTAGGAAAAGTTATTCCCGCCATTTTGACCGCATTTTGAAACGAGCATAAAAATTTCAAAAAAAAATCAAAAAATTGGAAAACCTTCGCGTTGTGTCATTATATGTGGCCAAGTTACCAGCAAAAATTATAAACTTGTAATACGACAATTATTTTGAAAAAGTGTTCTCAGAACGAGCTATCAAGTGTGAAGATGCATGGCTTTCAACCCAAATGCTCAATCTTATGCCCACATTCATGACATAGTTTGTTCAAATGATCTCATATTGTGCACAAGTGTGCATCTTGGAATGGCAAACAAGGAAGTTTTCATTTTCTTTGGATGAAAAATTCATTTTCCATTTGTTTGACTGCCGAAAATGAGTTTTTTTGTGAAGGACCTACCATATATTTGTTGCAAAATTGTACCAAATCAATTTTCTAAAATACTAGGACACATTTAATGCACAATTGACCAAATGGTTCGGTGTAAAGAGTTTTGATCCACCTCTCGTGAAAAAGACAAATTTCCGCCGATTCACTTGGAAGCGGGTCAAATTTGAACTGTAGCTACCTCGTACTTTGCTCTTTATTTTTTCCAAAAATCATTTCTAGGTACATAAGTATCTATTTAATCAGCGAAACACCAAAAAAAATTCCAAGATTCAACCACTAGCTAGGAACGGTTATTCCCGCCGTTTTGACTGCATTTTGAAACGGGCATAAAAAATTCAAAAAATTGGAAAACCTTCACATTGTGTCATTATATGTGGCCAAGTTACCAGCAAAAATTATAACCTTGTAATACGGCAATTATTTTAAAAGAGTGTTCTCAGAAACGAGCTATCAAGTGTGAAGATGCATGGCTTTCAGCCCAAATGCTCAATCTTATGCCCACATTCATGACATAGTTTGTTCAAATGATCTTATATTGTGCATAAGGCATCTTGGAATGACAAACAATGTTCCCTAAGGAAGTTTTTATTTTCTTTGGACAAAAAATTCATTTTCCATTTTCTGAGTGCCCGAAATGATTTGTTTTGTGAAGGACCTACCATATATTTGTTGCAAAATTGGACCAAATCAATTTTCTAAAATACTAGGACATATTTAATGCACAAGTGACAAAATGGTTGGGTGTCAAAAGTTTTGATCCACCTCTCGTCAAAAAGACAAATTTCCGCCGATTCAGTTGGAAGCGGGTCAAATTTGAACTGCAGCTGCCTCATAGTTTGCTATTTATTTTTTCCAAAAATGATTTATAGTTACATAAGTACCTATTTAATCAGAAATACATGGTTTGGTGGCGATACATCGAGGTTTGGACGGTGGCCGAGGGCCCCAACTCTAGAGCACGTAAACTCGCATGCCCGCCGCGTGGTCACCCTGTGACCTGGTGTTGCCATGCGTTCTGGGCGGCGTAGGCATGTCTAGTGGGTTGGGCACTCCCCAGGTAGGTGCTAGGAAGAAAATTACAACATAAGATTCTCACAAGGAGACCGATCTATGCTCAAACATGAATTAGCAGCCAAGTGTTTGATAAGCGGTACGGGAAATGCACATGGCTAATGGGCGTGAGTCTTGGCTGAGGATGATCAGTTACTAAGAAGACTGTCTTCATAAATTTTCTGCTCAAAAGGACGAGCCTAGGTGGTACTTGCGTTGCAAAGTACCACACTGGACATAAATACGAATGTTGAAGCTGGGCTCAAAATAATGAATGGATTGAGCTGGCATTTGGTGGAGGATGGTTATTTGGGCATAGGAAAGCAGTTTCGAAAATGGATACTATTTGGACATGCCAAAGTGGTACTTCCTTCACAATGCTCTTCTCTGGACAGAAACTTCGAAAAATTAGTGAGAGAAATTGGCTAAATGAAATGAGCTCAAATTTGGTGTAGGTAAGTTACATAGGCATATAGAATATGTGGAAAAAATTCAACTCATTAGGATATGCATAGCTAGTACTTCTTTCACAAAGGTTCTAGGTGGACAAAAACTTTGGAAATTTGCCGAGGAAGATTTACTAGGCAAATGGAGCTGAATTTTGTCATGAGGCAATGATTTGGATAGGAAAGAGTGCCCAAATATTTTGAGGGCAACCAAGAATATATAAATAACACTTCCTTCACAATGCTCTTCTCTGGACAGAAACTTCAGAAAATTAGTGAGAGAAATTGGCTAAATGAACTGAGCTCAAATTTGGTGTACGTAAGTTACATAGGCATATAGAATATGTGGCAAAAATTCAACTCATTAGGATATGCATAGCTAGTACTTCTTTCACAAAGGTTCTAGGTGGACAAAAACTTTGGAAATTTGCCAAGGAAGATTTACGAGGCAAATGGAGATTAATTTTGTCATGAGGCTTTGGATAGGAAATAGTGCCCAAAATTTTTGAGGGCAATCAAGAATATATAAATAGCACTTCCTTCACAAAGTGTTGTTCTGAATAGAATAGAAAAAATGAATATTTTTGAATTATACTAGGCAAGGAAGGTTTTTTTACATATTTTACGAACATATGACCCAAAGAATTGACGAGATTTTTTTTGGGAATTTTGGGAATGACGGAAATATAGGTTGCTTCACAACCTAGGGCAAAAATTGACACATGGACATGACACATAGGCAAAACTGATGAGGTGGCGCCTAGTTATAGCAACCCACCATAATTTACAAGGTTATGACCATATATATTGGTCGTGATTAGCTAGAAATAAGGCAGCGGACCAGTGCTATCTGCTTTATGACCATTTCGTGTAAGGAAATTACGACCTTTCTGACCAAAATGGTCGTTATAGTTTAGGGTTTGGATCCCCCCGAACAGCTTTTGACCAATTGGTCTCAAATGGCCGTAGATTTATGATCAATTCTTCCAGGGTCACTGATAGAAGGTCACAAGTTGACATATTTCTTGTAGTGGCACTGGACAAGTTGTTAGCACAGTCCTCACAGTCGAGCGGGAGGAAGAAGGCAAAGCCTATTAAGTTTGAGCGCCCTGTGTATTAGATTTCTGAAGTCTTGACTCCGTCCAAGCAAAGGTATCCGCATTACCAGAAGCTTGTCTATGGGATTTATCTGACCGCGAAGAAAGTTGCGCATTACTTTGCAGACCATTCAGTTTCAGTCGTCAGCAATGCTCCATTATCAGAAATCTTGAATAACTGAGATACGACTGGTCGAGTGGCCAAGTGGGCGATCGAACTCCTCCCTTTAGATATCAAGTTTGAAGCGAAAAAGACAATCAAGTCTCAAGCAATAGCGGATTTCCTCGCCGAGTGGATTGAACAGCAGCAACCGACTTAGGTTCGCTCGGAACATTGGACAATGTTCTTTGATGGGTCCAAGATGTTGAACGGTTCTGGTGCTAGAGTGGTCCTAGTATCCCCAAGAGGCGACAAGCTCATTTATGTCCTTTAGATTCACTTTGATTCTTCAAACAATGAAGCTGAGTATGAAGCACTTCTATATGGGTTGCATATGGCCATCTCACTCGGCGTCCGTCGCCTGATGGTCTATGGCGACTCAGATTTGGTGGTCAATCAAGTAATGAAGGAATGGGACATCAGGAGCCCTGCCATGAGTGGTTACTACAATGCAGTAAGAAAACTAGAGAAGAAGTTTGAGGGGTTAGAGCTCCACCACATACCCCTAATCAAGAATCAAGCAACCGATGATTCGGCGAAGATAGGTTCCACTCGGAAACCTATTCCCAGTAATGTGTTCTTGGAGCATCTCCGCACCTTGTCAGTTCAAGAAGATCCCTTTACAGAGGAGCCCCCGCAACCGATAAGTTTAACCAATCCGACCACATATTCTCTTCATCAAGATATAAGTACCAAAAATCATCCTCAACAAAGAACTAATTTGCTGGAAAACACATGTCTTACTTACTGAACATCCAGATGCACCACATCCCCATGAGCCTCCACATGTCTGGCTCGCTGGAGGGGAAGACGAGGTTGAAGGAAAGGGCACCGCCGACAAGCATGGAGGCGTACGCCTGGACCCCAAAGATGGTGTACAGATGGACCAAACTACAGTTTCAATAAAACTATAAGAACACAAAGTAAAACTACCAAAACTACGGTTTTAGTAAAACTATAAATTAGTTTAGATTGTGAGAGCATACCTGGAAAGTCAGCACCATCAGCAGTAACCATTAACAAAAGAAAGTGAATTATGTCAATGCTGGAAAGAACATCTCTGGAATAGTTTTAATTGAAATAATCTACAGAATACTCTAGTAACTAGAGTACACAGCTAAGATGCTGGAAAGAACATCACACAGGCAGGACAAACCACTCTATCTCTGCACTACAGGCAGGAAAAACTACAGGAGTATACAACTACTCGTACAGGAGTACTATGGGCAAGACAAATACATGAGTAAGATGTTGACCATGCTGGAAAGAACACAACTACTCCAGGTACTACATGAGTACATGAAAGAACACTACAGGCACCAAAAAATGCATCCATCTCGCTTACAGTATTACAGGAAAGAACACTAAAGCGAGCTCACAAGCCTCACATACAATAAGTCTTGCCTGTCACAACCAAATTATAGTAAAAATGCATCCATCTCACTTACATCTCACATACAGTTAGTCTTGCTTGGCACCACAAGCACCACTTTTGGCGTCGGCCTGCAAGCACAACATAGGATTGGAACTCTGAATCGAACGACAACCAAGCAAACCAATCGATCATCGACAGTAAAACTCTAAAGAAATGTTGACCCTTTTTTCTACTGCTGCTGCTTGGTTGATTACTGAATAAATGTTGACAACTAAAGAGCTTTGATGGGGCACAGAACCTTGAGGCCCTGTTATGGGGTTGTGTGTGATGAAGGTTGCCCTTTGGGGCGGCAGCGACAGCTCCGCCAGATGCAGCAACAGTGTTATCAGCGCGGTTCACAGTGGCTGCCACAGGCAGACCCAGAGACATCCTAAACTTGTTTCCAACAGAACCTCCCCGACATGCAGTTCAATAACAAGCACATACAAGCTAGTTAGATAAAAGGATCACATATCTACAATACACTAAACCAATAATCCATAGATGCATGGCATCCACACACCAGTGCTATGATTCATGAAAGTCCCTTCATAGCTAAGTATGGATTATATCGATTTACTGAGACAAGATACATACAAGCATCTGAGAAACACTTGACCCAAGAGATGCAACTACCCGGATGCTTCATTCAAGATTTAACACAGTAACTCTACATGCAGAAAGTAAATTGAAGGCGATCACCATGCACAACACCTCTTTGCATAGGAAAGAACCTTTAATAGACTAAAACTCAAAACAAACACCAATTTACACAACACCTCTTTGTTAGAAAGCCTATGAGGTCGCCGTGCCCCGGTCCGCCAACTATCAAACTATTAGGGGTGGCCCTTGCTAATAGTTGGCATGACATGTGGCCCTTGCTATTAGGGGTGGAGGTACGATTGGGCCAGTACTCAGACTAGTTTCACTATGTTTAAGCAAATGACTACTTCTAAAATGGTACATATAGCACATGCCCAAACAAATATGTGCTTTCAAGGTTGAAAGCTTTAACACAGAACACTGAATAATTCGTTGCCCAAAAGGTGCTATATATAGACCAAGTGATGAGAAACCATATGTAGAATTTATAAAAGTAAGGAGCAGAATTTCTAAAAGAAGTACACCATTACATAGTGCTACAACAAATGTGAAGTGCTTGATGATGTACATGAATTCACATTTAGAAGGAAAGACATGTAGTGTAAAAGGTTCCATATCTGAAAGATATTCACTCAACTAAAAGAAGGTCGAGTTTTACTTGCAAATGAAAACATGCTAGAACCTTTCTGTCAATTTATGAGAAGTAGAACCACTCTGCCACATGGTTGTTCTTTAAATATAAAAAATGAGCTGCAACACAGGCTAAGAAAAGCTATGAGCATCTTTTGGGCAGACCATCCAGGACGATGTACAAATCAAAATGAAAGCATGATTAATATATTTCAGGGTGAGTTCTTAGATTCAGACTATCACTGGTAGTGTAATTTTCTACTACATAGACATCTATTGAACCAATGTGAATAATAGCTTATTGTAGGCAAATCATTTGGATAACAATAACTTGTTCAGATAGCTGGAATCAATTAAGCTGCTTGGGCATCTGTGTGCGTGATTGTCTTGCAAAGAATTGATCAACCAGCCTGTTAGCTTACCTTAGATAGCTTGTGTGTGTGTGTGCAGCGTGTACATGCTCGCCACCAAGTGTTAGTGCTGCTTGTGCTCGATGCGTGCTGCTACTGCTTGTGCTTGAAGGAGTGGAAAGTGAGCGGGGCCACGGAGAAGAAGAAGAGGAACGGCTATGAGGGCGGCTTCCCGCGGCGGCAGCAACATCTCTTTCCATCGTGGCCTTATCAGCGACGAGGCGGTGGTGGTTCGCGTGACGACGGCCGCGGGATCGACTTTGCACGCACTGGCGGTGGTGGTTCTGGTGCTAGAGTGGTCCTAGTATCCCCAAGAGGCGACAAGCTCATTTATGTCCTTCAGATTCACTTTGATTCTTCAAACAATGAAGCTGAGTATGAAGCACTTCTATATGGGTTGCATATGGCCATCTCACTCGGCGTCCGTCGCCTGATGGTCTATGGCGACTCAGATTTGGTGGTCAATCAAGTAATGAAGGAATGGGACATCAGGAGCCCTGCCATGAGTGGTTACTACAATGCAGTAAGAGAACTAGAGAAGAAGTTTGAGGGGTTAGAGCTCCACCACATACCCCTAATCAAGAATCAAGCAACCGATGATTCGACGAAGATAGGTTCCACTCGGAAACCTATTCCCAGTAATGTGTTCTTGGAGCATCTCCGCACCTTGTCAGTTCAAGAAGATCCCTTTATGGAGGAGCCCCCGCAACCGATCAGTTTAATCAATCCGACTGAAGTTGAAGTGCCAGCGGTGGTCGACCTGATTATTGAAGTTTCGGTAATCACCCTCGACTGGATAGTGCCATACATCACATACCTGCTCAGGCGGGAGCTCCCAGAGGATGAAGACGAAGCCCGCCAGATCATTCGCAGATCCAAGGCCTTAACAGTGATAAGTGGTCAGCTTCTCAGAGAAAGCGTTATCGGCGTGGCTAAGCCGTGTATTTCTCAAGAGGAAGGTCGACTGATCTTAAATGAGATTCACTCGGGGACCTATGGTCACCATGCGTCCTCTCAGACCATCGTGGCTAAAGCATACCAAGGTGGATTCTACTATCCACGAGCGAATGAGATGGCAATAGATATTGTTGACAAGTGTGAAGGGTGCTAGTTCAACTCAAACATGTCCCACAAACCTGCATCGGCCTTGAAGACTATTCCACTCGTCTGGCCATTTGCTGTTTGGGAATTGGACATGATTGGACCTCTGAAGACTAGTAGAAGCAGCTTCACTCATTTGCTCATAGCAGTCGACAAGTTTACCAAGTGGATCGAAGCCAAACCTATCAAGAATCTTGATTCAAGCACTGCCATCAGTTTCTTATGGGAGCTGATATTCCACTATGGAGTCCCTCACAATGTTATCACAGATAATGGCTCCAACTTTGATTCTGATGAATTCAGAGCATTGTGCGCTTCCCTAGGCACTCGGGTCGATTACGTATCCGTTGCGCACCCGCAGTCAAATGGGAAGCCTGAAAGGGCTAATGGCTTGATCCTACAAGGGCTGAAACCCCGACCGATGCGTGACCTTAAGCACGCAGCTGGAGCTTGGGTGACTGAATTGCCATATGTCCTATGGGGATTGAGAATGACTCCCAATCGGTCGACTGATCGAACCCCTTTCTTCATGGTATATGGTGCTGAAGCTGTGCTTCCGAGTGATTTGCTGCACAATGCCCCCCGAGTGGAACTCTTCTTAGAGGCTAAAATAGAAAAGGCATGGCAGGACGCAGTTGATCTCCTAGAGGAAGAATGAGAGATGGCTCTGATCCGATCGACCATCTATCAACAATCCCTGCGTCGATTCCATGCCTGAAATGTTAGAGGCCGAGCATTTCAGGAAGGAGATCTTGTGCTCCGAGTGCACCAGAAATGGCCTCACAAGCTCGCTCCAGCCTGGGAAGGGCCCTTCATCATCACCTAAGTGCTCCACAACGGGGCGTATCACCTTTACAATGTAGCCAAGAAAGACGACGAGCCACGCTCGTGGAATGCGGATTTGCTCCGCCGTTTTTATAAGAATCCTTCGGTTAGCTTATCAAAGACATGTTTTTTTGCAGTATCTTAATGATTGTTTTCACATAAGCATGTGTGTTCAAATCCCCAGTGGGTAGCTTAGCTGCGAACCCGATTCTCCTAAGTTTCAAAAACAATCCGAGTGAAGAGCAACCCTCTCACCCGGGGGCTTAGCCGAGAATCCGATTCGCCTAAGTTTCAAAAACACTCCGAGTGAAGAGCAACCCTCTCACTCGGAGGCTTAGCTGTGATCCCGTACTCGCCTAAGCTTCAAAAACACTCCGAGTGAAGAGCAACCCTCTCACTCGGGGGCTTAGCTGCGACCCAGTACTCACCTAAGCTTCAAAAACACTTTGAGTGAAGAGCAATCCTCTCACTCGGGGGCTTAGCTGTGATCCCGTACTCGCCTAAGTTTCAAAAACACTCCGAGTGAAGAGCAATCCTCTCACTCGGCAGCTTAGCTGTGATCCCGTACTCACCCAAGTTTCAAAAACACTCCGAGTGAAGAGCAACCCTCTCACTCGGGGGCTTAGCCGCGATCCCGTACTGGCCTAAGTTTTAAAAACACTCCAAGTGGAGAGCAACCCTCTCACTCGGGGGCTTAGCTGCGATCCCGTACTCGCCTAAGTTTCAAAAACACTCCAAGTGAAGAGCAACCCTCTCACTCAGAGGCTTAGCTGCGACCCCGTACTCGCCTAAGTTTCAAAAACACTCCGAGTGGAGAGCAACCCTCTCACTCGGGGGCTTAGCCACGAATCCGATTCGCCTAAGTTTCAAAAACACTCCGAGTGAAGAGCAATCCTCTCACTCAGGGGCTTAGCTGCGATCCCATACTCACCTAAGTTTCAAAAACACTCGAGTGGAGAGAAACCCTCTCACTCGGGGGCTTAGCTGTGATCCCGTACTCGCCTAAGTTTCAGAAACACTCGGAGTGAAGAGCAACCCTCTCACTCGGAGGCTTAGTTGCGATCCCGTACTCGCCTAAGCTTCAAAAACACTCCGAGTGAAGAGCAATCCTCTCACTCGGGGGCTTAGCTGCGATCCTGTACTCGCCTAAGTTTCAAAAAACACCCCGAGTCAAGAGCAACCCTCTCACTCGGAGGCTTAGCTGCGACCCTGTACTCGCCTAAGTTTCAAAAACACTTCGAGTGAAGAGCTACCCTTTCACTTGGGGGCTTAACTGCGATCCCGTACTCACCTAAGTTTCAAAAACACTTCAAGTGAAGAGCAACCCTCTCACTCGAAAGCCTGGCCACACGCTTTGAGTTCCGCCACAAGTACAACATATGGTTGCACTTTGAGCTACGCCACAGGTACAACATCTAGTACGAGTGGAGAGCAATCCTCTCACTTGGAGACTCAGCTGCGATCCTAGATTCGCCGTAGTAAAAAAATCCGAAAGCAGTATAGACAAAGCAACTGCATCCAAATAAAGCAACAAGTTCGGATAAATCCATGAAGGTCCAGAACCACCAGCAGAAGTACTCAGGTGTCAAGCCCGAAAGAGTTTAACGACTACAAAACCACTCGGCATTCCGAGGCAAATGTGGTTAAAGTTATCAAGTTTTTCACTCGGCAGGAGTAGGAGTTGCTGGCTCGACGAAGCTGTCCAGGTCGATGTCGTCTGCAATGTGAGTGGCCGCGTCGATGAAGGTCTCCATGAAGGATTGGAAGTTAAGCTTCTTGGTGTTGGCAACCTTAAGAGCCGCCAGCTTCTCTTCTTTGACTTCCTTGCAACGGGCATGGACTAGTGAGAAAGCCACGCCAGCACCACAGCAGGCAGCTGAAAGCACAAGTGCTCCCTGGGTGATTTTTCTTAATGGCTTGATTGCTCTGTCATGATTATGCACTCACATGCTCTTATGTTCCATATTTACATGATTGCATACATGTAGGGTGAGCCTATGCATGTTACATGTCCTTCCAATGCTTTACCTGCCTTTCTCTATATATTTGTCTAAAGCTTTGATGTATGTTGTCATCAATTACCAAAAAGGGGGAGATTGAAAGCACAAGTGCTCCCTGGGTGATTTTGGTAATTAATGTCAACATATCTCTTGTTGGACTAATACTTCTATCTAGTATATTTCAGATAAGTCCAACAATGGAGTGGCATGGACAAGAGGATGTGGAACACCATCAAGATGCTAAGGACAAAGGATGGGCTCAAGCTCAAAGCTCAGGACTCTACATTTTCTATTTCAGTGATCCAAGATCACATTGAGTCCATAGGAAAGCCAATACTATTAAAAGGGGATGAGGTGTTTCTTAATGGCTTGCTTGCTCAAAGTGCTTAGTGATATGCTCCAAAGCCCTCAACCACTTTCTCAAATCCACATATGTCCCATACCAAAAGTCAAACTCGGCCCCACCAATCTGATCTATCTGGCGACCGAGTTCATTTGACATAGCCACTGTCAGAAACCCTAGTCACTTCGGTCTCACTGATGGGATCTCGGTCGCACCGAGATGGGCTTGCAAACTCTCTGTTGCCTGTTGCAATAATTTCAGTCTCACCGAGATATGCAATCGATCCCACCGAGTTTGCTTGACCAACTCTCTGTTTCGCTTATTACCAAAATCGGTCCCACTGAGTTTGTGTAATCGGTCAAACCGAGATGAGGTTTTACCCTAACCCTAGCACATCGGTCCTACCGAGTTGATCATATTGGTCCCACCGAAATGCCTAATGGTCAATTATGTATGAAATCGGTCTGACTGAGTTTTCTGATTCGGTCTCACCGAGTTTGGTAAATTGTGTGTAACAGTTAGATTTTGTGTGGAGGCTATATATACCCCTCCATCATCTCTTCATTCGTAGAGAAAGCCATCAGAACATGCCTACACTTCCAGCATTCATTTTCTGAGAGAGAACCACCTACTCATGTGGTGAGGTCAAGATATTCCATACCAACCACATAAATCTTGATTTGTAGCCTTCCCCAAGTTGCTTTCCACTCAAATCATCTTTCCACCAAATCCAATCGTTTGAGAGAGAGTTGATTGTTGGGGAGACTATCATTTGAAGCACAAGAGCAAAGACTTCATCATCAACACACAATCTATTACCTTTTGGAGAGTGGTGTCTCCTAGATTGGTTAGGTGTCACTTGGAGCCTCCGTTAAGATTGTGGAGTTGAACCAAGGAGTTTGTACGGGCAAGGAAATCGCCTACTTCGTGAAGATCTACCCTAGTGAGGCAAGTCCTTCGTGGGCGATGGCCATGGTGGGATAGACAAGGTTGCTTCTTTGTGGACCCCTCCGTGGACTCGCGCAGCCGTTACCCTTCGTGGGTTGAAGTCTCCATCAATGTGGATGTACGTTAGCACCACCTATCGGAACCACGCCAAAAATCTCCGTGTCTCCAATTGCGTTTGCACTCTCCAATCCCATCCCTTTACATTTTTGCAATTTGCATGCTTTAGTTTCCCCTGCTCATATACTCTTGTCATGCTTGCTTGATATGCATTTTGAATGTTTAAACTTGTGCTTAAACTCCACCTCAACTTGAAGAACTTAAAAATTGCTAGTTTTCTTGGTTGAGAGTCTATTCAACCTCTCTAGACACCTCTTCTCGATCCTTTCAATTGGTATCAGAACTTTGGTCTCCATTGCTTTGGTTTAATCACCATGGGAGGAAGATGGATGAGTCTATGTTGGGGAGTCTTAGACATAGAGTGCCTATACTTGATGGAGAGTACTTTCATGAGTGGAATAATGAGATGCTTGAGATTTTCAATGAATATCATTTGAGCAAGTACATTACCAACCTTTGTGCTCGCCCTGTTGATCCTTTGCATCCCACTCCCGATGAGGATCTTGACATGATTCGTAATCTTAGAACTATTAATCTTATCACTAGAGGATTACCTAGAAACTTGATTGCCAGCTTGCCTGCTCTTGATTGTGCCTACACCATTTGGAGATTTCTTGAGGAAAGATTTCCAAACTATTCCTTGTAAAATCTATATGAGATTCTTCATAAGTCAATTGCCTTGAATAAAATGAGTACTAGTGATCCTAAGTTTGATGATTGTCTGTTTGAGCTTCGTGACCTTATGCGTGCCAAAGGAGATGTTGGAATCATTAGCAATATCATCTCCAAAGCCATTAGATTTCATAAAGATGATTATTTTCATGATCATTCATCTAATGAATCACTCTCTCTAGGAATTGATCCATCACATGACGATGTTGAACATGGATACTATGATGAGGATGATGATAGTGACTATGATCTTGATGATCCAATGAGACACTTTGGTCTTATGGCTAATCTTTGCGGCTACATGGCAGGAGGAAAGGAATGGGTCCTTGATAGTGGATGTACCGATCATATAACCGGAGACAAGGATATGTTTTGTGAGCTTGCTGAAAACGACGGCCCTCAAAAGTATGTCACTTTTGGTGATAACTCAAAGGGTAAGGTGGTTGGCCTCGGTAAGGTGGCCATCTCACATGATAGCTCCATACAAAATGTCATGCTCGTTGAATCTCTTGGCTATAATTTACTCTCTGTATCTAGACTTGCTGATTTCGGTTTCAATGTCCTATTTACTAAAGTAGATTGCCAAGTGTTTCAAAGAGATATTCATAAAATGGTCTTTACCGGTATACGTAGAGGTGGTCTATACATTGTTGATTTCACTAAAAGGGCTCAACCTAGAACTTGCTTAATTGCTAAATCCTCTAAAGGCTGGTTGTGGCATAGAAGGTTAGGTCATGTGGGCATGCAAAATCTTGATAAGCTTATTAGAGGTGATCATATCCTAGAATAAAAGATGTTATATTTGACAAGGATAGACTTTGTAGTGCTTGTCAAGCAAGAAAACAAGTTGGAGGAAGCCACCCCGTGAAGAATATCATGACCACGAGAAGACCGCTCAAACTACTTCATATGGATCTCTTTGGTCCCAATGCCTACAAAAGTCTCAGTGGAAACTCATTTGGCCTAGTTATAGTCGATGATTTTTCAAGATTTACATGGGTGTTCTTTCTTGATGATAAATCGCAGGTCCAAAAGATCTTCAAGTACTTCGCTAGGAAGTCCCAAAATCAATTTGAAGTGAAGATCAAGAAGGTTCACAGCGACAATGGAACGGAGTTCAAGAACGCAAATGTGGATTCCTTCCTTGACGAAGAAGGGATTTCACACGAGTTCTCGGCTACGTACACACCTCAACAAAATGGAGTTGTTGAGAGGAAGAACCAGACTCTTATTGAGATGGCAAGAACTATGCTTAATGAGTACAAGACACCAAAACACTTTTGGGCAGAAGCGGTTGAGACAGCTTGTCATGCAACAAATCTCTTGTATCTTCACAAGCTACTCGGCAAGACGGCATACAAACTCCTCACCGGTAACAAACTCCAAGTTGTATACTTTCGAGTATTTGGTTCAAAGTGCTACATTCTTGATAAGCATCGTCATTCTAAATTTTCTCCCAAATCTCATGAAGGTTTCCTACTTGGTTATGGCTCAAACTCTCACACTTACCGTGTCTACAACAATTTCACCCAAAAGGTTGAAGAGACTGTAGATGTGAAGTTTGATGAATCTAACGGCTCGCAAGTAGAGCATTGTCAATTGATGTAGGAGACAAAGACCCTTCTGAAGCAATCCAAGACTTGTCTATTGGCAAGATCCGTCCAACAGAGGTGAAGGAGAGTACCTCGCCCGTCCAAGTGGAAGCTTCTACCTCACGACAAGGTGAACCAAGAGTTGATATGGAAGCATCCACAAGTGGGACACACCAAGATGAAGAAAACGAGGAAGTACACCAAGATGAACCTCATTAACCTCCTTCTCCACCACGACAAGAGAATGACAACATCAACAATGAAGAAGTCCAAGAAGAAGAACAACATGATGAATAAGATGTTCCACCCCGACCAAAACAAAATCTCTCACGAGTTCAAGCAAGAGTCGCCAGAGACCATCCAGTCGAGCAAATCTACAATGATATCCAAACCGGGAGAATCACTCGCTCTAAAACTCATTTGGCTAATTTTTGTGAACATGATTCATTCATCTCTAGCATTGAACCCATGAAGGTTGAAGAAGCATTGGAAGATCCGGATTGGATAAATGCCATGCACGAAGAGCTATACAACTTTGAGAGAAACCAAGTGTGGACATTGGTCGAGAAGCCCGACAACAACCACAACATCATCGGTACCAAATGGGTGTTTCGCAACAAGCAAGATGAAGATGGACAAGTAGTGCGCAACAAAGCACGTCTCGTCGCCCAAGGCTACACTCAAGTCGAAGGTATGGACTATGGTGAGACATATGCCCCCGTCGCTAGACTTGAGTCCATTCGCATATTACTTGCCTATGCTAATCACCATGATATCACCTTGTACCAAATGGACATTAAAAATGCTTTTCTAAATGGAGAAATTGAGGAGGAAGTTTATGTTAAACAAACTACCGGCTTTATTAATCCTAAGAAACCCGATCATGTGTACAAACTTCACAAAGCTCTTTATGGTCTCAAACAAGCTCCTAGAGCGTGGTATAAATGCTTGACCAAGTTCCTTATTTAAAAGGCTTTGAGATCGGAAAAATGATTCTACTCTCTTCACTAAAAGGGTTAATGGAGAATTATTTGTGTGCCAAATTTATGTTGATGATATTATATTTGGTTCAACTAACCATCATTTTAGTGAGAAGTTTGGAAAGCAAATGTCGAAGAAGTTTGAGATGTCCATGATCAATGAACTCAAATTCCTTCTTGGTTTGCACATCAAGCAAACTAAGGAAGGTACCTTTGTTTCTCAAACAAAGTACACCAAGGACTTATTCAAGAAGTTCAATATGCAAGAATGCAAAGGTATGAATACACCCATGCCTACTAGTGGACATCTTGATTTGACTAAAGATGGTGAACCCGTTGATCAAAAAGTTTACCGCTCTATGATTGGTTCATTGTTATATCTATGTGCCTCCCGTCCCGATATTATGCTAAGTGTGCGCATGTGCGCACGACATCAAGCGGCCCCTAAAGAATCTCATCTTAAGGCTATGAAAAGGATAGTGAGATACTTAATACATACACCAAATTTTGGCATTTGGTATCCAAAGAGGTCTTCTTTTGATCTTGTTGGCTACTCCGATTTGGACTATGCCGGAGACAAGGTCGATAGAAAGTCCACTTCGGGTATTTGTCAATTTCTTGGCAGATCTCTTGTGTCTCCAAGAAACAAAACTCGGTATCCTTATCCACCACCGAAGCGGAATACATTGCCGCCGGTTCATGTTGTGCTCAATTACTTTGGATGACCCAAACTCTTAAAGATTATGGGATATATGTGAAACATCTTCCATTGCTTTGTGATAATGAAAGTGCTATTAAGATTGCTCACAATCCTGTGCAACATTCTCGAACTAAGCATGTTGAGGTTCGTCATCATTTCATTCTAGATCATGTTGCTAAAGGAGACATTGACCTTAAGCATGTTCGTACCGATAAGCAATTGGCGGATATATTCACCAAACCGCTTGATGAGGAAGTATTTTGCCGGTTGAGAGGTGAATTGAACATCATTGATACTTCAAACTTGGAGTAGGAACTCCATTTGGACACATGCTTCCGAAGACTATCGTAAGCCGCCATTGTTATATATTTCCAGCTCATGTTGATTGTTTGTCTCCTTGATGTTAAATTTGCACATATAATGCTCACCAACCTGGGATAATTAATATTAAGCCGGAAGAATCAAAAGCCATCTCACAGTGCTTTCAAAAAAAAGGTCTCAAAATAGTCAAGTAATTATGCTTATGATATATAATAAACAATGTTCAAAAAAGGCCTCCGATTCGAATGCGACCAGTAAACCGTTCCAAATGGGTTAAGCTAAGATTCGGATACGATCATATAGCCCCAGTGGCTTTGGCGATGCCTATCAAGTGGGTATCGATAGCTATGTTCTCTTTGGTTCGAATATGACCTATGTTTGAATAGGAAGCCCCCAAGTAACCATAAGAGTTGTTTAATGACGCTGATTCGAATACGATCCATGTCAGACCCAAAGGAGTTAAGCTGTGATTCAAATATGATCAGGAAGCCCCCAAGTGGGTTTGGCAGTATGCCGATCAAACGGGTATCGACAGCTATGTTCTCTTTGGTTCGAATATGACCTATGTTTCAACAGGAAGCCCCCAAGTGATCATGGCTAGATTCAGATATGATCATAAGCCGTACCAAAGGGAAAGCCGGATTCAGATATGATCCGCTCCCTGTTGGTAGTTTCCACCACCTGACAAAGAAGACATAAAAACATTCTTTGAGGGAAAAAAGGATAGAGGTCCTGCTTTATTGCTTTATATAATATGTACATCGTCAAAAATGTATACATCTTAAGAGCCGGTGGCTCAAGTATAGTAGGGCCGAAGATGGGCAATATTCCACGGCCGGCGGGTCTCCTCCTCCGACTTACATGAGTCTTTGTGCTCTCGAACATCAATGAGGTAATATGACCCATTGTTCAGATTCTTGCTGACCACAAAGGGTCCTTCCCAAGGCGGAGATAGCTTATGCATGTCAGATTGATCTTGGATGAGCCAGAGTACGAAGTCGCCTTCCTGAAAGGTTCTGCTCTTAACCCGGCGGCTGTGATAGCGGCGCAGGTCTTGCTGGTAAATCGCCGAGCGGGCTATTGCCAAGTCTCGCTCCTCATCCAATAAGTCAAGTGCATCCTGACGAGCCTTTTCATTATCTGCCTCAACGTAAGCCGCCACGCGAGGTGGGTCGTGTCGGATGTCACTTGGCAGAACTACCTCTGCTCCATAGACCATGAAGAAAGGTGGGTAACCCGTAGATCTGTTAGGCGTAGTGTTGATGCTCCATAGCACAGAGGGTAACTCCTCCACCCAACAACCCGGAGTCCGTTTTAAGGGGACAAAGAGCCAGGGCTTGATACCCTTCAGGATCTCTTGATTAGCTCTTTCCGCTTGACCATTGGATTGAGGATGAGCAACAGCCGAAACATCAAGCCGGATATGTTCTCGTTGACAGACCTCTTCCATGGCTCCCTTGGAGAGATTTGTGCCATTATCAGTTATAATGCTGTGTGGGAAACCAAAACGAAAGATCACCTTTTTCATGAACTGAACCGCTGTGACCGCATCACACTTACTGACTGGCTCCGCCTCAACCCACTTTGTAAATTTATCCACTGCCACCAGGAGATGTGTCTTTTTATCCTTAGACCTTTTGAAAGGTCCAACCATGTCAAGCCCCTAGACTGCGAACGGCCAAGTAATTGGGATCATCCTTAACTCTTGAGCCGGCACATGAGCACGTCGTGAGAACTTCTGACAACTGTCACACTTACTGACCAGATCCTCCGCATCAGCATGATCCGTGAGCTAGTAGAAACCATGACGGAAAGCTTTTGCTACCAAAGATTTTGACCCGGCATGATGGCCACAATTCCCTTCGTGGATCTCACGGAGTATTTCTTGGCCTTTTGTAGGGGACACACAGTGTTGAAACGCCCCAGTGACACTTAGGTGGTGTAATTCGCCGTTAACAATCGTCATAGATTTGGAGCGCCTGACGATTTGTCTTGCCAAGGTCTCATCCTCAGGTAACTCACCCCGGGTTATGTAAGCCAAATAGGGCACTGTCCAATCCGGGATAACATGAAGAGCCGCCACCAGTTGTGCCTCTGGGTCTGGCACCTCTAGTTCTTCCTCGGTAGGCACCTTGACAGAAGGGTTATGCAAAACATCAAGAAAGGTGTTAGGTGGCACCGGCTTACGTTGAGATCCCAGCCGGCTTAAAGCATCAGTCGCCTCATTCTTCCTTCGGTCAATGTGCTCCACTTGATAACCCTTGAAATGTCCAGCCACAACATCTACTTCACATCGATAAGCCGCCATGAGAGGATCCTTGGAATCCCACTTGCCTGACACTTGTTGAGCCACGAGATCTGAGTCGCCCAGACACCTTACCCGGCTTAAGTTCATCTCCTTGGCTATCCAGAGACCATGGAGTAAGGCCTCGTACTCAGCTGCATTGTTAGTACATGGGAACATAAGTCGGAGTACATAACGAAATTTGTCACCTCGAGGGGAAGTTAAAACAATTCCAGCCCCCGAGCCTTCTAGCTGTCTGGACCCGTCAAAGTGAATAGTCCAATATGTGTTATCTGGCTTCTCCTCAGGTGCCTGCAACTCTGTCCAATCATTGATAAAGTCCACCAAGGCCTGAGACTTAATAGTAGTATGTGGCATGTACTTCAAACCATGAGGCCCAAGCTCGATAGTCCACTTGGCGACTCGTCCTGTGGCCTCCCTATTCTAGATGATGTCTCCCAAAGGGGCAGAACTTACTACAGTAATAGGATGACTTTGAAAGTACTGCTTCAACTTCCAGTTGGCCATAAACACTCTGTAAACGAGTTTTTGCCAATGCGGATACCTTTGTTTAGACTCAGTGAGCACCTCACTGATATAGTAAACCGGCTGTTGAACCAGATGCTCCTTGCCAGCTTCCTTACGCTCCACCATGATGGCAACACTGACCACTCGTGAATTAGCGGCCACATATAACAGCAATGGCTCTCTATCGATGGGAGCCGCAAGAACCGGGGGTTCAGACAATTGCCTCTTCAAGTCTTCAAAGGCAGCATCCGCAGCATCACTCCAAACAAAAGTGTCAGTTTTCTTCATCATCTGATACAATGGAAGGGCCTTCTCACCTAACCGGCTTATGAACCGGCTTAAAGCGGCAACACGACCCGCCAGTCGCTGAACATCATTGATGCACGCCGGCTTAGCTAGAGAGGTAATCTCCTTAATCTTCTCCGGATTAGCTTTAATGCCTCTGGTACACCAAACAGGTTAAGCATCATCTTGGCCGGGTTAAGCATCATCTTGTAAACCCGGGGATTATCAAAGGTCTCTTTCAAGTCAGATATCAAGGTTTCCTTTTCTCTAGACTTCACCACAATGTCATCTACGTAAGCATGAACATTACACCCAATTTGATCGTGCAAACAATTCTGCACACACCGCTGATAAGTCGCATGGGCACTTTTGAGCCCAAACGGCATAGATACATAACAGAAGGCTCCAAACGGAGTGATGAAAGCTGTCTTCTCCTGGTCCTTAACTGCCATCTTGATCTGATGATAACCAAAGTAAGCATCCAAAAATCTCAAACATTCACAACCCGTCGTAGCATCAATGATTTGATGAATACGGGGGAGAGCAAAGGGATCAGCCGGACAAGCCTTGTTCAAGTCCGTGTAATCCACACACATCCGCCAAGTGCCGTTCTTCTTGAGCACTAACACCGGGTTAGCCAACCACTCCGGGTGAAAAACTTCAACAATAAACCCGGCCGCTAAGAGCTGGGCAACCTCTTCCCCAATAGCTTTCCGCCTCTCCTCGTTGAACCGTCGGAGAAACTGCCTGACCGGATTATACTTTGGATCAATATTGAGAGTGTGCTCAGCGAGTTCCCTCGGTACACCCGGCATGTCAGAAGGTTTCCATGCAAAGATGTCCCGGTTCTCATGGATGAACTCGATGAGCGCCCTTTCTTATTTAGGATCCAAATTGGCACTGACACTGAACTGCTTAGAAGCATCTCCTGGGGTAAAGTCCACAAGCTTTGTCTCAGCGGCCGATTTAAATTTCAACGCCAGGTCATGCTCAGTAGTGGGTTTCTTGAGGGAGGTCATATCCGCCGGGTCAACATTGTCTTGATAAAATTTGAGCTCCTCGCGGCACAGGCAGACTCAGCGTAAGCCGCGTCGCCTTCTTCACATTCCAAGGCCACCTTTCAACTCCCATGTACAGTGATGGTGCCCTTGTAACCCGGCATCTTGAGTTGTAAGTAAACGTAACATGGCCGTGCCATGAATTTAGCATAAGCCGGTCGCCCAAACAGAGCGTGATATGGACTCTTGATTTTAACCACTTCAAACGTCAATTTCTCAGCCCTGGAGTGGTACTCATCTCCAAAGGCCACCTTCAATTCAATCTTACCAACTGGGTAAGCCGACTTACACGGAACCACCCCATGGAAAACAGTGTTGGATGTTCTCAAATTCTTCTTAGTCAACCCCATGCGCTGAAAGGTCTCGTAGTAGAGGATATTGATGCTGCTACCACCGTCCATGAGTACCTTAGTGAACTTATATCCACCAACTTGGGGTGCTACCACCAAGGCTAACTGACCCGGATTATCGACCCGTGGAGGGTGATCCTCTCTGCTCCATATAATGGGCTGTTCTAACCATCTCAAATAACGAGGAATTGCCGGCTCAATAGAATTCACGGCCCTCTTATGAACCTTCTGGTCACGTTTGCATAAACTAGTGGTAAACACGTGATACTGCCCACCACTCAACTGTTTCAGATGGCTTTGATAACCCGACTACTGCTGCTGTTGCCCTCCTTGACCAGACTGCTGCAGACTATTACTGCCTGGATGCCCCTGAAAGCCAGAATTTGAACCACCGCCCGGGCCATGAAAACCGCCAGCCCCTGAGCCGCCGCCAGATCCATGACTGCCATCAAAGGTGTTGGAATTTTTAAATGCCTTCATGATCGCGCAATCCTTCCATAGGTGTGTGGCGGGGTGCTCCTGGGTGTCGTGTTTCGGGCAGGGCTCATTGAGTAGCTGCTCAAGAGATGGGCCTGACCCGCCGAATCGAGGCGGCTTACCCTTACGTCTCTGATTGTTACCTTGCGCATTGGCCACAAACTCTGGGTTACTATCCGCCTTACGCTTATTGCCGCTTAGATTCCCCGGGTTATGCTGTTGACCCTTTCCATTGCCGTTCCTTTTTCCCTTCCCTGTCTTCTCATCGTCAGATGCGGGATCCTTGGTACTATCAGAATCGACATATTTGACTAAAGCTGCCATCAGCGTACCCATATCCTTGCAGTCACGTTTAAGGCGCCCTAGTTTCTGCCTTAGCAGCTCAAAGCTGCAATTCTTTTCCAACATGAGGACTGCAGAGCCGGCATCCATCTTGTCAGATGAATGAATTATCTCCTTGACTCGGTGTACCCAATGGGTGGTAGATTCACCCTCCCCCTGCTTACAATTCGTCAAGTCCACGATCGGCATAGATTGCTTACAGGTGTCCTTGAAGTTCTGGATGAAACGGGCTTTTAACTCTTCCCATGAACCAATGGAATTGGGTGGCAAACCTTTTAACCAAGACCGGGCCGTTCCATCTAGCATCATGGTGAAATATTTAGCCATTGCTGCGTCACTTACTTCCAACAGCTCCATGGCCATCTCATAACTCTCGATCCATGCCCCGGGCTGTAAGTCGGCCATGTAATTCGGCACCTTTCGAGGTCCCTTGAAGTCCTTGGGCAGGCGCATGTTGCGCAAAGCCGGGACCAAACAAGAAACACCACCGGTTCTAGTGGCTACTCCCGCCTCAACAGAAGTCGTTGGATACTCTGGGATATCCTGATGAGCCGCCTGTTGAGCCGCCATCAGAGCCGCCTGTTCGTTCTCCTGACGTATTCGGCCTTGCACCGGGTTATAGCCACCGTTTTGGTTACGGCGTTGGGCGTTGCTTGACAAAGCTTCGGACTCCATGTGCCTGCTGTAACTCGGGCTCCGGTTCTGACGAGGCGGTGCTAGCCAAGGCGGAGGAGTTGAATGAATCCCGTCTCTGCTGTATGAATAGGTCTCTTGCTGAGCCAGGCCGTCTAGAGAAGCTCTCTGACCCTCCGGGTCTCCACCACTGTCGGGTCATCACCGTCCATGGGCAGAGCCGCCAAGCGCGCCGAAGCCGCGATTAAGTTCTCCATGGGGTTGGAAAAGTGACCCTCCGGTATCGGCACATAACGCGGTGGTGCCATGCTCACATGAGGAGGTGGCATCTCTCGAGGCTGAGCCGGTCCTCCTGCTCCGGCTGTCATAAACCGATTGGTATCTGGCGGGTTACTTGGGCCGGCTCTGGGTGTAGCAAAAAGAACCCGAGGGTCGTAATTCAGAGGTAAACGGGATTGGGTTTTCTGGTGTCTCCTCCTCATTACCTCATTGGACGCGTTTAAGCTCATCGTGAGCTAGTAAGCTTCTGACTGCAACCGCTGTGCCCGGGCGTCGAGAGCCGCCCGCTCTGTAGCTAGTCTAGTACCCTCAGCTGCCAAGGCCTCCTTGGCCTGAGCTATCTCCTCATGCACCCGTGCCACCTCCGCGTCATGCTCATCTTTGTTCGCAGGGATGACCGTGGCGGTTAATAGGGCCGTAAGCTTGTCCATGAGGTCTATCAGCACCTGAGCCGGCGGGCGCACAGGGCCACCTGCCCCGGCTGTCCCTATTCCGGATGTTATTGCTGCAGCAGCCGTAGAGTTAGAGCCGGGCTGAGTTCCAGCCATGAAGATTCCTGCCCATCTTGGCGGCTCTTCCCATGTCCCCGGAACAGCCCCCGAATGAGCCGTCTTGCACCCGATACAACGAATCTGTTGAACTGGTGGACGAATCACCATCTGAGAGGACGGTCGTCTCACCATCATCTTCAGATTCTTTAGAAAGTTCCTCTCCGTGGATGCAGCCCATGAAAGCACGCTTCATGACGGGTTGAGCTCGGGTCTTCCTTGCACGCTGAGCCGTCTCGATGAGGTCGGTGCCGCTGTCCGGCTCAGGTCCCGACTCTCCGACCCGGCCGATGAAGACGTGGATTCCGCCGAAGGGGACCCGGTACCCGTACTCAATTGAGCCGGCGTCGGGGCCTTCGTCGTCGATGTAGATCTTACCGCGACGACTCTTGGTCATCCATCCTGTTACGTATCCCTTGAGCCCTTCGAAGTTGCCCTTCAAGAACTCAAATCCATCGTGCGCTGGCCCCACGGTGGGCGCCAACTGTCGTGGAATTGTCACGTCAGATGTCCTCGTGAAAGGACTTAGTTGTGGAGCCATCACAACTAGGAAGCTTGAAGGGGTTAATCGGGACAAAGGACACGAGAGGTTTTATACTAGTTCGGCCCCTTACGATGAAGGTAAAGCCTACGTCTAGTTGGGTTGGTATTGATGTTTCGATGACCAGGGAGCGAGATACACTATGCCCGGCTCTCGATGGGTTGTTTCTTGCCCTAAGCCGCCAGCAGGTCGTCCCCTTATATACACGGGTTGACACCCTGCGGCTTACAGAGTCCCGGCCGGCTTATAAACAGTGTCCAGCTCGGTGACTAGTTAAGTCTACCTTATGATACAAGTCATACTACTGTAGCGGTTTACTACAACGGGCCTTAAGTCGCCTGTGGGCCTTAAGCCCTTTATTGAACCGCCATCTTCATGCTTTGGTCTTGGGCTTCTTTCTGGTGACTAATCCTTGATATTTCTCTTATGATGATAATCGAATGTCTTGGATATATTTGCATTCTTGCATGTTATCTAACCCTTGTAGGTACTTGGATGAATCTAAATCTATGAGATTGCAACTCACTCATATCTTGAGCAATCTCTACATCACCAAGTCTCTACAATACGTTGGTTGAAGACAAGGAAGCATCAAACCCTTCAAACATATCCTTTGACAATTTATATATATCAAATTTCTTTTGGTATCATATTTCATGATTGACACTTTGGATACACAAGTGATTCTCCTTGCAAAACTAACTCATGTAGGTAGATGAACTCGAATTACAAGTGGTGCTCCCAATGAACTACATCAACCTTGAGCATCCCACACAAGTTCAACTACATGATCTAGATCAACACCACCACCCAAGGTATGTTATTCCATCTTAGAGAAGCTTTACCCCAAGTCATGGGTCAAAGCAGCTCAATAGGATGTGAATACATCAAAATGCTTAAATGAAAAATGGCAACCCCATTTTGAGCTTAAACGATGAGTATGACCTATGATCAAGTGTCTTCACTTGACTCCTAAGTCAATATACTCTAACATAGGTGACTTTGTCGCCGACCAATTCTAGATGAAGTTCTATATTGTTCTTGCATTTTTCTCTTGCATATTTGTTTCCCTTCTTAATTCATCGAGATCTCTTTTCTTTTTAATATTTGTTCTGCATCCCCTGCATCCTATTCATTGCAAATCCTTTAGTTAATTCCCTACAAATCCTTGTGAGATTTTATTTGCTTAGTGAGCTGAGGTGACAAGTGCTTTATCTCTGTAATGAACTCGGACACACCGGTTTGTCTCTTTCGGTCAAACCGAATCACCTCGGTGCCACCAAAGACAACAACTTGGTGCTACCGATTTCAAATGCTGAGGAGACACTTTGTTATTTGCATCCTACACATTTTGTTCCAGCTCCACTCGATTATTCTTATCCTCTACCAACACCTTATTTTTCCCTGCTACTTTGCTATGTGACTCAAGGACCAAACCTAGTTTGACCCACACTCCAGAAGATCCCTTCTTGGAAATCGATGTCAAAGGGGGAGAGAGAGCTCACATCAAAGCTTAATCATATAAAAAGGGGGAAAGAGAGATAAATAATCACATCAAAGAGAGACCCCAGATGCTTGGTATTCAAAGAGGAGAGAAGTCACATGTCTTTAGAGGGGAAAGTCATGTTCATGTTGTTTGTGTGTTTGCTTTGCTCTGATTTTCTATTCCTTATCTTCTCCCAGTATCCCATATAAGATTCAAGGGGAGCAAGACATCTAAGGGAAGGAAATCTTCGAATTCATTGCATATGTTTACCTTTGGGGACATGTCTACACTCAAATAGAGTACCTAGTACTCACTCTCTACATGTCATCCCAATCTTGGTACTCTTGTGGTTTGCTGCTCTTGCTCTATTTAGTAGATGTTTCTGTGTTGTCTAACCTTGTTTACTCAGGTTCATCTCTTCCAAAGCTAGCTCAAGACCACAAGGTAAGTATATGCATCACACTCATGTGCATGAGGATCTCTTGCTGATGTACATATTGTTTGCAAGAAGGACTCATGAGCATGAAGGTACATTTCCTATATTCACACCATTTGCTCTGATGCATATAGCTAAGATACATGTAACTCATTGCTTGCTCTATCATGATTATGCACTCACATGCTCTTATGTTCCATATTTATATGATTGCATACATGTAGGGGGAGCCTATGCATGTTACATGTCCTTCCAATGCTTTACCTGCCTTTCTCTATATCTTTATCTAAAGCTTTGATGTATGTTGTCATCAATTACCAAAAAGGCGGAGATTAAAAGAACAAGTACTCCCTGTGTGATTTTTGTAATTAATGTCAACATATCTCTTGTTGGACTAATACTTTTATGTAGTATATTTCAGATAAGTCCAACAATGGAGTGGCATGGACAAGGGGATGTGGAACCCCTTCAAGATGCTAAGGACAAAGGATTGGCTCAAGCTCAAAGCCCGGGACTCTACATTTTCTATTTCAGTGATCCAAGATCACATTGAGTCCATAGGAAAAGCCAATACTATTAAAAGGGGATGAGGTGTTGCTTAATGGCTTGCTTGCTCAAAGTGCTTAGTGATATGCTCCAAATCCCTCAACCACTTTCTCATATCCACATATGTCCCATACCAAAAGTCAAACTCGGCCCCACCGATCTTATCTATCCGGCGCCACCGAGTTCATTTGACATAGCCACTGCCAGAAACCCTAGTCACTTCGATCTCACTGATGGGATCTCGGTCTCACCGAGATGGGCTTGCAAACTCTCTGTTACCTATTGCAATAATTTCGGTCTCACCGAGATATGCAATCGGTCCCACCAAGTTTGTTTGACTAACTCTCTGTTTTGCTTATTACCAAAATTGATCCCACCGAGTTTGTGTAATCAGTCAAATCGAGATGAGGTTTTACCCTAACCCTAGCACATCGGTCCTACCGAGTTGATCATATCGGTCCCATCGAAATGCCTAATGGTCACATTATGTACTAAATCGGTCTGACTAAGTTTTCTGATTCGGTCTCACCGAGTTTGGTAAATTGTGTGTAACAGTTAGATTTTGTGTGGAGGCTATACCCCTCCACCCTCTCTAGAAAGCCGTATGCTTTGGAAGAAGCTTGTACAGTTTGGGAAGGGGTTTTTTGAGAGAAAAGAAGAATCTACTTCAACCGATATGCCCTTAGGCACTTCATTTGTAGAGAAAGCCATCAGAACGTGCCTACACTTCCAGCATTCATTTTCTGAGAGAGAACCACCTACTCATGTGTTGAGATCAAGATATTCCATTCCAACCACATAAATCTTGATCTCTAGCCTTCTCTAAGTTGCTTTCCACTCAAATCATCTTTACACCAAATCCAATCCTTTGAGAGAGAGTTGAGTGTTGGGGAGACTATCATTTGAAGCACAAGAGCAAGGAGTTCATCATCAACACACCATCTATTACCTTTTGGAGAGTAGTGTCTCCTAGATTGGTTAGGTGTCACTTGGGAGCCTCCATCAAGATTGAGGAGTTGAACCAAGGAGTTTGTATGGGCAAGGAGATCGCCTACTTCATGAAGATCTACCCTAGTGAGGCAAGTCCTTCGTGGGCGATGGCCATGGTGGGATAGACAAGGTTGCTTCTTCGTGGACCCTTCATGGGTGTAGCCCTTCGTGGACTAGTGCAACTGTTACCCTTTGTTGGTTAAAGTCTCCATTAACATGGATGTACGATCGTACCACCTATTGGAACCACGCCAAAAATCTCTGTGTCTCCAATTGCGTTTGCACTCTCCAATCCCATCCCTTTACATTATTGCAATTTGCGTGCTTTACTTTCCGCTGCTCATATACTCTTGTCATGCTTGCTTGATATGTATTGTGAATGTTTAAACTTGTGCTTAAACTCCACCTCAACTTGAAGAACTTAAAAATTGCTACTTTTCTTGGTTGAGAGTCTATTCACCCCCCTCTACACACCTCTTCTCGATCCTTTCAGCAGCTGACTTCTTCCATGCCTATTGTCGGTCCGGGATGCCGTTGAGTCGAGTCATCAGTGACTCAAGGTCGTTCAGAAGCACATCCTCTGGCCATAACTCCTTGTCGATCTGGGATAGCGCGACCTTCAGTCGGGCAATGTAATCCAGGACATTGGCAAGATGAGATTCCAGTCACAGCACGTTCATTGCAACTTCGTCCTTGACGGGAGAGTTGATAGGATCTAGACCTGTCTCGATCCGCCTAGTTTCTTCCTCAAAGTTCTAACAAAATTCTACACACACACAAAAGGTGTTGAAGTAAAAGTAACATAATGGGAAGTTCTCTGCAGCCAGTCGGATAAAGAAAAATACCTTCAAGCATGAGGAACATCTTCTTGGCAAGGCCTCCCAGATAAGTTTCCAGTTCGTCTGTCTTCCGAGTGATAGCATCAACTATGTCTGCCAAGGCCACCTTCTCCTCCTTCAGCTGCACGGATTCCTTTTGCGCTTCATCAACAACGGTTTTCAACTTGGCGTTCTCTTCTTCCAACTTTCCGACTGAAGCCAGCTTCTTGTCGGCAAGTTCAGTCTTCTCCCGTGTTGTCTTCTGCGCCGCTGCAAGATCGAGATCCTTCTGCTCTAGAGCCTGCTTCATTTTGTCTAAAGAAATAACATTCTTCAGACGAGCTTGGAGTTGATGGTTTTCACTATGCACATCTGCTCGAGTGGAGTCACTCGGTTCAAAGGATGAAAAGGAAAATATGGCAAGGCGAGCAGTCGACAAGTTGTTACCTCCCATGGCAGTGGCCTCATCTTGGGCTTTCTTCAGGTTCTTCTTGGCTAACTCTAAGTCAAGACTGAGTTGGATCTGCGTATTCTCCAAATCAGCAAACTTGGTCCCAATCTCACAAGCTTTCTGCGATCAACAACAAGACATGCCAGTCGACAATTACTTCTGAATGAAAGTACAAAGGCAAATTACGCAGAAAAAAGAGTTCTAAGACTGCTGCCAAATCAAACATCCAATAGCAGTCTCGGGGACTACACCCAGTGGGTGCACTTAGCGTGCCCCCACTAGTTACTTTTCGCACTTAGCATGGTCAGCCCAGCTCGAGTGAAAGGAGTAAAAAAGAAGAAAAAAAGACAGTTCTAAGACCACCATCGACTACCAGTAGTCAACAACTGTCTCGGGGACTACACCCAGTGGGTGCACTTAGCGTGCTCCCACTGGACCAAGAATTCACTCGACACGACCTATCTAATTCGAGTGAAAAGAGTTGAATGCAGCTACATGACACACCCAGTGGGTGTACAGATGCAGAAACTGATTGACATCTTACGAATAATAAAGCAACATTTTTCATATAGCATATCTTAACAGAACAAGGTTCAAGCTGAATACCAATCGGAAATCAACTTACAATCCCACTTACTTGGACATTGGCTTGAAGGGCAGAGCTGGCATCGTAGGCAGCCTTGCTGGTGTCATACACCACTTTCAGTAGATCCATCATCAGACCCGCCTGAATCATAGCCTCCTTAGCATCTCCCACTTGACTCTCCGGAGCATTGTACAAAGTAAATGGAGTGGATGATGGAGCAGTTGAGGTGGTTGGTGGAGTCAGAGCTTGATTGGGTACAATGGGGCTAGAAGTCTGGGCAGTCGACACCGGAGGCTGGGCAGTTGACAGAGGATCGGCAAAAGAAACAGAAGTCCAAACTGGATCTCCAAGTTGCTGAACGACTAGCTCTGATGCTGAGTGAGACGCTTTGCTAGCAGGCACCTTCTTGCTCAGAGTCCTGCCTTTTCTCCCTATATTCCTTTGAGGCACTTCATCATCATCGTCATCTGGAAGTTGGATAACATTTGTTGGAGCTGCAAAACACTCGACCATAAGAATTCAGTCAACCATCAAAACAGTTGGCAAAGCCAGAGCATGGGTGAAGAGTCGTACCTGCCCGAGAAGTGGTCGTGTTTGCAGTTTTCGCATCCTCCCGCTCCTTGTCGATGTCCATAGACGTCCCAGAAGTAGTAGCGCTGAAAGTTCGCAACTTCACTTGGTCAGACAAGAAAAGAAGTTAACGATCAAAACGAATGCAAAGAGAAGTAATGCTCATGCTGAGGCGACAAGCACATCCACCTTGATCCTGGGTAGGGCCTTCCGAGGTTTGGGCGCGGCGACTCTGGCCTGCTTTGGAGCCTTCTCTGATGGCTCGGGAGTGGATGTCCAAGTGCGCTTCAGGACTTGCGTACTTGGCAGAGCTGCTTTGCCATGCACACCCGCAGGATCTTGTGACTACTTGGAGCGACGCTCAGAGCGGGGCGGCGAGTTGACCTCCACACTGCTAGTAAAATCCTCACTGTCTTCATCACTCTTGTCTTAAGATTGCCAGTCGGCACTCCCGCCTTCGCTCTCCACTCCTTCCTGGAACTGCTCACCGTTTGGCATCGATTACATCTTGGTATAAATCTACAAGACGTGAGTTAACAAGTATCAGTCAGGTTCAGGAGCAATTGCAGATCAGAAAAAGAAAACACTCGGTATTTTGAGCCTGACCTCATCTGGCTCATGGTCAACATCGAATGGCAGAACCCTCTTGGACCCCCTGGGGTTATCCTTGTTCCCAGTAATGCTCTGCAGCCACTGAGCCACCTTCTCCCCGGCAACCTCCTCTGGGTGGACCCGAGCGGTGTCTTCAGTGCCCGAGTACATCCACTTCGGGTGATCGCGGGCTTGAAGAGGCTGGATGTGTCGACTGTGGAACATCTCCAACAAATCCATGCCAGTTACACCCTCCCAGACCAAGTTGATGACCTGGTCGACTAAAAGGGACACCTCGCCTTTCTCCTCTGGGGTCACAGTCAGTGATGAAGGTTGGCGGAGTCGCTCCATAGTGAAAGGGGGGAGACTGGTCGACTGACCAGGAGTTGGAACGTCTTGGTAGTAGAACCAGGTCGACTGCCATCCTCTGACCGACTCGGGAAGGGTCATGGGAGGAAAAGTTATTCTACCCCTAGTTTGAATCCCTAAACCCCCGCACATTTGGATCACATGCATCTTTTCGTCAGTCGGATTTGTTTTCCTCACCGATTGGGAATAGCAGGTAAAGATGTGTTTGAATAGACCCCAGTGTGGTTGGCAACCTAGGAAGTTTTTGCACAATGAGATGTACGCGGCAAGATATGTGATTGTGTGGGGGGGGGGAATGGTGCATTTGAGCACCGAAAAAGTTCAAGAAACCCCAAAAGAACATATGCGGGGGAACGGAAAAACCTCGGTCGACGTGGGTGGTGAGGAGGACACGCTCGCCCTCGCGTGGCTGGGGCTGAGATTCCCCCTCCGGCAGCCTCCAAGATCCATCAGCAATCATGCTGCCTATGGCGAGCCTCTCCAAATCCTCCTGCTCAACGGTGGAGCGGATCCAGTCCCCTTGAAACCATCCAGGCGGCAGACCGGACCATGACGATGTCCCCCGAGGCGTCTTCTTGCCCTTCACCGTCATCGTCGCCTTCTTTGTGCGCTCCAAGGCCGTCGTCTTGTCCTTCACCATAGTGGCGGAATGCGCGCGGGCCAAGAGAAGGCGTCGAGAGCAGAGGAAGACGCGGTGGAGAAGCATAGGAGAAGGAGATTGAATGAGGCGCACTGTTTGTTGCATAGGCTTCGACGCCTTTTATGGGCCTGCTTCCGAGTGGCTGACTCGTGGGCCCGATCAATCCTATAATATCCCGCAACAGCCGCACACCCAATACGTGGCAAAAAAGGCGGCACCGAAATTGAGGTGCCCCTGTCTAATCGCTCCATTTACTGCGGAACGCCTCGTCCCGCGCGCTTCTCCAAATTTTCAAATCCCGTGAGATCCGGGAACCACAGGGCAATCAATCGCACAGAAGATTTCGCATTTCGATCCACTCGATATCGACGTAATTCAATCGACAACCTCAGAATCGATCAAGGCAGCAGACGCAAGGTTAAAGATCCAGTATCATTTCCAGACTCCAATGAAATGCCTCTGAGGCATACTATCGAGTCAGAAACAATTCAAACCTTACTTCACTCGGACCTGAATCCATTCGGGGGCTACTGGCGATGACATGTACCTAGGGTAGGGTGATAGGCCTGACCTAGATGCCTTACCCAAGGACACTGCCCTAGAGTCAAAGATACTTGAAGCACAACAAAAGATACCAACTGAAATCACCTTGGAGTGTAATCCATTCGACCATCTATTCCACTCGGATACCCCAATTCCACTCGACCAAGAAATAGTCACTCGACCATACGAAGATTCACTCGGAGTACAGAAGATCTAAAGCCACTCCAGGATGGCAATGGACAGGCGTCCACTGCGTAGTTTTAAAGGCCATTAATAGTCATTTATAAAGGGCGTTACCAGTAACACCACTGTCTTAACTTACATTGAACCCTGTGAACCGAGGGATGGAGGGGCCTGGCACACTCTATATAAGCCACCCCCCTCCTCTGGAACAAGGGTTTGCACCCCCTATAACTCTCATGCATAATCCAGTCGACAAGCCTCTGGGCACCGAGACTTAGGGTTATTACTTCCTCCGAGAAGGGCCTGAAATCATAAATCTTGCATGCACAACCTCACCGTAGCTAGGGCCTTGCCTCCTCTTACGTACCCCCTATTCTTACTGTCAGACTTAGTACCACGACAGGGAGCGGAGAGGATAGATAGATACAAGAGATTAGCACAACCCGGAGAGCTAGCCTTCGATCATAGTGGCCTAGGTTTGTAGGTCCACCTTATCACTTTGTGTCAGAGCTCTGTTGCCCCATAGACGGATCAAGCTAGCAGCGTAAAATCTGATATAAGGCTCAGTCCAACATTTTCCATTGAAAGTGCGATCATATCTAGCATACCAAAGAGTGACAGCAGAGGCCGCAAAGGCAATGTTCCATTTCCACTTGAAGCAAAGTTGGTCAGCAGCCTTGCAGACAAAATGTTTGATATATGGAGATGTGCATGCTAGAGGGGCCATCAATAGTCTATCCCAAATTGCGTTAACTAGTCGGCAACGGAGCACCAGATGAGCAACCGTTTCAAGAGCCGAGCAGAGATCACACCCAGAAGAAGGAGCAACAGTTGACCAGCCCTTCTCGGCCATGAGTTGTCGAGTGGTCAGACGGCCCCAGAAGAGAAGCCAAAGAAAAACGCTGTGTTTGAGAAGTATGATCGGGTCCCAAATCCAAGGATCAAAATCCCAAAGCACGCCTCTGAAAGTAAGTAAGTGATAGAAATGACTTGTGCTTAACCTGCTGCAAGCAAAGAGAGGCACACGACTATCCAAGCTCGAGCTCTAAGGGGCCATGTCCGCGATGAGCTGATTTAAAGAAAGAAGTTGCTGAGACGCAGTCTGAGATAGGTTTGGGTGTAGAGCTATGTTCCAGCTGCCTGCCGCATACTAAGATTGGACAGTGCATAAATGGTTGCGAGCGAACGAGTACAAGACTAGGAACATGTGACTTAGCCTTCCAACTTGCAGCCATTAATCATGGCAAAAAGAGACGTGAGTACTAGCACCGACAGAACAACGAGAAGAAGAGATGACCAAGGGAATGCAGTCTTTGAAGCCCTTCCACATAGCAGTGTCTCTGTTGCTGACGCCATGAGGGAGAGAATCCTTGCAGTACTGCGAAGCAAACCAGCGGAAGCGGGGTATATCCGAGGACTGAAGTATTTTTGCCACAAACTTGCAAATCATGGCCTGGTTATGTGCCTGAAGGTTTCTGACTCCCAGACCACCATTAGCCCGGGGCAATGTAACCCTATCCTAAGCCATGAGGCATTGTCCCCCTTCACCTTGTTCTTACCCTGCCAAAAGAAAGCTCGAAGCAGGCCATCCAACTTAGCGTGAGATTCCTTAGGCCAAGGAAAGCAAGACATGAAATAGGTAGGTATGACTGCTAGCATCGAGTTGATCAGCGTCAACCTCCCACCCCAGGAGAGAAAAGAGGCTAGCCAACCACAACCCTGTCCCAAGCCATGAGGCATTGTCCCCCTTCACCTTGTTCTTACCCTGCCAAAAGAAAGCTCGAAGCAGGCCATCCAACTTAGCGTGAGATTCCTTAGGCCAAGGAAAGCAAGACATGAAATAGGTAGGTATGCCTGCTAGCATCGAGTTGATCAGCGTCAACCTCCCACCCCAGGAGAGAAAAGAGGCTAGCCAACCAGAGAGGTGGCGATCGACCTTGTGGATGACTGGGAGTAGCATGTCATGTTTGATCTTGTGGATGGACAGCGGCAGCCCCATGTATTTACAAGGAAAGGAGGACATCGGGTAGCCAAGTTGAGAGGCAATAGCAGAAGCAACATCCTTGTCCACACAAATGGGTACCAAAGTGCTTTTGTGGAAATAGATGTTCAGCCCTGAGAAATCAGAGAAAGCAGACAAAATGTTCTTGATCACGTTGGCCTGCTGCACATCACCATGGAAGATGATCAGCGTCTCATCTACATACTATAAGATTGGGAAGGAATCATTGATGTCTGGTCCGAGGGGGTGCACGAGGTTGCCATTCTGGAAGTGCAGGTGGCAAAGTCTCTGAAGTACGTCAGCCACAAGAAGGAAGAGATACGGAGACAGAGAATCCCCTTGCTATAGGATCGCCCAATTCCCATTGATAAGCACTCTAGAGCGGCCTGTAGATAGGAGTGCATGAATCCACTGTACCCACCATGTGGGAAAGCCCCTGGCTTCCAAGACCTGGGAAAGACAAGTCCAACTGACAGAATCGAAAGCTTTTTGAAAATCCAATTTTAGTGCAACGACCGGCAGCCCCCTCTTGTGGGCAGCTTGCAATTGAAACAATAGAAGCCCGGGTCTAGATGGTTTCACAAATGAGTTCTGTAAGGCCTTTAAACTGTCATGTTGCAATTGAAAACCACGCCACGAGGATACACAATGTTCATCAGAATTTCTTCGTAGTGATTGCCGCTGGTGAGATGGCTCTCATCTGCTCACTGATGCTACTGCCAAGCCGTGAATAGAGGAACGAGCACTGTAGCAGGAACTACAGCCGAGGGGCGAGGCCCTGTCCCAACGAACTCTCATCCTACAAGTGGAGCGCCGCAACAGGCACGTGTGGTTGGCAGACCAGACCGACCGTCTCCCTGCTAGCTGACACTTCTTCACCCGTTTTCGGCTCGCCGCCGTTGCTGAGCCTATTTCTTGCTAGTAGTCGCCGCCTCCTAGATCGATCTGCCACCCCATCTTATTCCCTTGCTTTGTTGCACTCGAGAGAGAAAGAGACAAGTGAGCCGGCGGCGCACATCCAGACGAGAGAGCCAGCGGCGCAGATCATGGAGGGGGAGACGAGGGGGGCTCCGAGAGAGGAGATGTGATAGGCTTTCGGGTGAGCGAGAGGAAAGAGCGACCAATTCTGCGTGATTCCTCCGATTTGGAGGTATCAACAGGTTCCAGATATGGACCGAATATTCGTTTGATGGGAACAAGTTGGTTCTGCTTCCACCTACTTACCAAACATAGGAACGAGGCTGGGGGCATGTCTGACCCGTGCCGTTCCAGTTTGCTATATAAACCAAACACGCCCTATAGGACTAGCAATGGAAGCCATGGAGACCCTATCCTTGAAGCACACGCAGGGCACACCGGCTGGGACCTGCGCGTCTCTCGTGCCTCGCGTCCATGGAGGTCTCTTACAAGGCTCCAACACAACTCCTGCCCCGCACTCAGCATGCGCGACCACTAGAGAAAATAGTCTTGGCTACTGATGTACTAATGCAATGATGATAGTTCCCTCTCTCTGGTGAAAATATCATCTTAGCTACTTGATCTACTATAATGGAATAATAGTTCCCTCTCTCTGGCACTATGATCAGCTAGAGCACAAAGTCAAACCACTTCAAAAAATAGGCGACTGCGGCTTCAGGCGGCTGATTTTAGGGGGGAAATCAGCCGGCTCGCCAGCCGTCCGATTCAGTCTCACACAACCGTTCGATTGGTCAACCCTGAAGCACGTCGTTCTCACGCAACCAATTTGTGCCTCGCTGCTTCGTTTCCTTCCTCGTCCTGCCTCCACACTTGCCATTGTATTTCCCCCCGTCAAGCTCCGCCAAAGAGGTCATGAAGGCTTTCAGTGTTGTGATCTCCCTTGCAACAATGCCTCTCTGGCTCGCCGGAAAGCCACCCGGTGCCTCCCCCCTCGCAGCACCGCCGCTGGCCATGGCAGACGCGTCTACAACAGAACACATGCTGTCGGGTCATGGCAACTCGTCTACAACTCACCATCTCTTCAATGCAACAGCTCGTAGCTCTCTCGTGTTGCAGGGTAGCTCCGTCGTCGGCATGCAGAAGCATTGCCGTAGCATCGCCTACTACAACATGGCTCTTCCGTCGACCATGGCAGCAACTCGTAGTTCTCTATTGCTGCAAAGAAGCTCAGCCATAGCATCGCCTGCTACAACACAGCTCTGCCGCCGACCATGGAAGCAGCTTGAAGCTCTCTCTTGCTGCAATGAAGCTCCACCGTCGTCTTGCAGCAGCTCCGTCCTAGCATCGCCTGCTGCAACAAAGATTTGCCACCGGACATGGTAGCAGCTCGTAGCCTCTCCCTGCTGCAACGCAGCTACGACATTGGTGTGACAGCAGCGCCGTCATGCACCACCTGCTGCAACGCAGCTCCGCCGCCGACCATGGCAGCAGCGTCCTCCCAGCCTACCCTAAAGCAGCGTGAGGCGAACGACGACTGGGGGGTGCAGCAGAGCGCCGTCCCAAGGAAGCCGGCTTGCGGAGAACGGTGACAAGGTCATGGCAGCAACAAGATGTAAGAGAGGGAAGATAGCTAGCTGCTGTTTGTCGAAGGGAAGACGAAGACTGAGGGGAAAATATCTGAACGGTTTGTTGAGGATAAGGTTGGATGGGGATGAGCGGTTGGTGGCCCAGTTCACCATGCGTCCAGTGTTCGAGGCGACTTATGAGCCGAGAAATCAGTCGGTTTAAAACAATGGTTTCCCAAAAAATATCACTTTGATCATTTATTTATGAGGCACAATTCAAGCCACTGTCAAAAATATCAGTTTCATCAGCTAATAGCTGGCAGTCTATCATAATATTGTCCAACTTCATATGCCCTCCATGTATAGGAAGCAAATAACTTTGAAAGAGTCACAACCTCTTGTTATAATCATAACATGTATTCTGATGATGCTCAGGTGCATTTGTAAAAAGTCTTCCATGATGGGGAATGCGTGATAGTTGAGACTGGCCCAAATTGATGTGTTCATTTTTAGGCCTTGTTCGGTTAGGCAGGGTTTGGGGAGGTTTGAAAGGGATTGGAGGGGATTAAAATCCTTGCAAGTCAAATTCCCCATCAAACCTCCCAATCCCCTTCAATCCCTTTGGTGAGGGGATTAATCGAACACAGCCTTAGGGAGATTAATATTATTAGTTCTTACAGTTGCTAAACATCAAGTGCTGCGCTGGGGCCAAGGCGCCTGGCTAGCTGATCACTGAGACGGGGTCCGTCCCGAGCGTGACGGTTAGGGTCTACCTGGGGCGATTTCGAGGCGATCGCATCTGCCTAGGGTTTCTAGTCCGCCGCCAGGGTTGATCTCCATCGCCGTTCGTCGGTGACCCCATGCCCTGGGCGTGCTTCAATAGTTCCTAGAGTGGCCCTCCTATCTCAGGGGGGCTCTCCAGCCTCGTCGTAACCCATCCACAAAAAACCTTCTCGGTGTGCTAGGGCACCCGATCGTAAAACACCATAAACCCTAGTTTTCTGATCCGAGTTTTCATGTTGGAGTGCGGCGGGGGTGGACACCTGAGGAAGGATGGAGCGCGTGGAAGGAAGATTGGAGAGGATGAACCTGTCAGAAGCGGAGAAGAAAGGAGTGAAGATCAGATGGAGGAAGACCATGCTGAAGCAGCAGGAGGGGGCGGCGATCAGGGCAGTCGATAAACTGATGTTGGAAAAACCGGCCTATGCGGCGGGGATGGAGGTGGCCTTGGGAAGAGCCTAGTGTCCTATGAGTAGGCTGGAGGTGAAGGAGATGGGGAACAACAGATTCATTTTCCTATTCAGGCAGGAAGGGGGGAAGAGGAAGGTAGTAGAGGGCGGACCGTGGACGTTTGGAAAGGATCTGCTTGTGATTGAAGACTTCAATCCAGCCAAAACAATTGAAGATTACCGCTTTGAGAGGGTGCCAATATGGGCTCGAATTTACAATGTTCCCCTAGGAATGATGTGTAAGGAGTTAGCGGAGAACATGGGGGAGCAGATCAGGGAACTTGTGGAGGTGGATACGGGGGAGGATGGCACAGCAATGGGCCAGGCGCTGAGAGTTAAGGTCCGGATTCGAGTGGATGAGCCATTGATGAGAGAGATGTTCTTGGATGATGAGGAAGATGGTGATGGGGACACCATTGTCAAGGAACAAGGTAGGAGAAGAGAGGAGGAGGGAAAGAACTAGTGCCATCTCAAATATGAGTTCTTACCGGACTTCTGCTACACATGCGAAAGAATGGGCCATACTGATCAGGACTGTAAGACGAAACTAAAGAAGGGGGAGGTAGCACAGTTTGGGCGGTGGCTAAGATATGTGCCTGAAGGAAACACCATGGAGGAGAGGAGAAGGGGTGGTGGTGACTATGGGGGGCAGGAGTGAGAAGGCGATATGGGTGGACAAGGAGCGGGAGTAGATCGGGTAGCGACGAACCATCCTGGAGAAAGGAGATTCAGCTGTCGGGGGAGGATCGAGAGAAGGGAGGAAGCGAGCATGAGGGAGAAGTTACGAGCCCTCTAAAGCTAAAGGCGGCAGAGCAGGAAGAGGATGAAGGGAAGAAGAAGAGAGGTGGTAGCAAGAAGAAGTTGTTTGCTGGAGAAACTGGAGTGCAGGCCCACCAACATACCACTGTGGGTAGCAAGGACAAGGCCGTGACTGACCATGTATCAAAAAATGATAGCAGAAGGAAATCAATAGAAGAGGAAAAGGGGGAGGGGAGCAAGGAGGAAGGGAAGGAGGAATTGACCCACAACAAAGAACAAGGGGAGAAGAAGACAGGAGCAGCAGACCAGAAGAAGGGGAAGGGGGAAGTTTAAAAGAATCCACCGGGAGGAGGGAAGGATAACCGGGGTGAGCCAGGAGATAGAGAAGAAGAGAGGGGCAGAGGAGATGGAGGTAGATGAGATGGGTGCCCCAAAGAGGAGTAGGATGGAGAGCGTAACAGAGGGGGAGAACCCTGGAACCACAAGAAATGACGCGGGGCTGCCGAAGCAGTCCTGCGAGGCCAAATGAAGCTTATTACATGGAATTGTCGGGGGTTGGGGAACGGCCCAACAATTTAAGGTCTTATGGATCTCCAGAAGAGGGAGGACCCGATCTGTTGTTCTTGTCAGAGACCAAAATGGATCAACGATGCTTAGAATGACTGAGATGGAAACTAAATATGACTTGTATGGTGGCAAAAAACTCGGAGGGACAGAGTGGTGGTCTGGCATTATTTTGGAAGAAGGAGGTGGATGTTAGGGTGGTGGGTTTTATGTCGAAATATCACATTGATACAGAGATTATGGAGGAGGATGGTTTTCGATGGAGGTTTACGGGGATCTATGGGGAGCCGAAGATGGGGGAGAAGGGGAAGACGTGGAAGCTCTTGAGGACACTAAAGCACCAGAATAACAAGCCATGGCTGTGTGCGGGCGACTTCAACGAGATCCTCCATGTGTGGGAGAAGGAGGGGGCGTAAGCCAAGGAGTCAAAACAGCCTGGACCAATTCAAAAGCGCTCTGGGGTTTTGTGAGCTAAGAGACCTGGGTTTCAAAGGTGATGCTTTTACATGGCGCAACCATAGCCACACGGCAGAGAAGTATATTAAGGAGAGGCTTGACAGAGCTGTGGCATCGCAGGCATGTTGCGATCGGTTCATGGCGTACAACGTGGTAAATGGCGAGCCACGACACTCCGACCACAGACATGTCATAATTGAAACAACGGGTGCTGCGGCGTCCCGGCGAGAGATAAGCCACAGTGCAAACCCTAGGTTCGAAGCGAGGTGGCTGGAGGAGGATGGTTATCAAGACCTGATTAAGAAGGCAGGGGAAAGGGAGACTGAAGTAGAAGGGAAGAAAGTTGCTGGTGCTGTACAGGGAGTGATGAAGGAGCTCATAGATTGGAGTAAAACTGTGTTGGGTGATCTAGAGAAGAGAATATGTCGGGTGAAGAAGGAGCTAGAAGCTGAGAGAAGAAAGAATATCAGTCCTGATCAGGTCCGACGCGAGCATATGTTGCGCTTCAAGCTGGCCCGGCTGAAGGAGGAGTTGGAAATGTACTGGCGGCAAAGAGCTCACGTAAACTGGATGAAAGGAGGGGACAGAAATAACAAATTTTTCCATGCATCAGCATCTGCAAGGAGAAGAAATAGGATAAAGAAGCTACGGAGAGAGGATGGGGTGGTGGTGCAAAGGGAAGAGGAAATGAGGGAGGTTGTCACTAACTATTTTGTAAATCTGTTTACCTCACATGCAGGGGTTAGACAGGAGGAGCTGCTGACCATAGTTCAACCACGGGTGACACCTCAAATGAATGAGATGCTGGCGAAAGAATTCATGCGTGCGGAAGTGTTTGAGGCTTTACAGAGCATTGGGGATTTGAAAGCCCCAGGCCCGGATGGCATGCCTTCCGTGTTCTATAAAAAGTGCTGGGATGTGGTGGGAGACAACGTTGTTGAAGAAGTGCTTGCTGTGCTAAATGGTGGACCTATGCCTGCGGGCTGGAATGAAACATGTGTAGTGCTCATTCCCAAGACACAGAATCCGGAATGCATGAAGGACCTTCGCCCCATCAGCTTATGCAATGTGGTGTACAAGCTGATCTCAAAAGTTCTTGCTAATAGACTGAAGCAAATTCTCCCGGATGTGATTTCACCGAACCAGAGTGCCTTTGTACCGGGGTGCTTGATTACGGACAACATCCTCCTAGCCTATGAGTGTACGCACTACATGCAGAACAAGAGAGGAGGAAATGAGGGTTATGCGGCAGTTAAACTGGATATGAGCAAGGCGTACGACCGAGTGGAGTGGCATTTCCTTGAGAAGATGATGCGGAATATGGGGTTCAATGAGATTTGGATCGATCACATCATGCTTTGTGTGACCTCGGTTATCTACAAGGTCAAAGTGAATTGTGAGGTCACGGATATGATTATACCTCAGCGAGGGTTGCGACAAGGAGACCCGCTCTCGCCCTACTTATTCCTTATTTGTGCCGAGGGGTTCTCACCCTTGCTAAATAGAGCGGAGGAGGACGGCTCGCTGAAGGGAATCCGTATTTGTAATGCTGCACCGAGCTTTAACCACCTATTGTTTGCAGACGATTCACTGGTACTCATCAAAGCTACATCAGAGAGTGCTACGTCGCTGCAACATATCCTACAACTTTATGAGGTGTGCTCGGGGCAGGTTGTCAATTATGACAAGTCTTCGGCCATGTTTAGCAAGAACACAAAACAAGCTAGAAAGAGAGAGGTCTTGGGCACCCTTCATATTCGAGCAGAAGCAAAGTCCGAGCGGTACTTGGGTCTTCCTGTCTATGTGGGGCAAGCACGAAAGAAGGTTTTTGAATACCTCAAGGACCGAATATGGCAGAGGATTTTGGGCTGGCAGGAGAGGATGCTCTCCAAGATGGGGAAGGACCTTCTCATCAAAGCGTGTGCACAAGCAATACCGACCTTTGCAATGTCGTGTTTTGACCTTACAAAAACTCTGTGTGAGGAGATTGGGGCGATGATATGTCGCTTTTGGTGGGCTAAGCAGGAGAAGAACAACACGGTGCACTGGCTGAGCTGGGAGCTGCTGACCACGCCCAAAAAGGAAGGAGGGTTGGGGTTTCGTGACATTTATGGGTTCAATGTGGCCATGCTTGACCGACAGGCTTGGCGCATGCTCACTAATCCTGATTCGTTGTGTGCCAAAGTGTTGAAAGCAAGATATTTCCCCACCACTAGCATCCTGGAGGCTAGGCCGCGTGATGGTATTTCTTATACTTGGAGGAGCATTTTGAAGGGCGTGGAGCTGATGAAAGAAGGACTAATCCATCGAGTGGGGGATGGCAGTGCTATCAATATATGGGCGGACCCGTGGCTAAACCGCGAGGGAGACCGAACACCCAGGTCCTGGAGGGGCAATTGTATCCTCGCAAAAGCAATTGAGCTGGTTGATCCAACCACCCATGAATGGGATGAAGAACTGGTGAGAACGTTGTTTGTGGAGGATGAGGCCAGGATCATACTGGCGACACCGATCAGAGAGGGTTATGAGGACTTCTATGCGTGGTTCAGCGACAATAAGGGTCAGTTTTCGGTGAAATCTGCCTACAAACTCTATGTGGCACAGAGAGATGGAGGTCTGCCGAGCGCTTCAAACCCACAACCAACAGGTTGGGAATGGACGGAGATCTGGGGACTGCCATGCCAACCAAAGATACAACAATTCCTCTGGCGACTCGCACATAACAGTTTACCACTAAAACGGAACATCCAACGGCGCGGTATGGAATGTAACACCCTCTATGTATGCTGTGGGAGACTTGACGAAGATGCAGCGCACCTGTTTCTAAAATGCAAGCTTGTGAAGAGGGTGTGGCGGGAGTTACACTTGGATGACATCAGGCTGCAAATGTGTGAATGCATGGACGGCCTAGAACTATTGCACAAAACCCTTCGGCTGCCGGTGGAGAAGACCATCCGGGTTGCATGCCTCCTTTGGAAATGGTGGTCTTGGCGCAATAAAATAAATGTTGGAGAGAAGCCGACAGCTCTGGAAAAGCTGCCAGCCGAAATCAATCAATGGGCGCTTGAATCCCTGGCGCTGTGCCGACCGGAGCGAACGACCCCGCCAATCAGGCCGCAGCAAACATGGACGAGACCCGAGGCTGATACTCTGAAGATAAATTGTGATGGAGCTTTTAATGCAGCACAGGGGACAGGGGGCTGGGGTTTCGTTGTGCGGGACGAGGCGGGAGATGTCAGAGGCTCAGGTGCGGGATTCATGCAACATGTCGCGACAGCACTGGCCGCTGAGGCACAAGCTTGTGCTGCAGCAATGGAGACAGCAGCGGCCTGGGGAATGATGCGAGTTCACATCGAGACGGACAGCCAAATCCTTGCCAACGCACTTAACGGTCGAGAGGCTGACTTGGCCATGGAGGGGATCCTATTCAGAGAGATCCGACAATTTGCAAGCATTAACTTTAGTCACATACTCCCTCCGTCTTTAAAAAAATGTACTTTCAACTTTTTTGGAAAGTCAATTTTTTTTATATTTGACCATGTTTATATAATAATACATCAACAATTATGCCATCAAATTAGTAGCATTAGATTCATGATAAAATATATTTTCATCATAAACCTATTTGATTTCACAAATATTAATATATTTTTGCACAAACACAGTCAAACTTTGAGATAGTTTGACCCTCCAACAAAGTTGAAAGTACACTCTTTAAAAGACGGAGGGAGTAGTTTTCTCTTTCGCCCCCAGGGCGTGTAACACTTTAGCTCATGCTGTAGCTGCTTTTGGCGCACGACGCCGTGTGATGAGAGAGACCTGGGCTGAGGCTCTCCCTGATGATGTATCCGTTTGAAGGGCCAGCGCTGAGGCTGGACCCGGGTAATGTATGGAATCGAAGTGTTCCATCTCAATAAAAAAAAACATCAAGTGCTAAATAGCTTAGCCCAGTGATCTGTTTGTATCATACATCACTTCCCGTTTCATACTTCAGTTATATCCTTGCTTCCCAGGTTACAAGCGGCAATTTATCCTTCCAAATACTATTCAACCTGAGTATATGTTTACACAGCTCCTAGATCTACACACATCATCCCCAACCCCTACATATATCATTCACCGGTCAAACCATCAAAGAATCAGGGCATACCTTAATATTTCTTGTTTTAATTTATCATGGTTTCTCACTTGCTATGCCCTTTCAGGGAATGCAAAATACCCACGGTAAAAATGCACCAGCAGCATATATGTTACACTAATCTCTTCTGAACTCTGATGTTAATTGGTATGTACAAAGGAATCCAGGAGTAAAAACGGCAAAAGAGAAGGACATGATGCACAACCTGATTAATGACAATGTTTACTCATTATGAACACAAATAGTAACGGTCCACATAACAAAGAGACTACTCCACATAATATAGTAATATAATAACGGTTCACACAACAAAGAAATAACAGTTAACTTAAGTTTGCACAACAGTCTGCCAACACAAACTGGAGCATCAAAAAAGATACCCCAAGCACTATACCATGATATCATGGATCGGCATAGCCAAGCAGGAGACGATCGTCAAAAGGTATTTGGCTCATATCATTTATGCTTCTAACCAAGCGAGACCAAGCAACAGTAATCTTCACCTTAGTGTCTTTACCTTTAGAAGAGGTCTTTTTCCCTCTAGATGGCTTGCAGCTGTGGAGGACACATGTAGCCTGGCTTGTTTGGCAATCCTTGGCTTTGAACAAGACACGGCCACTAGCAGCGATAGCACCAGAGCGGGAGTAGGTGTAGATGAAAATTTTGAGCCTTCCTCGTACAGACACAACGCGCCTCAACAGAGCAAGGTAACCATCTGAATCCATAGACATTGTTTCATCGGATTCCATATTCATTGTTCCATACTTTGAATCAAACAGCACGATTTCCTTATTAGGATCGTCCTCGCAAGGCGAGGCACGACAAACAATTTGCCCGCCGTGTTTAAAAGGCGACCCTTGGGTAACACGGGCAGACAAGATGGTGGCCTGGCGTGACCAGTCGAGTTGTTCAAAGCGCAACTCTATTTTGCAGAGGTAGTTGGAGAAGCACCTATAACACCAATCATGCCAGGAAGGATTGTACATCTGCACGGGTAGAGTGAAGAGCGTCCTATCCTCGGACCGAGACTGTCCCTTCACCATGAGTTGGAATTCTATGTGAACGGGATCGCGGCACATGAGCGCGCGAGATGGGCCAGTCAAGTGCAGATAAGGATCCTGAAAGCATCAGCCAGTCATGTACTGATCAGAAAGCAAGCGGCAACAAGAATAAACAAGGATACATAATGAGCAGAAGGCCCGTACTTTCTTGGTGAGAGTTTGGCTCCGCCCCCTTCGACGAAAGAAGAGGATATTGCGTTTGTGATCCACATAGTCTCGAGCGGCAACGACGCCGTACACTTGAAGCGGCCACTTGAGGTGCTTTGTCTTGGCGATTTTGATGGAGTATATCTGAAGGGTCTTGGAAAGGACGGCCTCCCCTGGGATGCGGCTCGGGGAGCAGTGTGTGAAGAGCATTGGGCTCAGCATCGCTGCAATGTAAACCATGGGTATGCACGCGGCGAAACAGTTGAGTCGACGACCGGCCGGAAGAGAAGAAGAAATGCAAGCAAGAATTAATCGGTTACTCACTCAGAGCTTCGAAGTCGAACCGGCCTTTGCCGAATGAGATTTCCCAGTTTTCGCGGTGCTGGTCGAAGTCCTCCTTCTGCTCCTCCATGGAGGATTCAGGAGCCAACTCCTCCTCGTCTTCTTCTTCTTCTTCCTCCTCCTCCTCCTCCTCCTCCTCCTCCTCTTCCTCTTCCTCTTCCTCTTCCTCTTCCTCTTCCTCTTCCTCTTCCTCTTCTGTGGTTGGTTCGCAGTAAATCGATTTGGACTCGATGTCGTCATCTAATCCAGCATTCGCCGGTTGCGAGGGACGTCTCCTCCGCCTACACAAGCGCGCCCTTGATACCTGCGGCATGTCGGAGCACGTATCGTCGACCCCCTCCGCAATTTTGCTCGCACCTTCTCGACCCTGTTTTTTCTTCGCCGCCGGCGCCGCCTGCTCGCTAGGGTTCTTTGACGGGGAAAAAAGGCTGGGTGGGTGGGTTGGGTTATATTCCGTCTCAGCGTCCGACGCGTGTTCTGCGTCTCTGCTGGTCACGGGCCCAGCTAGCATCGCGAGCAAACACAACCTCCTCGTCTGGGACGGCCCATTAGACGCTGGACCTACCAAACAGGTTTTCTTCCCGCAGTCTTCCTATTCTAGTTTTTCGGCTGGTTTCCTTAAAAATAACATATATTTTTTGATATATTTTAAAGTTTTCTTGGATTTACAAATATATCGATTTTAAAATTTAAAAAATTCAAAAATGTTTACAAATTCTCCATAACTTTCAGGAATTTTAAAAAAGTTCTTATATTTGAAATAAATGTTCATTTTTCAGGAAAGTAATAGAATTTAAAATTATTATCAGATGTTACAAAATATTTGAATATATAAAAAATTTCCCAAGTTTAAACATGTTCGTGTTTTAGAAAATGTTCTAAAATTTAAGAATAATCTCACTTTAAAAAAATGCCTGTGTAGTTAAAAAAGTTCTCAAACAAAAAGTGTTCATAAATTTTAAAAAGTATTTGCAATTTATAAAATCTTATAAAATTTGTAAAACAGTAGCAAATTTAAAAACAAATCATTTATTTGTAAAATCTTCTTGGATTAAAAAATAAATAAATGATAAAAATAAAAAGATTAAGAAACTGGCAGAAAACCAGTGAAATGGATAAACATAAAAAGAAAGAAAAAAAAACCACACAGATCCGAAAGAAAAACATACAACAAACCTGGTTGTTTCCATCCGTTGGATACACATGGATCTATGGTTGAGTGTAAGACTATTTATGCTGGATGTCCCAAAGATATTTGTTTTTTTTTTACGTGAAGATATTTGTTCTTTTCTCTAAGGAAGACTGCTATTCTATAGTACTTTTATGGGAAAAGAGCGGGATTAAAAGGGGACAACTAATCCAGGGCATCCCTAGAAGGGCTGTCGAGCTGGCACTTGCCAGACACACTTGGGTTGCCACGTGGCATGAGGATGGAATTGAGGGAGGCTTGGGAGGAACCGAGGAAGTGATTGATCGAAGTTTAGCCAAGCATGTTTTTTGGGGTTTTTTTCATCTGGTTTGATCTTGTTTTCTTTACTCACATCATTTTTACATTGTACATATTGATTTGTTGGGACATAGGTGTACTTCAGTGTAAATGTGCTCCCGCTCGGAACATGGATGTGTTTCCATGCGGAGTGTACATGTACTTCCACGGACAGCACAAGCGTGCTCCCACGATGACCACAAGTGTGCTTCCATGGTGAACACGGCGTCCTTGAGTCCTTCTGTTTTTTATTGTTTTCTTTGGCTTTTTTTCGTCTTTTATTTGGAGCACAAGTGTACTTCACGCGAGAGCACATATGTAATTCACCCCCAATGGATGCACAATTTAGCTCACTTGGGCCTGTTTGGTTGCATGTTAGTCTCAACCAGGGCGTGAGGATGCAATTTTGGCCCGTTTAGTTGTCTTGCCTGTACCAGATCTTGGCCCACACAAACCTTAAAGCACATCCCAGCCATACGGGTAGCTAGGAACTGCCAAATGGTCTGTTTCCTCTCAACAAGGCTCTCTCGGCGCGCATTGGAGAGGAACGCGGAGCTGCACTCGTGCGAGCAAGGAGATAGTGCAAGCTTCGAAAAAACGGCGGGAGGACTTTGGTCACCTCCCATCGATTGGGTCACCCTATTTAGCCCTCTTCATCTCACCGTCGACCCCCCCCCCCCCCCTTCTTCGAGCTCTACGTCCCAGCGGATTCTTTACCAACGAGTAGGTAAGCGACCCATATTCACTCGTGGGCGGTGGTCAGAGGCGGCGATCCTTCTTCCTCCTCTTCTCCAAGTTGTTCCGCACCTCCTCCTTGGTCCATCGATGGTTGCTAGTTCAACCTTAGAGAGAGCATGTGGTAGGAGTAGATCTATAGGTAGTATGGTAGGTGATATTGTTTTGGTAGCATGGTAGACCTTATATTTGTAAGCATGTGATGATGTGGTAGATCAGATGTGTTCATGCTAGGTTTTGCTTGTCGGCATTGGTGTGTTGATGCATTGATCAGACCATGTGTAGATGGTAGTGTGTTGAATTAATGCTAGTTTCCTAGATGCGTTAGTGTCGTAAAATGCTAGTTTGCTACATGTGCTAGTGTATTGTGGTTGAAAATCAGTCCATGTGGAGTATGCATTTTGTTTTATTCAATGGTCCTGATGCAAACCATTATAGAACAGGGACGCCAGCCTTAGTCAGGGCATTGTTTTGTCCGATAACTAGTTATGACCCTCCTATGTTAAGGACTTCTAGCCACTATCCGAGCAGGTACCTACTCGTTCAGTTGTGTTCGAGGGGCGGGTTGTGTAACCATATTTTGGCATGGCGGTGCATGCTCCTCCTCCTCATGCTGATGTCGTTGCTGCTAAGGCATCCATCAAGGCTAGAAAGGCAACAACGAGGGCGCCTGGGAAGAAGAACACAATGAAATGGCAATTATTCTTGTCCACATTCGTGCTTAACAAGATATGCAACATCTTATCCAGTGAGGTGAGGACTGACAAGGGCTTCAAGGAGGTGCACTTCAACGTTATTGCCAAGCAGGTCTTTGAGTTTCGGGGCACGGAGGTGACCTCTATCTATTTCTACAATCATCTTTGGAGATGAAGACACAGATGGATCTACCTGTCCAAGCTCAGGGACCTCAGCGACGCACAATGGGACGAGGACACCTTTACGGTCCCGTTGAAGGTAGAACACTGATACATCCTAAACTCACCTATAGTTTTTTATTGTTTCATGTTATTATCATATCAATTATATATATTTTTTCCACTGAGTTTTATTATTTTCTCAACTAACATAATAATCAAGTGCTCATTGCCAGTTATCGTTTATGGGTGTTTTCGGACTTTCAGTAAAATCAAATTTTATGAAGCTAAAAAGATAGAGAAAATTTCAGAAATTAATTTCATAGAGAAGCTTCTAGGGAGATCAGAGCCAGTCGGGTGGGTCTCACGCGATCAAGTGGCATGCTAGAGGGTGGATGTACGGCCCAGAAACTAGTAGGAAAACCCTTATTTACTCTTATAAAGGCTGTTGGAGTGCTCACCTCCTGGGGGCCTTCACGGGCGAGAGTGCCCTCCGCGTTGTCCGTTTCATGGTGGCATGTTATGGGGGGGCCTCTCAGGGGCTCTTCGTGCCGTCCGATCAGTACGTACGGCGCGCACCCGGGCAGCCCGCCACGGGAGTCTATAACGGGTGGACCGCGGGCGCACACGGGCCGCCATCATGGGGTGGCTTCGATCCTGCACATGAGCGCCCTCTAGCACACCCGCTCACGTGCGAGAGCGGCAGTCGGGGCCACCTGTCAGCGACGCAAGCCCACTGCCGGGTGGAGTCACTGGCTACAGGTGGCAACCCACTAGGAGGTTGCGCGACGAGGGTGCATGTGCGCCATCCGTTGCGTGGTTGTCTCCCGCGGTTAGGTCATGGAGCACTCCGCGCCATCAGATTGGCGTCGATGGCTCCTACTTGGCCGTGCTCCCTTTGGGGTTCATGACGCGTGATCTGGGGCACATTTGCCTTCCTCGCTTCGTTTTCCATGGGCTTCTTTAATTTTACTTGGTGCGGCGGCCTCGAGCCTGCTCGGTGTCGCCGGCATCCGGCGTTTCGTTCGCTTTTCGTAGATTCTCAGGTTTGCATTCGTGCTCTGTTTTTCTTCGGCGGTAGCATCGCCCTTCTCCGGCACGTCCTGTTTTTTTTCTATATGCAGTCGTATTTTGGTGCTTACTAGTCTTTTTTTTCCATTTTTTCGTCTTGTAAAGTTGGACGATGTGTTTATGCCAGGCTTTCCACGCGTTTCTTGGAACTGCGTCAAATTCGTTGGACGTGTGATGTGGGGGGGTGGGGGGGGGGGGGTGCGAGCGGGAAGCTCCCATAGAGAAAATGTGTACTGAAAACATAAATTCTGTGGCAATGCATGCCGTTTGATGCTGTCAATGGTTTTGGGATAGTTTTGATGCCGTCGCTTCAGGAAATATTTGTTGGGCGTTGCCTTTTTTATCTTCTCAATCGTTCGGATTTATTCAAGCTAATTGCATACATTGTCGCTCTATTGAACGAGACGTAGAGTTGTCGTTCGATTTTGTACTTGGAGTGGACGGACTTCAGTTCGTGCATCTAGTGGTGTTGCAGTCGCCGTGGCGGTTCGGTGCATTGGTTCTGGTCAGCGGACGCAAGGAGAGGGCATGTTGTTGGGTAGACGGTTGGTGAGAGCCATGTTGATTGTTACGTCCAATCACACGGTAGGACTCGGTAGGAGCATCTCCAACAGTCGCGCTATATAAGCGACGCGCTGAAAAATTAGTGCTTTTAGCGCGCGCTACCGCTTCCGACGCTCCAGCGAAGGCGCAAAAACCGCGCGTGCGGCATATCTAGTTCAGCGTGCGGGCCGAAACGCCATCGCGCGCCGTTTATTTGCTGCGCCCGCTCCCGTGCGCTGGACTCTCGAGTGCTCGCTCGCAACTCCACCTACCCATCCAGCCGCTGGCGCCGCCGCCGCCCGTCGCGCGCGGCAGTCCTCCGACGAACAACGCCCGGCCGCCCACTGACGCTCGGCGCTCGTAAGGTGTTCGACAAAACGCCCGCAAGGTATGTATTGCTTCCAACTTCACATTTTTACATGAATCTGGTGCATGTTGTTTGTAGTTTTTTTATATGCCTAGTTTTGAACATTGTAGATGAGTTTGTCATATGATTCTTCCGAAGAAGAATTTGATATGGAAGAGGAGGAGGATCTTGCAATGATCCTATCTATGCACATCAATAAAAAACCGAAGCACGGTGGTTCGATTATGGGTCGGCAGAAAATTTGGAGGGATAGGATCGATGTCCACAACAAATCGATGATGCACTATTTTGTGGAGAATCCCACATACCCCGAGTCATACTTTCGTTGCCGGTTTAGGATGAGCACCGAGTTGTTTAGGCGCATTATAGAGAAACTAGCGAGCCATGACCAGTTTTTTCAGCAGAGGAGGAATGCTGCCGGAGAGCTCGGACATAGCACCTTTCACAAGGTGACAGCCGTTTTGCGTATGTTGGCATACAGTATCTCCGCTGATCTAGTTGATGATCACTTGGCCATGGGTGAGAGCCAAGCCATAATGTGTGTCAAGCGCTTTGCAGTCGGAATTATGCAAGTGTTTGACCCGGAGTATTTGAGATCTCCCAATGCTGAAGACGCCGCAAGACTATTGGAGATGAACAAAGCTCGCGGGTTCCCAGGTATGCTTGGCTCAATAGATTGCATGCATTGGAGTTGGAAGAATTGTCCAAAGGCATGGCATGGGCAATTCCACGGCCAAAAAAAGGGTTCCACTATAATCCTTGAAGCGGTGGCCGATCAAGAGACTTGGATTTGGCATGATTTTTTTGGAATGCCTGGATCTTTGAATGACATCAACGTTGTCCACTGGTCACCACTGATGAATAAGATTGCAAATGGTGAACTGCCACCGGTGCAGTTTGTAGCAAATGGCTGTTCATACAACTATGGGTACTATCTTGCGGATGGCATCTACCCAAAGTGGCAAACATTTGTGAAGCCGTTGAAAAAACCGAAAGGTAAGAAAAATCTTGATTTCCACAATGCTCAGGCGGTGGCTAGAAAAGATGTGGAGAGAGCTTTTGGGATTTTGCAAGCCCAATTTGCTATTGTGAGAGGACCGGCTAGATTTTTGAATAAAAAATGCTTTGGTACATAATGCACGCTTGTGTGATCATGCACAACATGATCATCAAGAATGAGCGTGGCCAAGATGTAGACTACTCTCACTATGAGCTCTTGGGACATCCCGTGCGAGTGCGGCGGAGGGCTGAAAGGGTGGCCCGTTTTGTTGCCTCCTATCATGCTATTCGACGTCCGGCAGCGCATGATGATCTTCAGAAGGATCTCATTGAGGAGTGGTGGGCTTGGAATGGCCGTCAAAGAGCATCATAATTTGTGTGTTTGATGTTGTATTGTTGAACTATTTGTTGTATTGATGAAAGATACTATTTGTTTGAGTTGTAATAATAAATTGAACTATTTATTGTTGATTTATTTTGTTTCTGTTTAATTTTCTTGCTTGTGCTTGGAGTGCATATGTTGTTTGTGCGAAAGCGCGCGTGCTGCATTTTAGCGCGCCTGTTGGAGCTACGCACGCGCGCGATGTATTTTACCGTGGCTGCTGGAGCCAGCGCTGCGCGTCGCGCCAAACCAGACGGTCGGTGTGCTGCAAACTGGTTTTTAGCGTGTCGCGTGTTGGGCGGCTGTTAGAGATGCTCTAAGCAACGGCCTTCATGTCGACTAACTCGGAAAGCTGGGTGAAGTGACAACTTTCGTTTGAAATGACATGCACAGGTCCCAACGGGGTCGGCTCGTTGCCATGTTCTCCGAATTTATAGGACCATGAAACTAACCGGGAGAGAATGGGTGAGGAAGAAGGAAAGAAATTAGGCACAATAAGTAAATATAAATGCAATGGAAAATATTTAAAAAATCATTTTGCATATCCAATATGGTTTTGCAAAAAAAATGTGCAAAGTGTAATCCAAGTGTCATTTTTCAAGTGCTCGGCTTATATTTCGCATGCTTTTAAAATGAAATAAGTTCATAAATAAGCCGCTTATATTTCACATGCTTTTAAATGAAATAAGTTCATAAGTAAGCCGATTGCATTGCGACTCACACTCGGCTTATTGGTTGCTCCGTCATGGAGCCGTCCTCTACCTCCGTGATGGCGACACGACAGGGAACATTTGTCGAGACGTGTCTAGAACCAAGAGCTTTATTGTTTTGTATGGCGAGCTCTCTCTAAGCCAAGTGTATTTTTGGTTTACACATTTTTTTGTATGTACTTTGCTTAATCGACTATAAGCCGAGAACAGTAATGCTAGAGCTACTGGCTATTTGTACATGGTTTGTCGTACAGGCTGATGTGGAGCAAACTAATTGGCTTAGGATTAGTAGCCGGGCCCCACCCCCTGAAATAGGGGGGGGGGGAGAGCGAATTAGCGAGAGGGAGTCCGTACCTGAAGCGTAAAAGACCCGTACGTCTAGGACTATTGAGCCGAGAACGTGTAATACAGTCGCAAAAATGCTAGACGTACAGGCTTTTACAGGTTTCTACAGGCTCCTTCCAAACTTTCTAAACACACCCCCCTGATTTCAACGGGGGTGGGCCCGTGCCTCTACCAATGACCAATTAAAAACCGCCACAACACCCTGTAAACCCCTCATCCCTGTAATTTCCTGTATGTGTAGCAAAACTCAATACAGTCGACTTACGTCGTCACACACGGCACCGTGTGTTTTCCTGTAGCGTATTCTCCCAAGAGCACCGTGTGCGTCATTGTTCTTCGAATCATGAACAGCTTCGGACTCGGTGCACACGTAGGTAGCTAAATAAGTTGCATGTTAACCCTCTTCTGATCCTCTCTTCAAAACCAAACTAACCCACGAGGCGTTGCACTTCCGAACTACTCCCGACCAGAACAATTCGATCACCGGCACCGCACGCCAATTTGATCGCCATGGCACCTGAAACCGATCACCACGGACGCGCCGATCACGTCGTGCTGTTCCCCTTCATGGCGCAGGGCCACCTCTCGCCGTTCCGCTGCCTTGCCGCCCTCGTGCGCCGCTGCCGCCCCGACGCCCGGGTAACCTTCGTCGCCACCTCCGGCACGGCCGACTCCATCCGCGCCCACCTCGAAGACGAAGGCATCTCCGTCCATGCCCTCCCCTTCCGCCCTGCCGACGCCTCACAGCAGCTCATCGACCTCTTCCTCGCCTCCGAGTCTCTCCGCCCAGCGTTCCACCAGTTCATCGTCGATCTCAGACGCTCCGACCCGCATACTGACGTGCACGTCGTGGCGGACATGTTCCTGGCCTGGACGGCGGACGTCGCCCGCGGCGACCCCGGCGTCACGCACTCCGTCCTGCTCACCACCGGCGGCTACGCCTCGGCGATCTACTTCTCGCTCTGGAACAGCGTCCCGCTTGTCCGCAAGGACGACGATGACGAGTGCTTCCGGCTGCCGAGCTTCCCGGGCATCAGCGTCCACCGTTCGCAGATCACCAATCACCTCGCGGCGGCCGACGGCGGCGACGCGTGGTCCACCTTCATCCGGAGGCAGATCGCCGCCTTCTCCCGTGCCGACGCGCTGCTCGTCAACACCGCCGAGAAGCTGGAGCCCAAGGGATTAAGCATGCTCCGCCAATGGCTCAACAATGTCCCGATGTTCCCAGTCGGGCCGCTGCTCCGGGCGGCAAGTTCGTCGTCCCTCGAGGAGACGACATCGAGTAGCCCCGTCTTGGCGTGGCTCGACAAGCAACCGCCTGGCTCAGTGCTGTACGTGTCGTTCGGGTCGCTGTACACGATCTCCACGTCGCAGACGACGGAGCTGGCAATGGGGCTCGAGAAGAGCGGGCACAAGTTCGTGTGGGTGGTCCAGCCCGCCACCGACGTGAACGGCAGCGAGTCGCGGTCGTCCGGCCTTCCGGATGGGTTCGCGCAGAGGATGGAGGCGGCAGGGCGCGGGCTGGTGGTGCGGTGCTGGGCGCCACAGGTGGAGATCTTGGCTCACCCGGCCACGGGCGGCTTCCTGACCCACTGCGGGTGGAACTCGGCGCAGGAGAGCCTCGCCTGCGGTGTGCCGATGGTCGGCTGGTCGCTCTCGGCGGAGCAATTCTACAACGCCAAGTTGCTAGTGGAGGAGATGGGGGTGTGCGTCGAGCTGGCACGCGGTGCCGCGGCGGCCGTGACGAGGGACGAGGTGGCGGAAGCAGTGGAGAGGGTGCTCGGCGAGACGTCTAGAGTGAGGGCCGCAATGAGACGGAAGGCCGCGAAGATGAAGGAGGTGATTGACGCCGCGACGGACGGCGACGGTGAGGAGTCGTCGCTGGGAGTGACGCGGAGGTTCTTGGACGCGATGGCGCGTACGTCGTCGTGCTCTAGAAGCTAAATGGGATCGTAGTAGACGCCATAGCCGGTCGGATCGGCTGCATTCGATCATGAGTTTTTTTCGTGTGTTATCAGATCAAGCTGTATACTTGAGCTTAGATTCATAACTCGGGACATGGCAACTGAGTGTAAAATGGCTGCACCGGTGAGTTGAGTTAAATCCATAAAATCACCACAATTATGTTGTCATTAGTTAAAAAATATCATCATTTTGTGTGCTTATCGTAAAATGCACCGAACGCAACGTTAATCAGCAACAAAAAACACTGAACTCATGTGACGTGGCGGAGGGCTGACATGGCAAAACTGTGATGGCAGGGGGCTGACAGCCGTTAATTGGCTCATTCAGATGTGGCCGTCAGGGTCGCCCAACAGAGAATCGAGGCGCACCAAACGCCATTCTCCCCTCTCACTCTCTTCCCTTCGTGGTGAAGGTGCGACTGTGTTGTAGGGTGGTGGCTCCGGGGCCTCACGCTCGGATCCAATGGGCTAAGGCCGTTGGCGTGTCGTGCGGCGATCTGGCGGCTACATTGACCGCTCTAGGCCGTGTGGACGGCAGGGAGGTGGCAAGGGCAGCGACCATGTTGTGGTTTCCAGGAGGATATTGCAACGGCTGTGCTCGATCTGTCTGGCAACGGCTTGGCGTGGCGGCCGTGGCGGCGTGGTGTGTGGCGTTATGGCATCCGGAGCCACTCAATCTTGTAAGGTTCGGTTTGTCCTGGCTCTCCCCCCCCCTCCCGGGTCAGATATAGCGACACACAAGGTTTGACGGGGGCCGTTGTTGGTGATGTTGGCGCTCGTGGGCGTTCTCCTTGAGGCATTGTCGAAGAGTACTTATTTCCATTGGAGATGACCTTATGGAGGGGATGTGGCATTGGAGGTTGTTGGATTGGCTAAACCTATTCCGGGTTTCAGCGGGGTGATCGTGCGCTAGTCTGGGCGAAAGCATTTTGATCAATTGGATATGCCTGTGATGGTGGCGTTCACAGGCATAGTTACCTTCTTGAAGGCATCTCAAAAGATCTCGTTTAGGACCATCCTGGGATGAGGTCACCATAGGTGGTGACAGTCTATTTGGGTTGGCTTCATCAGTTTTTCTTTTCCCTTTCTTTTTTTCATTTTGTTGGATGGTTTTTGGCCAGTTTCCCCTATGTATGTTTTCTACTCCCTTCATTTTTGTATACAAGGCCACTATCAAAATTACAGTTTGAAACTATACAAGGCCACTATCAAAATTACAATTTGAAACTATACAAGGCCATTAACATTAATTGAGGTAAAATTGATGGCGTTTGCCTCGTACTAAAACCCAAGGACATTAATATACCTTGCATGCATGCGGAAGTGAGAAGGTTGGCTTGCATTCCCAACATTAGTCAACCAAGGAGGTGTAAAAGGGTTGCCTTGTTGTGCGTGGGAGAGAAAAATCACATTAATTAACATGACAAACAAGGTGACAAGCTAGCTTGCAATATTGACTTAAACATGCATTGATTTGTATCTTGGTATCCGTAATATGGGTTTGTGGCCTTGTATACAAAAATGGAGGGAGTATCTTGAAATCAGTGGAGTTTCTGCCTTGCATATAAAAAATAAATATAAAATGGTAGATCTTTTCGCCTTAAATTTGGAGACTCAAACTCAACACAATAACATCTGTCCCAAAACGGATGTTGAAGTTCTTTTTTTCAAAGCCAACACATTTGTTGTGTGCTCTTGCAGCAACCGAGCACAAAGTCTGCTCCCCAAAATTCCATGACATGCAGTCAGTGTGTTCTTTGTGTCCAAGGGTGCGCACTGCCAGATAAAACCATCAACGCCGGGCATGACGCTGATGTTCTTGGATGACGTCCGTGTGCTCAAGGAATCGGTATTTGGTGAGGTACTTTAGCCAGCGTAGGTTATAAACCGAGGACGCTTTTCTGTACCCACAACATACTCGTTTAGAAGGTAGTAGGAATCTAGAAACAACTCTGGTGCCATGATGTTGAAACCTATAGGGGACAGAATCACGACGGATTGCTAAAAGAAAAAAAGAACACAAGAAAATCCTCCAGAAACTAGAGAGGATGCGGCAGTGACTATATTCAATGGTCAACGATCAAGAGATGTAAACTCACTGGGGCTGTTTTCATGTGTATTCACTTGGTCTGTTCTCCTAATTCTGTTTTCACTATACCATTAACCTGACCTCCAGTTCTCAACTGGATAACATGATATCAACATTTCATGAGTTTCTGAACTTTAGGAGCTACTCTTACAAAAACGAGAAAAAAAAACCTCGGATCTGGTGCTTCGACCAGCAGTTTCCCTTCGAGATGGTCACTTCGCTATGCACCGAAATTTGTTCTATATTTTCTTGATCTATCTAATTCTCTCCACCTTACTATATCAGATAACAACTCACCAAAAAACCAAAAGATCAGAAAACTTGACGCGGACAGTTCTAGCACCTTACTTGGCACATTTGGCAACAACTTTCCAAAATGGCAAATTCTGCTTTCTCAATCTTTTGATTGTCTTCTTTGATCTCAGTTTTCTAGAACACCAGAATGGCCTCTCATACTTGTTTCGGGTTGAGGCCCGGGCCAGGGGTTGAGATGAGTTGTTCATTTCCATCTCTACAGGTAGATGCTTGGAGAGAGTCCTCGACCAACCATGGACCTAATTAATTGGTTGTTGCAGCAGTACCAACGATGTCAAATTTGTTCCTCTTCCTCACTTCCTGTGGAGCGGCGGAAATTCAGCCACGATGAAGGATGGAAGACTTCTTGTGATGCGCGTTGAGATTGTCATTAGGTTGTAAGTGGATCTATTGCAATACTTGCTTGAATCCATAATATAAAAGGAGATTGATTGTTCAGAGGATAAAGCGACTGATTTATGTGACTCATGCGCATATGAGTTCCATCTGAAGTTACGCATCGGCGTAACACTTTACAAAATGATCCTCATGACCAGTATACTCCATCGATCACAAGGAACAATGCCTATTAGGTTTTTTGAGTCAAACTTTGTAAACTTTGAGCAAATTTATATTTTTTTTTCGAGATTGACGGGGGGGCCAAAAAACCCCACCGCTTGTTATATTCCAACTCGAAGGTGACTTGGCAGTCAGTACAGATACAAGTAAGCGCCCAAAGGCGCAAAAGAAAATTACAGGAAAGGGCAAGAGAAAGCCCAAAACTAGAAGAAAGAAACAAAATGGAGGGGAAGGCTGGCACCAGTACCAAACCGAAACCCCTGGAGACCGACATCTTGGGTAGCGAGCTCCGCTGAGCAGCTTGTTCCACCTCCGACAATGAACCACAACAAGGCCTAGGGAGAAACATACGGGCACCAGACCAACAACTCACAATGGAACATCACTGGCATGAACGAAGGGCGTCGGATAGCCGAGTTCATGCGGCGACACCGGTGTGCGCCGGCGAAGCCAAAAGACAACGCACCACCGAGACCGAAGGGCGCGACACCGGTGTACCGCCGCCGAGGTCGAAGGGCAGCGTGCTGCCAAGGCCACCCCAGGATGTCCCCGCGATCGTCGTCCGGACCACCATGAAGCACAACCCTGACGGAAAGGAGACACCAAAGTAGAAGCATACCGAGAAGCATCACTGCCGCGAACGAAGAGCATCGGGTAGCCGAGTTCGAGCGGCGGCACCGGTGTGCCGCCGACGAAGCCAAGAAGGCAACGCGCCACCGAGACCGAAGGGCGCAACACCGGTGTACTGCCGCCGAGGTCGAATGGCAGCGTGTCGTCGAGGCCCCCCAGGATGTTGAAGCAAGCTCAACTCGAGTCGCCAAGAACAATGGCCAGCCAGGATCAGAGCCGAGGTGGAGATGAAGCAACAAGAGGCGAGTCCACCCGAAGCAGAAGAAATCCAAGAAGATGCCCCCAAGGAGGAAACGACGTAGAGACGTCGACACCATCTGACACGGAGAACCCCGAGTCCGAGATTTCTCTCGGGATCTGAGAAGCTTGGGGGGGGGGGGGAGGGAAACAATGCCAAACTCGACGCCTTCAAGAAGGGAAAATGGCGGCTGCAGCCGTCATCGTCAATGAAGTTTTCACCCGGCAGTGCCTCCTCCACCTCGCAACCGGAGCAAGTCGGCCACCCACCACCGTAGCGCTAGGCAGCCATGAGCTGTGAAGCGAGCAACGGAGGGCCAAAGAAGCAGCAACACACCGGGCTGCAGCACGCAGAGCCGAGGCCGAGGTGCACCGCGACCAGCGTGAGGCCGCAACGAGAGAGCACGGGGAGCCGGTTGACAAGGCCAACCGAACACGCCAGATCTGGTGCTGAAGTGCGACCACCAGAGACCGGCAACGGCAGAGGAACGAGTGGTGGGGGTCGGCGTAGAGGGTGGACGCAGCAAGGAGGGCGCGCCCGGCCGCCACGGCAAGCTGGCCGGAGAGCAGCACCACCGGTCGTGGCCCAGATCCAAATGGACAGACCGTTCCAACGCAGCAGGGGGAGCCGCATCCGGAGGGAGATCCATCACACGCAGCTGGCGAGGAAACACCGCCGGTGGAGGGCGCTCCCGCCGCCGGACGAAGCCGCCGGAGCTGACAGGGGCGGATCTGGAGGAGCGGTGGAGGAAAAGGGCGTGGGGCGAAGGGGGAGGGGGGAGAACGGCCTCGCCGCCGCCATCCCTGGGTCCGGCGCGGCTTCGCCGGCCGGCCCTCCGGCGGCGGCGACGCGGGAGGCCGGGAGGAGGGGCGGCGGCCGGCGGCGGCTGGGGTTCCACTCGAGTCGCCCGGCGTGGGCGACGCGAGGGCTTCAGTAGTCCCGCAAGAAAGCTCGAATGTATGAGCAAATATATAGAAAAATTAGAAACACATATAATACTAAGTCAATACCATTAGATTCATCATGAAATATATTTTTATATGATATATATTTGGTATTGTCTTGTAAATACATTTTTGTATAAATAAATTTGTGTAGATAGACTTTCATGCAAATCAATGTGCAATATAATATGAGATGGAGGGAGTCACTCTCCAAGTTCACGCGGGGCTGAAGTACCCGCACGTCCAGGGCTTCCAGTCAGAACGCTTTTATGGCCATCTGATCTTCATAGGAAGAGACCAGGGTAGTCGTTTTCAGGTCGATGTGTAACGACTACGAGGTAACAATAGTTCTCTCTATCAGGTTTGGATACAGGTTTCCTTAGCGTCTCACCGAGATGGAAGAGCTAGCCAGATCTGGTGGCCTCAGGTGTTTGGGGAGGAAGAAGAAGAGAGGAGAGAATACAACAATTAGATGATTATACAGTCTTCTTTGCCTCCACACAGACACACACACATGCCGGCAGTTACACAATATGATTTCCTACTACACTTTAGCCGCGTTCGGATTCCCTCCGCTCCGCGGCTCCGCGCCGGAGCGGAGCGGCAATCCAGTTATAATCTGCGGAGTTGATTAAACGCTGCTCCGCGCGCTCCGCTCCGCGAAGGATGGCCGAACAGGGCCTTTGTCTCCACACACACACATGCCAGCCAGGCAGCCATTATCCCTAGAGAAAATCTAAGCTCCCTGGAAATGACGCCTTGGAATGCATACACGCTGTTTTTATGTTTGTAAGCCCACATGTCAAGGAGTGTTAATATTTTTCCATTGTGGGCTGTATTTCAGCCTCTTCGCAAGGCAACATGCATCGGGAGTGTGGATCGATGTATTATGTGTCTGGAAATAATTGTTTTTCTGTGGGCTTCCAAATGGGCGGGCTCATATAATGAACGAGATCCGCTAAAAATATATAATATAATGAAATGAGAACGTACAATGTGGTTATCCCAGTTTTGGTAACATTCTAGGAATTTCCTTTGGCCACTTTTTTATTTTTCATCTACTGGTTTGCATGTTTTCTTTTCTGTTTTTTGCTTTTTTAGTTTGTTTTTTCCTTTTCTTTCTTATTTTTTATTTTCTCTTTTATTCTATATTTTTCGTTCCATTTGAAATTTATGAAATTTTTTAGATAAATTCATGACCTACTAAATTTGCAAAAAAATTAATTCAAGCAAATTTCCCATATTCAATGATATTTTTAAGTTGGTGATCATTTTTAAAATTTACAAACATTTATTTAAAATCATGAATATTTTTGACATTCAAGAACATTGTTTTAAAAGTATGGATATTTCCAAATTACTAAACAATTTCTAAATTTGGGATACTTTTTCAATCCATGATTTTTTAAATCATGGTATTTTTGAAAACATTTTTTAAAATCTACAAACTTTTTGTAAAAACCATGTTTTGTTTTTAATGTCACCAACTATTTCAACACTAACAACAAAAAATATAGCCGATTTTTTCCTGAGCCTGCATGTAGCAAAGGACGAGCAAAAACAAATCCAGCGTGCCCAGCAAGCGAAGGATCAAGTGAACTTTAGTGGATCACGACTTCGTATGCGTTATAGGGTCACTTTGATGCCTTAAGTAATATGGATATGAGCACCTGACATACCGGCGCGTGGGGTTATTTCGCTCTGGGGAAGGGGGCAAACTAGTTTGCTACTGGCTTGTTGATTCTGCGCCGACTAATTGAGTTAGGCTCCTTTGGCGGTGGATTCATGGTAGAATACCATTGTCAGCTGACGCTGGGGTGAGCCTAGGCAAAGAAGGAAAAGATTTGGTGCTAGAGATCCAAGACAACATGAGCACCTCTCAAACAACTGACATAGTTAGGCCTTGTGCCATTAGTACTAACGCCATTGTTGAGAGGAGACTAGGTTGAGATATTGTAGTCCTTCTGGGGACGAAAACTATGCAGAGAGTGATTTTGGAAGGCAGAGGCATGACTGAATTGAGTTTTACTATGCGGGTATGCGTCGTACATGGGCCCATGCCTACACGCGCCAGCAAAGTAGGAAAGTTAGAGAAAAACATATTAGTGTATACGGTCAGTTCAGTTTATGTAGGGCGAAAACCAAAGATACATGAACACAAAACAACTACAATTTAAAGTTACACAGAGAATATCCATATGTGCTTGTAAAAGATTTTTTTTAAGCTTGAAACCTCATTCTGTATTTTTTTAAATCTAGGCTCAATGGAGCCGCGAGCCCAAAAAATGTGTACCCATGTGTGTTTCCCATTTGAACATATGTCAAGGTAAGAGCAGCTCTAGCAAATGTGTTATCTCAGCGCCGGCCCATATATTTGCGGGTGGTTTATTGTTTTCGAGTTATTTCAGGCCAGAATAGAAGCGGCAAATTTGCACCAGCTCATAAAAAATATACGGGCGGCCCGCAAACCACCCCCTTCAGCCGCTATAAGTACGGGGAGGGGGCATTTTAGGGTTCCTGTCTCGGATATATTCATGTCCCTCCGCTGCAATCTTCTTCCCCTCCGCCCCAATCTTTTCTTAGCTCCGACGAGTGCATCCGACCGTTTTCCCCCTGTCAAGCTTAGATCATGTCGGAAGAAGGGTGCGGGCGTAGGGGATACAAATAGGATCTTGGGGTTAAACCAAGCTTTATTGACCAAATTCCACATGATGTGGGATACAAATAGGATCATGGGGTTCAACCAATCATGTGTGTCGCGTCAGATCCAAAGAATGCGAAAACATGGCTATCCTATCTGCAGCACCATTAGATGCTCTACCTTCAAACATGAAATTACAATTCAAAAAAGAAGTTCTATGTCTACTTTCACTAATGATAGCTTCATAAACACCACTACTGTTCTTCTGGATGTCGTTGATAACTTGTTTGGAGTCCAAAGCAATAATCGTATTTTAGATCATCAGATCCTCGGCCAAACAAAGTAAAATGCTTAGTTGTCTGACAACTGGCAACGCAGTGAGTATGCATGGCAAGACGTGACAGACATGGGGCGGCGAGCAGGACACGGAGCAGCCCACGAGAAGAGATTGGAAATTTCACGTTTAGCGGCTGCTGACACCCGGGCTGCGAACCAATAAAATACACGGAGGGAGCAGCCCACGACGAGAGATGAGAGATGGGATGCGCCGCCATCACATCTCGAAGGAGCTTACAGTTTTTATAGAGATGTTATAAAACCCTCTTCTCTTCCAATCCAAACCAACCCGCGAGATCAGACCAACTCAATCACCGGCACTGCCCACCGCCATCACCGATTCGATCGCCATGGCAGCTGATCACGTCGTCTTGTTCCCGTTCAATGGGCAGGGCCACTTCGCGCCGTTCCGCTGCCTCGCCGCCCTCGTGCGCCGCTGCCGCCCCGACGCCCGCGTCACCGTCGTCGCCACCGTCGATGCAGCCGAGTCCATCCGCGCCCACCTCGACCAGGACGCCATCGCTGTCCACGTGCTCCCTTTCAGCCCCGCCGACGTTTCCCTGCGGCTCATCGACCTCTTCCTCGCCTCCGAGTCCCTCCGCCCGGCGTTTCACCACTTCATCGCGGGCCTCAGACGCTCCGACCCCCGCGCCAATGTGCACATCGTGGCGGACATGTTCCTGGCCTGGACGGCGGACGTAGCCCGCGGTGACCCCGCCGTCACGCACTCCGTCTTGCTCACCACCGGCGGCTACGGCTCGGCACTCTACTTCTCGCTCTGGAATAGCGTCCCGCTTGTCCCAGACGACGACGAGTGCGTCCGGTTGCCGAGCTTCCAGGACATCCGCGTCCACCGCTCGCAGCTCACCGACCACCTCGCGACGGCTGACGGCGGCGACGAGTGGTCCACCTTCATCCACAGGCAGGTCGCCGCCTTCTCCCGCGCCGATGCGCTGCTCGTCAACGCCGCCGAGAAGCTGGAGCCCAAGGGATTAAGCATGCTCCGGCAATCGCTCAACAATGTCCCGATATTCCCGGTTGGGCCGCTGCTCCGAGCGGCAAGTTCGTCGTCCCTGCAGGAGACAACATCGAGGAGCCCCATCTTGGCGTGGCTCGACAAGCAACCACCGGGCTCAGTGTTGTACGTGTCGTTTGGGTCGCAGTACACGATCTCCGCATCACAGGCGATGGAGCTCGCAATGGGGCTCGAGAAGAGCGGGCACAAGTTCGTGTGGGTGGTCCAGCCCGCCGCCGACATGAACGGCAGCGAGTCGCCGTCCTCGGGCCTTCCGGACGGGTTCGCGGAGAGGATGGAGGTTGCCGGGCGCGGGCTGGTTGTGCAGTGCTGGGCACCGCAGGTGGAGATCCTGGCGCACCCCGCCACAGGCGCCTTCCTAACGCATTGCGGGTGGAACTCGGCACAGGAAAGCCTCGCTGCGGGCGTGCCGATGGTCGGCTGGCCGCTCTCGGCAGAGCAGTTCTACAACGCCAAGTTGCTAGTGGAGGAGATGGGGGTGTGTGTCGAGCTGGCACGTAGCACCGCGGCGGCCGTGACGAGGGACGAGGTGTTGGAGGCGGTGGATAGGGTGCTCGGCGAGACGTCCGGAGTGCGTGCCATGATGATGAGGAAGGCCGCGGAGATGAAGAAGGTGATCGACGCAACGAGGGACAACGACGACGAGTATTCATCGCTTGGAGTGACGCGGAGGTTCTTGGACATGATGGCGCGTACATCATCTGTCATGGGAACAACTATATCTGGCATTTCAGGTGAAGCCCAAGGACGACCTGGCCGGCCCAAGCGAGGGATGAAGCCCAACCCACTTAACACAGAGGAGCTGATAATGGTCCAGGAACTGAAGATATAGGCGCTACTCATCTTCGTGGAGGGGCATGGAAGAACTGGAACTTGAACTGGCCGCCGTTGGGCGTTTTCCCCTCTCCCACCTCCTGGCTCTAGCTTCCCCATCCACTTTCTTGCTGATAGAAATTTGTATCCGTGATTGAATTCCTTGTATCCATGATCTATTGAGTGATTCATATCCAGGTTCATATCATTTGGTACCCAGAGCCAATCCATCACCTTCAGCCTCCAAAATTTCCCCCACCAAACGCCCCATCTCGGCGTGGCTCGACAAGAAACCGCCATGCTCGGTGCTATACATGTCGTTCAGGTTGCTGTACACGATCTCCGCGTCGCAGGCGGCGGAGCTGGCAATAGGGCTCGAGAAGAGCGGGCACAAGTTCGTGTGGGTGGTCCAGCCCGCCGCCGACGTGAACGGCAGCGAGTCACTGCCGTCGGGCCTTTCAGACAGGTTCGCGGAGAGGATGGAGGTTGCCGGGTGTGGGCTGGTGGCGCGGTGCTGGGCGCCGCAGGTGGAGGTCCTGGCGCACCCAGCCACAGGTGCCTTCTTGATGCACTGAGGGTGGAACTTGTCACAAGAGAGCCTTGCCGCGGGCATGCCGATGGTCGGCTGGCCCCTCTCAGCGGAACAGTTGTACAATGCCAAGTTGCTAGTGGAAGAAATGGGGGTGTGCATGGAGCTGGCGCGCGGCGATGTGGCTTCCAGAGCCCTCGCTACAGTAGTGGAGGTGGTGCTAGCGTCATCGCAGGCAGTCCTCCATGGTGATGTGACCGTTGGCGTCATTCCTTTCCTTTTGGTCTGGCTCACCGTCGAGGAATTCAAGTGGAGTTGTGACTCGATCTCGCAAGGTTTGCTGCGGCCTGGCTCCTCCCCAAGGTCACAGATGGCAAGACATAAGTAGGCTCTCGGTGAAAGCCATGTTCTTTGGCGAGGTTCATTGCCAGCGATGTTGGCGCCCATGGGTGTCATCCTCCTTGAGGCATTGTTGAAGAGTACTTCCTTCCATTGGGACATGACTGGATGGGGGTGATGTGGTGTTGGAGGTTGTTGGATTGGCCGAACCTATCCCGGGTTTCTGTGGGGTGATCGTGAGCGGGGTTTACCGAATGCTTTTAGATCGACGGGGGCCGATGCATGCAGTCACTTTATTATTTATTCACAAATACCTTACAAAGTAATACATCAGTAAGTCTGAAGCCACCATCTTGGCAACATTTGTCGCTACTTCTATCCACTTGATTAAGGGGTGCCGATAGTCCGAGCCTAATACCAAACATACCTCGCACCTAAGCCTAACATCTAAAACTGGAGGCCCCAACCAAGCCATATACCTGGTCTAGGGCATACACCAGTCCGACGCACTCTCAGAGGCCGCCGCCGCCGTCTTCAACCGATCCATCTTCAGAGCAGATACTGACGCCACGACCTTGCCAGGTCTACCATCAATGCCACCACGACGCCAGACAGCGCCATCCTCCCGTGCGAGTCCGTCTACACACATCGAACGCCGGGACTCCACTGCGCCACGCCGCCGAGATCCACAGTCGTCGATGCGTGAGATGAAACACCGCTCCACCAAAGATACTGTCTGCTGGTCCCGCAAGGACATGCACACCTCCAAGACTGACACCCCATTGAGGAAACGATGCAAGAGCGCCGCCGTCACCCAGTCTACCGACTAGGGTTTCGCCCGGAGGTAACAGATAGAGGCCTGGAACTTCTCCATGACGATGTCTTCAAGAAGAGAACGACACAGAAGAGCGCCGCCATCGCCGACCTTGACTCTAGCCGAGCGCAAGGTTTTCACCCAGATCTGTTCGAAGAACCTCCATCAAGTATTGTGTACGGATCACTGCCATCTCCACGGGGCACTGGAAGTAGGCTCCAGGCCTTCGTTGCCTGACCAACCAGCAGTCCGCGCGAGCAGCAGGGCCGCCCGCAAGCCCCAGCCGCACCACCAGAGAGCCCTACATGAGACCCTGCCACTGGCCCAGGAGAGGGCGACGCCACGTACATCCAGCAGCCACCGCCGCCAGCCCGTGCCGCCTCGCCGCCGCGCCTCGCCACCAAAGAAAGCGTCCCGCGCCGCTATCCTCGGGTAGGAGGAGAAGAAGGCCCCGCCGCCGCCTAGGCCGAGAGGGCTTTGCCCGGTGACCTGCGCCGGCGGCGGTGAGGAGGGGCGAGGGGTGGCAGATCTGCACCCCCCCACCCCCGCTCGCGGGGATGGCACGAGGAGAGGAGATCTGCGCTGGTGGATCCGAAGGGGAGATCTTAGCTGCTTTGGTGAAGCTGCGCCTGCCTGAGTGCGCCGGTGTGTAGGCCTCTGAGGCTCGCGGCTTCCGCCGCCCGGAGGAGCGCCTCGGGCAGACTTTGTCTCTTTTTTTTTTGAGAAACACTGTAGACTTTGTCTCTTTTTTTTTCTTGTTGATGAATGTTTTTTGGTCAGTTTCCTTTATAAGTTGGTAACCTCTGTATTTTTTCTCTCTCTCTTAATAAAATCTACAGAGCTCCTGCCTTGCACGTAAAAAATATATAAAAAATGAACAGATATTTTTTCTTAAATTTGGAGAATCAAACTCGACACAATAACATCTGTCACAAAACGTATGTTGAAATTCTTTTTTTTTAAGCTGACACATGTGTTGTGCTCTTGCAGCAACCGAGCACAAAGTCTGCTCTCCAAATTTGCATGACACGCGGTCAGTGTGTTCATTGTGTCCACATGTATGCATTGCCAGATAAAACCATCAACGCGGGGCATGATGCCAAGGTTCTTAAACGACTTATTACGTGTGCTCAAGTAGTCAGTGTCCGGTGACGTACTTTAATCAGCATAAGTTCACAGCTAAGGACGTTCTCCGTACCCAGAATATACTCGTTTAGAAGGTACGTCGTAGGAATCTAGAAACAACTCAGGTGGCAATGACATGTTGAAACCTACAGGGGATAGAATCACAACGAAACACGAAAAGGAAAAAAGAACCACAAGAAAATCCTCCACAAACTACAGAGGATGCAACAGTGACTATATTCAATGGTCAACGATCAAGAGATGTAAACTCACCGGGACTGTTTTCATGTGTATTCACTGGTTTTGTTCTCCAAATTCTGTTTTCATCCGGTACCATTAACCTGACCTCCAGTTCTCAATTGGATAACATGATATCAATATTTCAAGAGTTTCTGAACCTCAGGTACAAAAACGAGAACAAAAAACACCCAGATCTGGTGCGTCGACCAGCACTTTCCCTTCGAGATGGTCATTCACTATGCACCGAAATTTGTTCTATATTTTCTTCATCTATCTAAATCTCTCCACCTTACTATATCAGATAAGAACTACTCTACTTAAAAACGAAAAGATCAGAAAACTTGGCACACTTGGCAACAACTTTCCCAAAATGGCAAAATCTGAAGAGCTATACCTTATTTTCTTGGTCAAGGATAATCACAATTGATAGAACTGTGGATCGGAGTAGGCTAGAGACTTCCGATAGTCCTATCTTCACTTTGAGTTGATGATCCCGCCGAGGTGGCCATGGTAGATCGCTACGACGGTGATGGCAGAGAGTGGGCGAGGTGGTGGCGGCGCTTCCCATCAGCACTGCGCGACGAACCTTGTGTTGCGTGCCGCCGGCCCCCACCTCTTTATATTGCACAGGTGACAGGGGCCCGTCAACCATTGTGGGTTGGGCGCCCCCGATCAAGGCGCGGATCTAAGGGCCCGGTGGGCGTTGGGCCCACACGGGAGGAGATCAACCTAACATTCTCCCCCTTGATCTCAAGTTTACTTTTAACCATGTACTTTTACTTTACTCGTTTCATCACTGATCAATACGTAGAACATGTTTCATCGTCACAGCTCAATTGCCGATAGAATCAGATAGCTACAACATACCTCTCTATTTTGAAACAATTTTGTTCCTTTTGGGCCTCTCATGATCCAGGAATCATAGGCTTTCCCTTAAACCCATGCCGGCTAAGTGTTCCTTGAACACATTGGGTGGTAAGCCTTTCGTGAGCTAATCCGCAAGCATATCCTTTGCCTTTATATGAGCGAGACTTATAGTGTGATCCTGGATTTTATCTTTCACAACATAATACCTTATCTATATTGTTTTGGCAGCATTACATGACTTGTTGTTGTGAGTATAAAATACTACGATTGGTTGTCGCAGTACATCTTTAGCGTTTTGTGAATGCAATCTACCACATTCAATTCGGGTATAAATTTCTTTAACCACGCCTGCCCCGTGGCCTCATAACATGCTATGAATTCTGCATACATCGTGGACGATGCAACTATTGACTGTTTGGAGCTTCTCCATGAAATAGTCTCTCCAGCGAGATTGAACATGTATCCTAACGTGGATTTTTTATCATCTCTGTCCCCCGCAAAATCTACGTCTGAATACCCTCTTATCCTTAGGGAATCAGATCCTTTGTATGTTAGTATGAGGTCCTTCGTGCCTTGCGCATAACGCGATGCTTTCTTTACCATCTTCCAGTGCTCTATGCCTGGATTGTCTTGGTATCTACAGAGTACCCCGGTGATAAAAGCTAAGTCAGGGCGAGTGCACACTTGTGCATACTGTAAGCTTCCAACAGCCGAAGCATATGATACAACTTTCATTTGATCGATCTCGTACTGGTTCTTGGGACATTGAAATTTCCCAAAACTATAGCCCTTGACTGTAGGAGCAGGTGTGGCTTTACTCGCATGCATATTATACTTTTTAAGAACCTTTTCTAAATATGCCTTCTGCGAGAGTCCTAAAACTCCATTTTTCCTACCTCGGTGCATTTCTATGCCCAAAACATATGATGCTTCACCAAGATCTGTTATATCAAAATTTGAGGGAAAGAACTTGTTTGTTTCTTGTAGCAGACTAACATCACTGCTAGCAAGTAAGATATCATCCACATACATGATTAGGAAAATATATTTCCCATTTTTAAACTTTGCCTAAATGCAGTTGTCCTCAACATTCTCTTTAAATCCAAAACTTTTAATTGTTTCATTAAACTTTAGATACCACTGTCTAGAGCCTTGCCTTAATCCATAACTGAATTTCTTCAGGCGGCATCCCATATCTTCCTTGCCTTCCATGATAAAACCCTTGGGTTGTTTCATGTAAACCTTTTCTTTTAAATCCCCGTTCAGAAATGTTGTCTTTACATCCATTTGATGTAACTCTAAATCGAAATGAGCAACTAATGCCATTATGATTCTGAAGGAATCCTTACATGAGACTGGAGAAAATGTCTCATTGTAATCTATCCCTTCTATTTGTGTCGTGGAAAGGTCACGGCAGATGTCCTAGCAAAAGGACTTAGTCGTGGAGCCATCACAACTAGGTAGCTTAAAGGGGTTAAACGGGACAAAGGACACGGGAGTTTATATTTGTTTGGCCCCTTGCGGTGAAGGTAAAGGCCTAATCCAGTTTGAGGTGGTATTGCTTATTTCTCGATCACCAGGGAGTGAATCTGCTTGCCCTAGCTTTTGATCGGTTGTTTCTTGTTCTGAACCGCCACCTGGTCGTCCCTTTATATACACAGGTCGACACCCAGCGGCTCATGGAGTCCCGGCCGGCTCATAAACAGTGTCCGGCTTGGTGACTATCTATTCATGCCTTACAATACAAGTCATACGAATATGGTGGTTTACCCTTACAGGCCTTAAGTCGCCTTTGGGCCTTTGGCCCTTAACTAAACCACCATCTTCAAATATCCTCATGGGCTTCATATGATGAATCGCCATAGGTATAACCCGGCCCCTCCTGGGCGGGTTATACTGATAGTTATATCCCCAACATTAGGCCCCAGATTGATTTGAACTGGTTCATGTCAATCTTCAATACTGAGAAAAAACCTTGTCTTCTTCATTTGTGCGAGAGTTATAACCCGCCATGACATCATCTTCTGGATTTGTGGTAACCCGCCATGACGTCACCTGTCCTTAATTCACACTTTATACAACATATCTCAACGGATCTTTATCTTAATAAACGTTCCGAAAATCGAGGCATCCGGGTATCTGGATAACCATGTTTCGACCTCCTCGTTTTTCACGCCCACTTATTACGCTTTCCTTATAAATAGCCATGACTGGCCTCTTTCCATTCTCCTCCCTTTCCATCGTCTTCCTCCTCTCGTGACCCTCTGCCACTCGAGCTCCGCCGCCGCCGTGAAGTACATCGTCCTCCTCATCCTTGGCCACTGCATCAACCTGTGTCAGACCAGAGTACACCGGTGCTCCACCGCAGTTGGATCTGCATCTGTAAGTGTTGCTCCTCCAACTCTTCAGATCGCATTAGGGTTCGGTTGTTCTTCGTGTTCTTTGAAGTTCCTTCTTAGCCCTTGCACTGTAGTACCCTTTGATCTAAAAACGGTATAGAACTTGTGCGGTAGTAGTTTTGCCTTTGCCTTCAATACCAGCGGACCCCCTTTTGCTTGAAAAGAGATCTCATTAGATCTTATGAACTCCCCTGTGCTGGTTTTAGGTCTTAATTTATTTCCTTTTTCTGAACTGCAACTGATCCGAAATAACAATTGCAATCTGTGAAACTTGTTTGTATGGTACTTAGCAAAAAGTTGCATGTTGATAGATCCACCTAGTCATGGCGGCTCATACCACCGGCTGTAGTTAGATTCAATGCTCCACAGATTCTTCTTTTGATAAACATCAAACTGCTCATGGCGGCTTATATAACCCGCTGTAACTAGTCATATACCATTAGGCCCCTTCTTAAGCCGCCATTCCGAATATGTGTTGTAATACTTTCCTTCCGGCTTAAATTTGAACCGAAAAATTTGTTATTTTTCCTTTTAGGCTTCCTTCTTCACAATGCCGCCCAAAACAACCACTTCCTGTAACTGGGTTCGCTCCATCGTCTTGAAGAATACACTTGAAGACTTTGTGAAAACCGGTTATCTGCCAAAGAAGTCAGTCATGTCTTACCGCGCCCCTAAGCCGACAGAAGAGAAACCTCAGCCCAAAGAAGGGGAAGTCATTGTCTTCACTGATCATATGAACCGGGGCTTTTCACCGCCCGACTCTAAGTTCTCCAGGGACGTTCTGCACTTTTTTGACCTTCGTCCACAAGACACCGGGCCCAATTTCGTGTCCAACATCTGCAATTTCCAAGTGTTCTGTGAAGTCTACCTTCAAGAGGAGCCCACTGTGTTATTATTCAGAGAATACTTCTACTTGAACCGCCAGAATGGGTATTCCAATGGACCTAGTTTGGAGCTTGGTGGGGTCTCAATCAGCTAAGAAGAGACGCCATTTTCCCTTATGCACAGCCGCCGAGTCATCCCAAGGTTTGGAATCAGACATGGTTCTATTGTAAGGATGCCTCTCCGGCTGACGGGAATGGACTGCCCGGCTTTCACGCCCTGCATCTTGAATCGAACCATCCTCTCCCGACAAGTTGACAGCTGCTGAACGCAAGAAGCTCGCCCCTACCATTGCCAAAGTCAAGGCTCTCTTGGGGAACGACTTGACGGGCATTGACTTGGTTCGATGCTAGGTCGCTTGGCGGATCATCCCCTTGAGCTGCCGCCCCGGTTTAATGTGCACCTACACTGGTAGCACAAAGGATCCACTGCGCCACAGCTCCGAGGAGTTAACTGATTACCTCATCAATGAGATGACAAAGTCCCCTCTAAATGAGAGCCTAGCTGATTGCAGCAAGGTGGGTCTAAGCCCCTTCTACGAGTCTAACCCGACACCAAAAGTAAGCCGCCGAACTGGCTATTTTACCTTCACCCTTAATACTTTGTTTTAACTCAACCTTGATGATTTTCATAGGCTGATGATGACTTTTGGAAGAAAGAGTATGATCATGAAGCTGCAAAGAGAGCCAGGAAGGCCAAGAAAGCCGCTAGGAGAGCCACCAAGAAGAGAGGAAAGAAGCCCAGTGCTTCTGATTTACTTCAACTGGATGACACCTCCGAGTCGGAGGTAGCCCTTGATTCTCTTGGCTCTTTTTTCAACCATCTTATTGACACTGACTATCATCATGATGACACGGGAACGAGTCAGGGAGTGGAAGAAGAGGTAACTATTATTTCCTCCGACTCCGAGCCTTTGCCAAGACAAAAAATCCGAAGAGTAACCCGAAAAGTAAGATTTTCACACCCCTTAGCTCATCTGGATCCTCACTTTATTTGAAGCAACAGCAGCACGAGAGCCGACGACAGACTCGGACGAGCAAGGATGTGGAACTCTCCTCCGGCTTACCGAAGACGCTGAGGATACGTCGAAATGAGGTCACCCCCGACTTAAACTCTTTTTAACCTTTGGCGTGTCTCACTCGCCGGCCACTCAATTCTTCCGACTCAAATTATCAGGAAACTTCTCATTCCTCTTCCGGTGACTCAATCCAATCTAATATGCCGGCTTTCAAGACCGCTCCTGGGTAATGACGATTTGCTTATCATTTTCTCATTATAATCCTTTTATACTTATACTGACCTTTTTGACTCATGCAGTGGAAAAGCAAAGCCCAACAAGAGGGCAAAGAAGAACAAGACGACCGAAGAGCCGACAGTCAATGAGCCGGAGCTCCAAACCGTAGCGCCCGAGGCCTCTATTCTTGAACCGTCTGAGCCGGTTCATGATATTCCAACAATAACTGTTGACCCGCCTGTTGATTAAGCCACCGATGACCCTTTTAATCCTGAAGCTTCAAGCACTGTCAAGACAACCAACACACAAGATGATGATGTAGAGATCACCAAGACCGGCTTTAGGGAGACCTACGGTGCTGGCCAAGCATTCTGCAAAGGAAGAACATGTTGAGCCGTGCAAAGTGTGATTTGATGATGTCACTAACTATGCTCAACTGGGCATTGGTGAAATATACTCTGGCTTTCTCAGCCAAGTACACAGCAGTCGTGACCTTGAAGTTGACATGGTCAAGCAGATGCACCACAAATTTGAGGTATGATCCCTTCTACTCTTAAATTATGCATATCCTGTCAGCCCCCAAGTTTACTGCTTATTTTGAATATGCTATAGACTTGATCACCATGAACATGAATAATAACCTATGAAACAATCCTTTCAAAATCCGGCTTAAAGTTGTGTAGTTCTCATGAGCCAGCTATGTCCGGTTGTAGCACCAAGGTGTCATCGTAAAAGTTCAACAAGACAAGCAATATGCATTAGCCCCCAAGTGCCAAGTACTCTTGATCGCAAAGTGCTTGGGACTTATTCTCATTAGCCGCCACATAAATAGAGCTTTCGGTAGACATTAGCCCCCAAGTGCCAAGTGTTGTTGCTTGCAAAAGGCTTGGGACTTAATATGTTGAACTAATGTTAAATTATGATTTTAATCCGGTGTATGTATAGACCACCACCGCGGAGCTTCAATTAGAGCTGTCTGACTTGAAGACCCATCTGGAGCTGCAAGAGGCCGATACCCAGACGGCGGACTCAAAGTTTGAATTTAGCGTGGGTGAGGCAGAAAAACTAAGAACTGGCTTTGAAGCTGAAAAAAGCGCCTGGGCTGAAGAAAATATTGCCTTGACACAACATGTGGAAAAGGCGGAGGCGGCTCTCCAGGAAGCAATCACTGAACTTACCGGCTTAAAACGCCAGGTGTCTCGGATGGTGTCTGCTATCTTTGGTAAGTTGCCTTATGATTATCAAATTTGAATATCCTCCTTGATGATATTATCTGCTTTTAACCCTTCCGTGATGATTATGTAGGTCCTAGGTGCCGCAATCTCAACCAAGACATGCTTGTGAAGCTAAAGGCGGTTTATACATTGGTGGAGCAGCTTTATACTGGTGCTTAGCGTGCATTGGCCACAATCTCTCCATCCAACGAAACCCCCACTGTCTTGGTTGATGTGTTAAGGAAGCTTTCTGCGCTGCCCCAGCGGTTTAGTGAAATGAAGCGATCATCTGCGAGAGCCGGAGCCGTGACTGCCTTAAGCCGGGCCAAAGCATGGTTACCGGAGTTAGACTCGGCCGATATCTCTATCGGGTATCCAAGCTTCAAGGAAGACGACACTCCGTTTGAACAGAAGGACTTTGCTGCTTGTGTGAAGGAGATACGTCCTCTGGCCAGTCTGATTGCCAATGAGATAGACCTCACCAAGTATCACCCGGCTTATGACGTGGGAAATCAGAAGATGCCAACACCGTCTTATAAAGTGACAGGCCTGATCCCTCCAATCCGTAAGCACACTTTTGCCCCTGAAGTTGACCCGTCCAAGCTAATTGATGATGAAGCTGAGTTCCAAGCTCTGAGTGGCAATGACTGGTCGTCACTAACCTTCCAGGACGTAGAGTAGGACAAATAAGCGGAGAGGGATGAACCGGAAGCATCAAGCCAGCAAGAAGATTGATCCGCTGGGCGGTTCATATTTGTGGCCTTCTGAAAAAACAGTTAATCATTTGGACTCTGGGAGTCATGTAATAGGGTAGCAACAACTTTGCTCTGCCGTGCTATGCTTTAAGCCGCCACCTGAGACTTATGATTTTTGAATGGTGTAGAAAAATTTCAATTTTATCCTGCACACAAGTAAATCACAAAAGATCCCTTGGCGATTTACCGCAGGGCGGGTCATCATATCTTGTATGCACCCACTAATGCTTAAAGCAGTTATGAACAAAGCTGTTTGAACCTTAATTGAACATAATACTGATATCATACTTGTGACATGGAACTACACTGTCGGTTTATGATACCTATGCGGTAAGGGTGAGCAGCCAAAGCTTTTTAAAAGCCAATAAGTCCAAGTGCTGGATATCAGCATGTATGGGCGGCTTGTCGCCTCTGTATTAAACCGGGTAATAAAAACCACGGTTAAGCTTCAAATATGAGCTATGAAAGTAAAGGCTATATGGCCGGAATTACTTTAAATCAAAAGGCAAGAAGAACCGGAATTTTTTTCAAGAAATCAAGCCAAATGTCAAAAGCGAGGCTATGGTTCAAATACGACCAGGAAGCCGGACCAAAAGGGTTAATAGCTATGATTCGAATACGATCAGGAAGCCCCCTAACGGTTTTTGGCATTGCGCCGATCAAAGGGGTAGCGACAGCTATGATTCGAATATGATCAGGAAGCCCCCCTGTGACCAAAGTATTTAATGGCTATGATTCGTATATGATCATGAGCCGGACCAAGAGGGGTTAATATCTGTGATTCGAGTACGATCCAGCCCCCAAGTGATCTAAGTGTTTATAGCTATGGTTCGAATACGACCAGGAAGCCGGACCAAAGGGGTAAATCCGTGATTTGAATACGATCAAACCTCTAATGATCAAAGTGTTTAACGGCTATGATTCGAATACGATCATGAGCTGGACCAAGAGGGGTTAATAGCTGTGATTCGAATACGACCAAGCCCCCAAATAATCAAAATGTTTACGGCTATGGTTCGAATACGACCAGGAAGCCGGCCAAAAGAGGTTAATAGCCTGATTCGAATATGACCCGCCCCCAATTGGTCTTTGAAATTATGATGACAAAGACACATGATCGTTGAAGATGAAACAACAGAGACCCTGCTTTATTATAATCATCATAATATATACATTGTCAAAAATATGTACATCATAAGAGTCGGTGGCTCAAGTGTAGTAAGGCCAAAGATGAGCAATATTCCACGGCCAGCGGGTCTCCTCCTCTGACTTACGTGAGTCCTTGTGCTCTCGAATATCGATAAGGTAGTATGACCCGTTGTTCAAGCTCTTGCTGACCACAAAGGGCCCTTCCCAAGGTGGGGATAACTTGTGCATGTCAGTCTGATCCTGGATGAGCCGGAGCACCAAATCACCTTCCTGAAAGGTTTTGGACTTAACCCGGCGGCTATGATAACGGCGCAGGTCTTGTTGACAAATCGTCGAACAGGCTGCTGCAAGATCGCGCTTCTCATCCAACAGGTCAAGTGCATCCTGACATGCTTGTTCATTATCAGCTTCAACGTAAGCCGCTAGGCGAGGAGAGTCATGACGAATGTCACTAGGGAGAACCGCCTCTGCTCTGTAAACCATGAAGAAGGGCGTGTAACCCGTGGACCTGTTGGGGGTAGTATTGATACTCCATATCACAGAAGGTAACTCCTCCACCCAACAACCCGACGTACGTTGCAAAGGAACCATAAGCCGGGGCTTGATGCCTCTCAAAATTTCTTGATTGGCTCTTTCATCTTGACCATTGGATTGGGGGTGAGCTACTAACGACACATCAAGTCGAATATGCCCACATTGACAAAATTCTTTCCTAGCACCCTTGGACAAGTTAGTGCCATTATCAGTTATGATACTATGGGGAAAGCCAAAGCGGAAAATCACCTTTTTAATGAGTTGAATCGCTGTGGCCGCGTCACACTTACTAATTGGCTCTGCTTCAACCCAATTTGTAAATTTGTCAACCGCCACCAAGAGGTGGGTCTTTTTATCCTTAGACCTTTTAAAAGGCCCAACCATGTCAAGCCCCCAGATTGCAAACGTCCAAGTAATTGGAATCATCTTCAATTCTTGAGCCGGCACATGAGCTCGCCGTGAAAATTTCTGACAACCATCACATTTACTGACCAAATCCTCCGCATCAGCGTGAGCCGTCAGCCAATAAAATCCATGACGAAAAGCTTTGGCCACAAGACACTTGGAACCGGCATGATGACCACAATCTCCTTCATGAATCTCACGAAGAATCTCACAACCCTCCTCAGAAGAGAGCAGCGCTGAAACGCCCCAGTGACTCTGCGATGGTGTAACTCGCCATTGGCAATTGTCATTGACTTAGACCGCCGTGTTATCTTCCTGGCCAAAGTTTCATCCTTAGGTAACTCGCCCTGGGTCATGTAAGCCAAGTATGGTACTGTCCTATCTGGGATAGTATGAAGAGCCGCCACTAATTGTGCCTCCGGGTCAGGAACAGCCAGGTGTTCCTCTGTAGGCAACTTGACAGAAGGGTTATGCAAAATATCCAAGAAAGTGTTAGGTGGCACCGGCTTATGTTGAGACCCCAAACGTCTTAAGGCGCCAGCCGCCTCATTTTTCCTGCGATCAATGTGTTCCACCTGATAACCCTTGAAATACCCAGCAATAGCATCCACCTCACGGTGATAAGCCGCCATAAGTGGGTCTTTGGAATCCCATTTTCCTGAAACTTGCTGAGCTACCAAGTCTGAGTCGCCAAAACATCTCATCCCGCTTAAGTTCATCTCCTTAGCCATCCGAAGACCATGGAGCAAGGCTTCATACTCAACTGCATTGTTAGTACATGGAAACATCAACCTTAGAACATAACAAAAAATTTCACCTCGAGGGGAAGCTAAGACAACTCCAGCCCCCGAGCCTTCCAATTGCCTGGACCCATCAAAGTGAATAGTCCAATTCATTTTATCCGGCTTTTCTTCAGGCATCTGCAGCTCTGTCCAGTCGTTGATGAAATCCACCAGTGCTTGAGACTTGATAGCGGTGCGAGGCACATACTTTAAACCATGAGGCCCAAGTTCAATGGCCCACTTGGCGACTCGTCCTGTGGCTTCTTTGTTTTGAATAATATCCTCTAAAGGAGCAGAACTGACCACAATAATGGGATGACCCAAGAAATATTGCTTAAGCTTCCGGCTGGCCATGAACACCCCATAAACAAGTTTCTGCCAATGTGGATATCTCTGCTTGGACTCAATAAGCACCTCACTGATATAATAAACCAGCCGCTGAACCGGATACTCCTTGCCAGCCTTCTTCCATTCCACCACAATGGCTACACTGACCACACAGGTGTTAGCAGCCACATATAACAATAATGGCTCCTTATCAATGGGAGCAGCAAGGATGGCGGCTCAGCTAGCTGACTCTTCAAGTCTTCAAACGCGTCGTTAGCAGCATCACTCCAGACGAAGTTATCCGTTCTCTTCATCATCTAATACAGCGGTATGGCCTTCTCTCCCAACGAGCTTATGAACTGGCTTAAGGAAGCAATACGACCCGCCAGACGCTAAACATCATTGATACACGCCGGCTTAGCCAGAGAGGTGATGGCCTTGATCTTCTCCGGGTTAGCCTCAATGCCTCTGTTAGAAACCAGAAAACCCAAAAGCTTGCCTGCTGGCACACCAAAAACGCACTTGGTCGGGTTAAGCATCATCTTGTAGACCCGGAGATTATCGAAGGTTTCTTTCAAATCATCTATCAGGGTTTCCTTCTTTCTGTATTTTACCACAATGTCGTCCATATAAGCATGAACATTGCGCCCAATCTGACTATGAAGACAATTCTGCACACATCGCTGATAAGTCGCCTGGGCACTCTTGAGCCCAAAAGGCATAGACACATAGAAGAAGGCTCCAAAGGGAGTAATGAAAGACGTCTTCTCCTGGTCCTTAACTGCCATCTTGATCTGATGATAACCATAATAAGCATCGAAAAAACTCAAACGCTCATAACCCGCCGTAGCATCAATGACTTGATCAATATGAGGGAGAGCAAAAGGATCAGCCGGACAAGCGTTGTTTAAGTCTGTAGATAATCCACACACATGCACCAAGTGCCATTATTCTTAAGCACTAGCACCGGGTTAGCCAACCACTCTGGAAGAAAAACTTCAACAATAAACCCAGCCGCTAAGAGCCGGGCCATTTCTTCACCAATGGCCTTACGCCTCTCCTCATTGAAACAACGAAGGAATTGCTTGACCGGTTTAAATTCCGGATCAATATTGAGAGTGTGCTCAGCGAGTTTCCTTGGTACACCCGGCATGTCAGAGGGTTTCCATGCAAAGATGTCCCGGTTCTCACGGATGAACTCGATGAGCGTGCTTTCCTATTTCAGATCCAAGTTAGCACTGATACTGAACTTCTTGGATGAGTCGCCGGGAACAAAATCGACCAACTTGGTGTCATCGGCCGACTTAAACTTCAGCACCGGATCATGCTCTATAGTTGGCTTTTTCAAAGACGTCATATCCGCCGGGTCAACATTGTCCTTGTAAAACTTCAACTCCTCTGTTGCACAGACAGACTCAGCATAAGCAACATCACCTTCTTCACACTCCAGGGCTATCTTCCGACTCCCATGCACTGTGATGGTCCTCTTATAACCTGACATCTTGAGCTGCAGAAAAACATAACACGGACGTGCCATGAACTTGGCATAAGCCGGCCGTCCAAACAGAGCGTTGTACGGGCTTCTGATTTTGACCACTTCAAAGGTGAACTTCTCAGCCCTGGAATCGTGCTCATCCCCAAGGGCCACCTCCAGCTCAATCTTGCCCACCAGGTATGCCGACTTACCAGGCACCACTCCGAGGAAAACAGTGTTGGATGTCTTAAGATTTTTATAAGTTAACCCCATGCGACGGAATGTCTCATAATAGATGATGTCGATGCTACTGCCTCCATCCATGAGCACCTTAGTGAATTTGTATCCACCAACTTGAGGCGCCACCACCAAGGCCAAGTGACCCGGATTGTCAACCCGGGGAGGGTGATCCTCTCTACTCCACATAATGGGCTGCTCAGACCATCACATGTAATGAGGAACCGCTGGCTCAACAGCGTTCACGGATCACTTATGGAGCTTCTGGTCCCGCTTGCATAAACTTGTGGTGAAAACATGATACTGCCCACTATTCAGTTACTTCGGATTACTTTGAAATCCAGATTGCTGCTGCTGCTAACCCCCCTGGCCGTGTTGCTAATTATAACCACCCTGATTGCGTTGATTAAAACCACCCTGATTGCCCTGGTGGCCCTGGAAGACGGAATTAGAACCACCACCTCCATAACCCGGGCCATGAGAACCGCCACCGCCTGAGCCGCCGCCCAGCCCATGAGAGTCCAAATTTTTTAAAGCCCTCATAATGGAACAATCCTTCCAAAGGTGAGTAGCCGGTTTCTCCTGCGTGCCATGCTTTGGACAGGGCTCGTTAAGCAACTGCTCAAGAGTAGGACCCGGTCCACTATTCCAAGGAGGCGGCCTCCCTTTACGATGCTGATTGTTGCCCTGTGCATTGATGTTAGCCACAAACTCCGAGCTACCATCCGCCTTGCATTTACCGTTGCCTCCCTGATTCACCGAGTTATGCTGCTGACCCTTGGCGTTACCATTCTTCTTTGCCTTCCCCGTCTTCTCATTGTCAGATTCGGGATCCTTGGTACTATAAGATTCGGCATATTTGATTAGAGCCGCCATCAGCTGCCCCATATCATTACAATCGCGTTTGAGCCGCCCCAGCTTCTGTTTAAGAGGCAAAAAACAACAATTTTTCTCCAACATTAAGACTGCAGAGCCGACATTCATGTTATCAGATGAATGTATGATAGCTTTGACCCGGCGCACCCAATGGGTTGTTGATTCACCCTCCTCTTGGGCGCAAGTCGCCAAGTCCACGATCGACATGGGCTACTTGCATGTGTCCTTAAATTTTTGAATAAACCAGGCCTTTAACTCAGCTCATGACCCGATGGAATTAGCTGGCAGCCCCTTTAACCAAGTACGGGCCGTTCCATCCAGCATCATGGTGAAGTACTTGGCACACGCAATGTCACTGGCTTCCAATAATTCCATGGCCATCTCATAACTTTCAATCCACGCCTCAGGGGGTAAGTCGGCTGTGTAATTAGGCATCTTTCGAGGTCCTTTGAAATCCTTGGGAAAACGCTCATTACACAGAGCCGACACTAGACAGGGTACACCTATAGATCTAGAGGTCACGCCTGCTTCAACTGAAGTCGTTGGATAAACTGGAAGGGGTTGGTGAGCCGCCCGCTGAGCTGCCTTCTCGGCTTCTTGACGCAATCTGTCCTGATCAACCAAGTTAAGAGATCCAACACGCGCCGGGTCATGCCCACGCGGCTGGACACGACACTGGGCGTTGCTTGAAATGGCTGGTGAGTCCATGTGTCTGCTATAACTCCGGCTTGGGTGAGGGGTCGAATGAACCCTATCTCGAATGTAACAATATGCCTCCTACTGCGCTAAGGCTGTCTGAAGAAGTTCTACGACCCTTCGTGTTTCAACCGCCGTTGGAGAGTCGCTGTCCATCGAGAGAGCCGCCAATCGCGCTGCCACAACAATCATGTTCTCCAAAGGATTAGAATAATGACCCGGCGGTGATGGTACATGCTGAGGCGGAGCGGTACACGGACGAGGGGGTTCCGTCCCTTGTGGTTGAACCGGTGTCCCAACTCCGGGTGCCGCAGCCCGGTTTATCCTCGGCGGGTTACTGGTCCCCGCTCCGGGCGTGCAAAAGTGGTTTCTCGCCTCATAAACAGGGGGTAAACATGTCTGGTGCCTCCTCCTCATGACTTGATTTGATGTGTTTTGACCCATCGTAAGCCGGAAAGCTTCTGACCTAATTTGTTGAGTCTGAGCGTCTAAAGCAACCCATTTCGCGGCTATCCTGACATCCTCTGCTGCCAGGTCTTCCTTGGCCAGTGCTACATCGTCACACAACTTTGCGACCTCCGCATCATGCTGAGCTTGATTGTTCGGGTTGACCACGGCGGTTAACAGAGCCGTCAATTTATCCATTAAAGCCATCCAAACCCGAGCCGGGGGGCGTGCAGGGACTCTTGCCCTGGCTGCCGTCACCGTTGCTGACCTGGAAATCATCGCCATGGCGGTTGAAGAATTTTGCCCAGGCTGCGTCCCAGCCATGAAGATCCCAACTCTATTTGGCGGCTCAAAGGGTTCGGAATACTGTTGCCATCGGAATAGCCCCCAAGCTCGCCATCTTGCAGCTGATACAACGAAATAGTCTCGCCTATGGACGATTCACCATCAGAGTAGATGGTCGTCTCACCGCCAAACATAGATCCTTCATCAAATTCCGCTCCGTAGAGGCAACCCACGAAGGCACGCTTCATGGCGGGCTGAGCTCGGGCGGGTCTCGCACGCTGAGCCGTCTCGAGGATGTTGGTGCAGATGTCCGGATCAGAGCCCAGCTCGCCGATCTTGCCGATGAAGACGTGGATTCCACCGAAGGGGACCCGGTACCCGTACTCAATTGAGCCGGCCTCGGGGCCCCAGCCTGTGTCGTCGATGTAGAGCTTGCCGCGACGACTCTTGGTCATCCGGCCCACAACATATCCCTTGAGCCCTTCGAAGCTGCCCTTTAAGAACTCAAAACCACCATGCATTGGCCCCATGGTGGGCGCCAACCGTCATGGAAAGGTCACGGCAGATGTCCTAGCAAAAGGACTTAGTCATGGAGCCATCGCAACTAGGTAGTTTAAAGGGGTTAAACAGGACAAAGGACACAGAAGTTTATACTCATTCAGCCCCTTACGGTGAAGGTAAAGGCCTAATCCAGTTTGAGGTGGTATTGCTTATGTCTCGATTATCAGGGAGAGAATTTGCTTGCCCTAGCTTTCGATCGGTTGTTTCTTGTGCTGAACCGCCGTTGGGTCGTCCCTTTATATACAAAGGTCGACGCCCAGCGGTCCACAGAGTCCCGGCCGGCTCATAAACAGTGTCCGGCTCGGTGACTATCTATTCATGCCTTACAATACAAGTCATACGAATTTGGCGGTTCCTTACAGGCCTTAAGTCGCCTTTGGGCCTTGGGCCCTTAACTAAACTGCCATCTTCAAATATCCTCATGGGCTTCATATGATGAATGATGACCCACAAGTATAGGGATCTATCGTAGTCCTTTCAATAAGTAAGAGTGTCGAACCCAACGAGGAGCAGAAGGAAATGATAAGCGGTTTTCAGTAAGGTTTTCTCTGCAAGCACTGAAATAGTAGGTGATAGATAGTTTTGTGATAAGATAAATAGTAACGAGCAAAAGTAAATAAACTAAGTAAGGTGCAGCAAGGTGTCCCAATCCTTTATGTAGCAAAGGATAATCCTGGACAAATTCTAATAATAATGAAGGAGCTCCCGAGGACACATTCGGAATTATCGTCAAGCTAGTTTCATCACATTCATAAGATTCTCGTTCGGTACTTTGATAATTTGATATGTGGGTAGACCGACACTTGGGTACTTCCCTAACTTGGACAAGCATCCCACTTATGATTAACCCCTATTGCAAGCGTCCGCAACTACAAAAAGGAGTATTAAGATAAACCTAACCACGACATTAAACATATGGGTCCATATGAACCCCTAACAAAGCAACTCATAAACTAGGGTTTAAGCTTCTGTCACTCTAGCAACCCATCATCTACTTATTACTTCCCTATGCCTTCCTCTAGGCCCAAATAATGGTGAAGTGTCATTTAGTCGATGTTCACATAACACCACTAGAGGAGAGACAACATACATCTCGTCAGAATATCGAACGAATACCAAATTCACATGACTACTAATAGCAAGACTTCTCCCATGTCCTCAAGAACTAAAGTAACTACTCACGATGAGGAGATGGTGCTGGTGAAGATGTTGATGGAGATTGACCCCCTCCCGATGGGATGATCGTTGGTGATGACGTTGGTGATGATTTCCCCCTCCCGGAGGGAAGTGTCCCCGGCAGAACAGCTCCGCCAGAGCCCTAGATTGATTCCGCCAAGGTTCTGCCTCGTGGCGGCGGAGTTTCGTCCCGTAAGCTTGCCCACGAATTTTTCCATGACAAAAACCTTCATATAGCAGAAGATGGTCGCCGGAAGCCCACCAGGGGGCCCGGGAGATAGGGGGCGCGCCCTATAGGGGGGCGCGCCCCCCTGTCTCCTAGACAGGGTGTGGGCCCCCTGGCATATTTCTTTCGCTCATAAATTCTTAATAAATCCAAAAAGTGGTTTCGTGGAGTTTCAGGACTTTTGGAGTTGTGCAGAATAGGTTTCCAACATTTGCTCCTTTTTCAGCCAGAATTCCAGCTGGCGGCATTCCCCCTCTTCATGGTAAACCTTGTAAAATAAGAGAGAATAGCCATAAGTATTGAGATATAATGTGTAATAACAGCCCATAATGTAATAAATATTGATATAAAAGCATGATGCAAAATGGACGTATCAATGAATCACCGTAGGTATAACCCGGCCCCTCCTGGGCGGGTTATACTAATAGTTATATCCCCAAGAATTTGTGTAAATCCTTTTAGAGTCATACTTGGTTTTGTAGACCCATTTGCAGCCTACTGTTTTGGCTCCTTTAGGAATATTCTCTAAGTCCCAAACATCTTTGGAACTCATCGATTTCATCTCATTTTTAATTGCCTCCACGCACTTTGATGAGTGAGGGCTTCTCATGGCTTCATCATATGATGTGGGATCTTTTCCCGTATGAACTATTTCTGTATTATAAAATTTATAATCAGTAGAAATAGCTGACTTTTTTTGTCTTGTAGACATTCGAAGGGCCTCAACTTCCGGCACATATTCTAAAAGTGGCTACTTGCTACCTCTTGAGCACTGCGTTGGATTTCTCCGAAGAGGAGAGGATGATGTAGTAAAGTAGCATAAGTATTTCCCTCAGTTTTTGAGAACCAAGGTATCAATCCAGTAGGAGATCACGCATGAGTCCCTCGTACCTACACAAAATGATAGCTACTCGCAACCAACGCGATTAGGGGTTGTCAATCCCTTCACGGTTACTTACAAGGGTGAGATCTGATAGAGATGATAAATAATTTTTTTGGCATTTTTGATATAGAGATGCAAAGTGAAAAGTAAAAGGCAAAGTAAAAACAAAGCAAGTAAATAAAGTAATGGAGATTGATATGATGAGAATAGACCCGGGGGCCATAGGTTTCACTAGTGGCTTCTCCCAAGAGCATAAGTATTCTACGGTGGGTGAACAAATTACTGTTGAGCAACTGATAGAAAAGCGAATAATTATGAGATTATCTAGGTATGATCATGTATATAGGCATCACGTCCAAAACAAGTAGATCGAAACGATTCTGCATCTACTACTATTACTCCACTCATCGACCGCTATCCAGCATGCATCTAGAGTATTAAGTAAAACAGAGTAACGCCTTAAGCAAGATGAGATGATGTAGAGGGATAAATTCATGCAATATGATAAGAACCCCATCTTGTTATCCTCGATGGCAATAATACAATACGTGCCTTGCAACCCTTTCTGTCACTAGGTAAGGACACCGCAAGATTGAACCCAAAGCTAAACACTTCTCCCATTGTAAGAACTACCAATCTAGTTGACCAAACCAAACGGATAATTTGAAGAGACTTGCAAAGATAACTCAATCATACATAAAAGAATTCGGAGAAGAATCAAATATTGTTCATAGATAAGCTGGATCATAAACCCACAATTCATCGGTCTCAACAAACACACCGCAAAAAGAAGATTACATCGAATAGATCTCCACAAGAGAGGGGGAGAACATTGTATTGAGATCCAAAAAGAGAGAAGAAGCCATCTAGCTAATAACTATGGACCCGAAGGTCTGAAGTAAACTACTCACACTTCATCGGAGAGGCTATGGTATTGATGTAGAAGCCCTCCGTGGTAGATGCCCTCTTCGGCGGAGCTCCGGAACAGGCCCTAAGATGGGATCTCACGGATATAGAAGGTTGCGGCGGTGGAATTAGGTTTTTGGCTCCGTATCTGATCTGACGGGGGTACGTAGGTATATATAGGAGGAAGGAGTACGTCGGTGGAGCAACAGGGGGCCCACGAGGCAGGGGCGCGCCCAGGGGGGGCGCGCCCTCCACCCTCGTGACCGCCTCTGGCACTTCTTGGAGTAGGGTCCAAGTCTCCTGGATCACGTTCGGTGAGGAAATCACATTCCCGAAGGTTTTATTCCATTTGGAATCCGTTTGATATTCTATTTCTTCGAAATACTAAAATAGGCAAAAAAACAGGAATTCTGGGTTGGGCCTCCGGTTAATAGGTTAGTCCCAATAATAATATAAAAGTGGAAAATAAAGCCCAATATAGTCCAAAACAGTAGACAAAGTAGCATGGAGTAATCAAAAATTATAGATACGTTGGAGACGTATCACTATTGCACCGCCCCTTCATGCTCAACGAAGGGTTCAGTCGGCTCCTAACGGACAGGTTGCGGATCTTCTCCCATAGTTGGCATGGTTGGAGTTACAACAGGTGTTTGCACCGCAACCTCAGGGATTGTCGGTGCATGTACAACAGGTAGTGAGTAAAATGGCTCCTGAATCATCGGATTAGGTGCATGCACCCTCTTCTCCTCAAGATCAATTTTCTCCGAGCTACCATGCTCCCCCTCATCATTTTGTCCTCTAAGAAGACTGCATGTCTTGTTTCTACAAACTTTGTGTATCTGTCTGAATAGTGTCTGAATAGTAGAAATGAAAACCTTTTGATCTATCAGGATAGCCAGTGAAGTGACAACTGACTGTTTTGGGATCTAACTTTGCAACATTTGGATTAAACACTTTTGCCTCAGCTGGGCTCCCCCAGACTGTCAAGTGCTGTAGATAGGGTACTCTTCCTGTCCATAGCTCGTACGGTGTTTTGGGCACCGACTTGCTTGGGACTCTATTGAGAATGTGAATGGTGGTTTTAAGCGCATCCATCCATAAACCCAATGGCAAGGTGGAATAACTCATCATACTGCACACCACATCCATAAGTGTACGGTTACGCCTTTCAGCTGCTCCATTTTGCCAAGGCTCGCCCGACATTGAATATTGGGTTACTATGACAGTCTCCTGTAAGAACTTTGCAAAAAGTTGAGGGACTTGGTAATATTGAGTGTGCCGACTGTAGTACTCCCCTCCATGGTCAGACCTAACTATCTTTATTCTTTTATCATGTTGATTTTCAACTTCAGTTTTGAATATTTTAAATTTATCCAACGCTTCATATCTTTCTTTGATAGGATAAATATAACCATATCGGGAGTAATCATCTGTGAGTGTTATGAACGAGTTATAGCCATCCACACTTTTCACCGGAAATGGTCCACATATGTTAGTGTGAATGGTTTCTAGTGTTCATGTGCTACAGTTTGCACCCTTTTTGATTTATTTTACATACTTTACTTTAATGCAATCTATGCATTGCTCTATGTCTCAGAACTCTAATGGAGGAAGAATTTCATTTTTAACTAGTCTTTCTATTCTCCCCCTCGAAATATGGCCCAAGCGACAGTGCCATAATTTTGTTGAGTCATGAGTTCTCTTTCTTTTCTTTTGTTCTTTATTCAATGCCGAAACATGCTCATTCACATTACACACAGAATACTCTTTTTCCCTCAATGATAATAGATAAAGCTCATTGTGAAGTAAAGCACCACCCACATAAGCATTATTAAACCATATGGCACACTTGCCATGTCCAAAATAACATTCATAATTATCTTTATCCAAACAGGAAACACTAATCAAGTTTCTGTGACATGAAGGAACATGTAAAACATCTCTAAGCAGAAGCGTGAATCCATCAGCTAACTCCAGGGAGATGTCGCTGACAGCTTCAATTTTTGCTTGAACTCCATTTGCAACTTCAATGCATCTTTTGCTTCTTTGCGTACTCCGTGCTGAATGAAATCCTTGTAATAAATTTGCAACATGAATGGTTGCACCCGAGTCAATCCACCAAGTAGATTTTGAAAACTGTGTATACAAGGATTCATTTACAAGGAAACAATGTTGTTACCTCTCTGCCATTACTGACTTGTGCCAAACGGGGTAGTCTTTCTTGTAGTGCCCAGTCTGCTTACAATGGAGACATGTGTCCTTGTCCACTGGAAAAGACTTTTCCTGATGCTGATGGTGCGTGGAAGATTTTCCATGTGGCTTTGAAGGAGAACATTTGCCACTTCGATTGTAGTTCTTTTTCTTATTATCCCTCACATAGTTCAAAGAACCATACGAGGTTTTAAGTCTTTCTTCTTATTGCACACACATGGCTATGGTCTTTTCAATGTCCCATTTTGCAGGCGACATGTTGTAGTTCACAACAAAGGTGTCAAAATCTTTTGGCAGTGAAGCCATGACCAGGTGAATAAGGAGTGCAGGCTTGAGCTCCAAATCCTCATCCATGGGTTTAAGCTTAGCTGCCGTGTTGCTCATCCTGAGGATGTGCTCTCTTATGCCATGTCCACCGCATGTATACTATTCTGTCAGCAGTTGCTTTAGCAACTGGGTAGCATATATCTTTGAAGAACCAGTGAACTGGCTCTTTATCTTTTTAAGATACTTCCCAATGGAAGTACACTCTACAATTGAGTCCACGATAGAGTTCTCAATTGTGTTCTTTATGAAAGCCATGCACTTTTTATTGGCTATGAGGCACTTTTGGTTTTCGAGGGTATATGACATCTCTACTAGAGCATGATCCCTCTTCTTTTTGTTCCACGCATCATCATCATCTATTGCACCTCTAAATGGCTTTGTTGGTTTGACCGGCTGTGGAGTGTCCACAACCCAGTCCACCTCAGCGCAGATAAAGGCTAAGTCAACTTTCTTTCTCCACTCAGTGTAGTTATCACCTCTGAGGGTTGGAACATCCATGAGGCAACTCATCAAGTGGTACCCTACTGAAACAACAATCGAGTGAGATCATGACAACAATTGCATGCATTAATCCAACCTTGGTCAAAATTAAAACATACAACTGTTTATGCAATTAAAACTATATCACCATTGGGCAAAAACTAGAAATAAATGCACATTTTATAAGAATCAATAAATCATGATTATGTTATTAACAATGTTGGTCATAAATAGAAAATCATGATTATGTTATTAACAATTATTAACAGAATCATAATTATTTCAATAATCACTTTAACATGCTCTTTTAAAATTTAATTTTACTTTTGTTTTATTTACTTTTAAAAGAGCACTTTTATTTATTTGCAGTGGAAAACATGAATAGAAAATCCATGCACTTTTTACTTTTTTTATTTGCAGCGGAAAAACATGAATAATAAAAAATCATGAACTTTATTCTTTTCAGAAACTTTCTTTTACTTTTCTATTTTCTAAACAGAACTTCCATTCGATAATTCTGAATAGAGACAAAAGAAAACTGTATTAAAATTAAGGAAAAAACGGCCAGGGCTCTTTGGGTTTCGATCCGGGCCGTCGATCACGATCCGATGATCACTTGTGGTTTTCTCTCGAACAAAACTGGGCGAGATCCCCCGACCCCGATCCAGTTCCTCTCCTCGCCCCGTGTCTCCCCGTACTGCGCCGTGGCGTACCACGCCGGCCGTCGGCCACCCGCCGCCGGTGACGGGGCTGATCGCCACCACTCCCCGCAAGCTCTTCTCCCTCCCCCACCCTTTTCGTCCGTTCATGCTCCTGTGGCAGAGAGAGGGGGGGGGGGGGCACGCTTGCGCCCTCCCGTGCTCCCCTGAAGACGGCCACGTGGGTTTTTCTATGCGCCGGTTAGAGCCACGACGTCAAGCCACGCCGTGCGAGCCCCCTTCCCTTTCTTGATTTCACCCATCCACCCAGCTCCTGTACGCGCGCGCGCGAGAGAGAGAGAGCAGAGAAGTGTCGCTGCCTTCCGATGCGGCACGCCCACTGACCTCTTTGCTGGCGTGCGTGAGCACCTCGAGTGTGAATGCGCCACCGTCAAAGGGCTTGGTGGTGGTGCCCTTTGCCCCGTGTGGGGTTGGTTCTTCTTCCGTACGGCTCGGCATGCCGATCCTGTCCAGATCGAGAGGAACGGTGCGGCCGTGCGGTGGTGCTACTTTTTTCCGGTGGGATTTCTCTTCCCTCTTTTCTCTGTTAGGGTTAGGGTTCTTGGGGGGAATCTTTCTTTCTCTGTGTTTATTTTCTACTGAAGATCTTAGCCTAGCATGGCTCTAAAACCATTGATAGAGCTATGGATCGGAGTAGGCTAGAGACTTCCGGTAGTTCTACCTTCACTTTGAGTTGATGATCCCGCCGAGGTGGCCATGGAAGATGCTACAACGGTGATGGCAGAGAGTGGGCGAGGTGGTGGCGACGCTTCCCGTCAGCACGCGAAGCCTAGATCGGTAGGTGTGTTGGTGGGGCGTACGGTTGCGCGACGAACCTCGTGTTGTGTGCCACCGGCCCCAACCTCTTTATATTGCGCAGGTGACAGGGGCCCGCCAACCATTGTGGGTTGGGCGCGGATCTAAGGGCCCGGTGGGCCCACACGGGGGGAGATCAACCTAACAGCAATGTCTTGGCAACCTTGTCATATATTTGATTCTGACCAGATATCTTTGTAACGTACTCCCTTTGTAAACTAATATAAGAGCGTTTAGAGAGGGAGTACATACTTTCATGAACAACATTGAACCCATCATCTACATTTTTCAAACGGGTATGATTGCATGAAATTTACCCCCCCTCCCACCCGCCCCCAAAGCCCATGGTTGTTGACAATAAAGGTTTCAACTATCCGATGGCCGGTAGCTCCTCAATATCAGAAAACACCATCAAAAGGGCATAATAAGGTAGTAGATCCTATAGGAAGCATTCTGCTTTTTCAATCTCTTGATGGCGTCTTCTTTGATCTGGGTAGCCTCTCATACTTGTTTTGGGTTGAGGCCCGGGCCAGGGGGTTGCGGATAAGTTGTTCATGTCCATCTCTACAACCGGACACTTGGTGAGACTCCTCCGACCAACCGTGGACTCATTAATTGGTTGTTGCAAGAGTACCAATGGTGTCAAATTTCTTCCCCTTCCTCTGGACTGCGGAAATTCAGCAACGACTTGTGATGAAGGATGGAAGACTTCTTGTGATGCGAGTCGAGATTGTCATTAGGTTGTAAATGGATCTATTGCAATACTTGTGTGAATCCATGTTATAAAAGAAGATCGATTCTTCTGATAATAAGTCAACAAATTTATATGACTCATGCGCTTATGAGTTCCATCTGAAGATTCTCATCGACAAAGGATGTAACTCTTCACAAAATGATCCTCGTAACCAGTATACTCCTTCGGTTTCAAGGTACAATATGGATATAAGATTTTTCAAGTCCAAACTTCATAAATTTTGACCAAGTTTATAGAATTTTTTAAAACATCCTATGGTATCCTTTCTGCGTTGGGAAAAACTGCCCGTAAACTTCATTTAAGGCGAACCGGGAATCGATTTTACGGGATGGTAATCTAGCACGTCTGCTAGAGATGTTGTAAGCTAAGACTAGCTTGGCCATATATAATTCATTCACGTGAAAGGCAAGATGCTTAATTGCCTGACAACTGACAGCACAGTGAATTTGCAACTGCGTGTGCATAGGAAGACGTGACAGACATGCGGTAGTGAGCAGGCCACGGAGGCAGCCCAGGATGATAGATAAGAGAAACCGCACCAATAAAATACTTTGAGCGCTGAGCGCATCCCATTCCGAGAGAGCTTTTACAATTTTTAGAGATGTTAACCCTCTTCTGATCTTCTCTTCCAAACCAAACTAACCCACGAGGCGTTGCACTTGCGGACTTCCCCCCGTGATCAGATCAATCCGATCACCGGCACTGCCCACCGCTACCACCGATCGATTCATTCGCGCGCCATGGCAGCTGAAACAGATCACCACCGACGCGCTGATCACGTCGTGCTGTTCCCGTTCATGGCGCAGGGCCACCTCGCGCCGTTCCGCTGCCTCGCCGCCCTCGTGCGCCGCTGCCGGCCGGACGCCCGGGTCACCTTCGTCGCCACCTCCTGCACGGCCCAATCCCTCCGCGCCCACCTCGACGACGAAGGCATCGCCGTCCACGCCATCCCCTTCAGCCCCGCCAACGCCAGCGTACGCTCCTTCCAGCGGCTCATCGACCTCTTCCTCGCCTCCGAGTCCCTCCGTCCGGCGTTCCACCAGTTCATCGTGGAACTCAGACGCTCCGACCCCCTCGCCGATGTGCACGTCGTGGAGGACATGTTCCTGGCCTGGACGGTGGACGTCGCCCGCGGCGACCCCGACCTCACGCACTCCGTCCTGCTCACCAGCAGCGGCTACGGCTCGGCGCTCTACTTCTCGCTCTGGAACAGCGTCCCGCTTGTCCCCAACGACGACGATGACGACTGCTTTATCCTCCCGAGCTTCCCGGACATCAGCGTCCACCGTTCGCAGCTCACCAATCACCTCGCGGCGGCCGACGGCGGCGACGCGTGGTCCACCTTCATCCGCAGGCAGATCGCCGCCTTCTCCCGTGCCGACGCGCTGCTCGTCAACACCGCCAAGAAGCTGGAGCCAAAGGGATTAAGCATGCTTAGGCAATGGCTCCACAATGTCCCGATATTCCCGGTCGGGCCGCTGCTCCGGGCAGCAAGATCGGCATTGCCGGAGAAGGCGACAACGACTAGCCCCATCTTGGCTTGGCTCGGCAAGCAACCGCCAGGCTCGGTGCTGTACGTGTCATTCGGGTCGCTGTACACGATCTCCGCGTCGCAGCGACGGAGCTGGCAATGGGCTCGAGAAGAGCGGACACACATTCGTGTGGGTGGCCCAGCCCGCCGCCGACATGAACGGCAGCGAGTCGCCGTCGTCCGGTCTGCCGGGGGGGTTCGTGGAGAGAATGGAGGCGGCAGGGCGCGGGCTGGTGGTGCGGTGCTGGGCACCGCAGGTGGAGATCCTGGCGCACCCTGCCACAGGCGCCTTCCTGACGCACTGCGGGTGGAACTCGGCGCAGGAGAGCCTCGCCTGCGGCGTGCCGATGGTCGGCTGGCCGCTCTCGGCGGAGCAGTTCTACAACGCCAAGTTGCTAGCGGAGGAGATGGGGGTGTGCGTCGAGTTGGCGCGCGGCGCCACGGCGGCCTTGACGAGGGACGAGGTGGCGGAGGGCCGGAGGCGGTGGAGAGGGTGCTCGGCGAGACGTCTGAAGTGCGGGCCGCAAAGAGACGAAAGGCCGCGGAGATGTAGGAGGTGATCGACGCCGCGACGGACGGCGACGGCGATGAGTCATCGCTGGGAGTGACCCGGAGGTTTTTGGAGGCGATGGCACGTACGCGATGATGGGATAGACGTCACGGTTCGATTGGCTGCATAGTGCTATTCGATTAGGGGTGATACGGATTCGATAGTGCTCCTGCCACTTCTATTTCCATATTTTCAAAAGGAATATGAATATCAATACAGATGTTATGGGGATCGGATGTTAATAGCGACATATTGCTTAAGAAAAGGCTAATGTTTGGGGACGGCGCGCCGGCTGAACACTCGGCCGGTCGCTCGTGAGCCACACGTTGGCGTACAATCGTACGATACACAGCGCCGCTCTACTAAGAAAATATCTCTCCTCTCCTTATCCTTTCCTTCTGTATTTCTCCCCCACCACTTACTCTCAATCTCTCACGGGCATGGCTGCTCCAAGCTACTGCGTTGGTTCCGCCAAGGCCTCCTCCTCTCCCTTAGCTCCCCGCTGCTGACCTGCTTCATCAATTCGAGGGGCTGATCTGCTACGGTGGCGCTGCCAATCCACTCCTGCAAGCTTTTTTTTGTCTTCTGGATGCAACAGGGGGTGGCTGCGTGCGCTGCCGCTGGTTGTTGCCGGAGGTCAGGTGCCGCGCGGTAGGAGCAGGAGATGTGGTGTTGCGCGTGGCGGGGATGACGCCGCACGCATGCCGGCGGAATTTGCAAGCGGCGGGGAGCGCTGATATCCATTCTCCCTAGGGATGGATTCGGCTATCAAATTGCCCACACGGTTGTAGCTTTTTTAATCGCCGGTAGTAGCAATCTGCTAAACGGGTTGCATCCTTCTAAATCGCGTTCCAGCTTTTTTTTATTTAAATCGCTGGTGTTGCATCTTTTCTTGAAATCATCGGTTCCAGCTTCCCAAATCACCGGTTGTAGCTTTTTGATCAGTCGATTGTAGCTTTTTGGATCCTCGGTACCAGTTTCAAATCATCGGTTGTAGCTTTTTCATCAGCCGATTGCAACTTTTATAATCACCGGTTCCAGCTTTTTGAATCGCCGGTTCCAGCTTCTGATTAGTTTATTTGCATTTTTCTATCGCCGGTAGTAGCTTTTTGACTTGCCGGTTGCAACTTTCGTTTTAGCTGGTTGCATCGTTTTAAATCGCCGACTCCAGCTTTGAAAAAACTCACCGTTTTGTAACTCGCCGGCCACCGGTTTTGCTACAGCCGTGACCGCCGGTGCTGTGGCCGTGGGGAAGCCAGCGTGTTCAGTTTTTCGACGCGGGGATGGGGGTGGGGACGGGGGTGTTACAAGGAGTGTCGAGGGGAGCGACAAGCTTGTCAAGGAGCACACGCGCAACTACAGGAAGGAAGTTTGGCTGGGAGGGGGACGTTTTTCATGAGAGCGTTGACCAGAGGAAAAGACGAAGCGAGGGGGAGATGCGAGAATCGGACGACTGCGACAGGCTAGATCGAACGGCTGGGGCCTGACCGGCCCAAAGTTGGGCCGGTGCGCCGGCGCCTATCAGCGCCCTTAAGAAAATTAGTCGATAGCTATGTGACATGAAATAATCAACTTCAATGTACAATAGGAAATTGATAAATAGGTTTATCAATAAATACTACTGTAACGCATAGTAATTTCTAAATTTAATCATACAAAGAGTAAAATTTCACTACTTATTTGGCTTTTATGTTTGATAATTGGCATATTGGGCTAGAATTTCAAAAATTACCTCCCACAATCTAATTCATATACGGATACACTACTACGAAAATGCCTATAGATAGAAGTTTACCAGTAGCGTTTGTCTACAACACCATGCTACTAGTAGTTAGTAGTAGCACTGGCTATGAACAACGCTATTGGTATCAGTTAGCAGCAGCGCTTGTTACCTAGCCCCACGCTACTACTAAGTGTAACACACCACACCCCCTGGTCAAAAAATAGCAGCAGCGCCTGACCACCAACCTGCGCTACTGCTAGTTTAGTATCCATAGCGCCTGTTTGTCTAAGCGCGCTACTGCTAATTTTTTTATGTATAACATTTTACCAGTAGCGTGTGTTTCTTTCCCGCGCTATAAGTAATGCAACCCTAGCCGTAGCTATTTTGCAAGCTGCCATAGCAGCAGCGCGTACAGGTGACCCGCGCTACTGCTATGCCCGCCAGCCACCTACCACCTTTCCCCTTCTTCCTCCTCTCTCTTCTCCCCCTTCCTTTCTCCCCCTTTCCTTGCACCTTGCTTGTTCCTTTCAACGCTCCCCCTCCACCACCCCTCCATTGGAGCCCTCCCTCCTCCTCTTCTTTGCCCCTCCACCACCCCTCCATTAGAGGCCCCCTCCGCCTCTTCTTTGCCCCTCCACCACCCGTCCATTAGAGCCCCCTCCCTCTCCCTCTTATTTGCCCTCCACCACCCCTTTTCTTTGTGCCCTCCACCACCACCCCCTCCATTGATGCCTCCCTCCCCCTCTTCTTTGCCCTCCCCCCTCTTCCATTAATGCCTTCCCTCTTCTCTCCCTCTCCTCTCCCACTATCTCCCTAGCTAGCTAGCTAGCTAGCTAGTTAGAGCTATATATCTAGAGCTACTAGGTAATTAAGAAGAAAGGTGCTCGATATCCCTCTTGACACATAGGTGAGCAAAAAAAGGTGTTTGTGTGGATTAGACCGAAACTATATATATATATATATATATATATATATATATATATATATATATATATATATATATAGTGGGCGATGTGAGAATATATATACCGAATTGTGTGTGGCATAATTTGAGTTGCCTACATTGTGTATTTGATGAAATAATGTGAGTGGCATGAGTTGCCTATGTTTTGCCGAAATGTTGATTCAATTCCGTTTCGGCGAATTTTGGGCATGCAAACTCAATATGTCCTATGTTTAGGGAAGGTCAGGCCGAATTTTTGTATGAATTTGATCCATGCATGCATATATACGTGGTTATAATATTTGCTCTGCGCGCAGGTGATCATGAAGGTCAATGTAAGGATGGTGGAAAGATACTGGCAATCCGTTGTGGATGACATGTATGAAAAAAGACTGAAGGATGTTTTATGTCCGTGTCGAAAATGCAAAGGAAGAGTCAGGCTTGACCCCTTTCAGGGTGGTAAATTCAAGGCGCACCTGCTCATGCATGGTTTCATGCATGGCCATACTCGGTGGATAAGTGAAGAAGATGATGATGATGATGAGGAGGAGGAGGAGGACGTCGACGGGGCAGAAAATAACGACATGGGGCCACCAGACGAAGAGATGACCGATTATGTGCCCGAAGAGGAAGATAGCCTCGGAAATGTCGATGGCGAAGAGGTAGTTCAAGGCGGAGAAGACGCGAACACGCCGCCGTCTTCGTCGCTACTAATTAAGTTCAGCCATGCGGGGCCCGCATGTTCGAGACCTACTTCGCAAGAAGACGACTAGCTATAGAGTTGCTTCAAGAGAGGAGGCCAAACTGGCGCAACTGGAGGTAAACTCGATGACTCCTTTGCATGATGGTTGCAATCCTGAGGTGACCCGCTTGAGTTTCACACTAGAACTTCTAAAGACGAAGGCAAAAAACAAATGGACAGATACAAGCTTGGATGAGCTTCTGAAGTACCTAAAGAAGGTTCTTCCCGCGGGAAGCCTGTGTCCTACTGGTGTCGAGGAGGCAAAGAAAATCGTGTTCCCTCTTGATCTGCCACATATTAGATATCACACATGCATCAATGATTGCATCATATATTGGAACGAGTACGCGGAAAAAACCATCTGTCCAAAGTGCAATGCTTCACGATATAAAAAGGCCGGAAAGAAAGTTGCATAGAAAGTTGTATGGTACTTTCGGATCACTTCGCGTCTACAGCGGTATTTTGTAGATCCTAAGGAAGCAAAGCTTATGCGCTGGCATGCGGAGAGGGTGAAGCCAGATGACGGAAATGAGCCGAAGCTGAGACACCTCGCAGATGCTAGTCAGTGGAGAGCATTAAGTGCTGAATTTGAATTTTTCGCAAATGATCTAAGGAACATCGTGCTTGGCACTAGTAGTGATGGCATGAATCCATTTGGCAACCAGAACACCAATCATAGCACATGGCCCGTGTTTGTATGGATGTACAACCTCCCCCCTGGTTGTGCATGAAGGAAAAATACATACACATGGCTATGCTTATTCAAGGGCCGAGACAATCGGGAAATGATATAAATCTATATCTCAAGTTACTGAAAGAGGAGATACATACCTTATGGAAAACGCCGGCCAAGACATGGGATGCAAGCAAAGGAGAGTATTTCTACATGAGAGCCGCGCTGATCACGACGGTGCAGGACTATCTCGGTTACTGCTATCTCTCCTTCCAGGTGTGCCAAGGATATTGCGGATGCACGAGGTGCATGGATGATACAACTTCTCTGCAACTATCAAAAGATGGCGGGTCTTTGAAAATCGTGTACATGGGGCATCGAAGATGGCTCGAGAAGGATGACCCATGGAGAAAGCGTGGAGATTTATTCAATGGTAAGGCTGAGCTTTGAGGTCCTCCACGTAAGTGTAGCGGTGCAGAAATATATGAGTTATTGAAGAACTGGGAAGAGTGCCCCTCACCGGGAAAGACGAAGAAAAAGGTGCCAGAGCCCCTGCTAAAGATATGGAAGACGAGATCTGTTTTCTGGGACTTGGAATACTGGCCCATACTCGACACGCCTCATAGCCTTGATCAAATGCATATCACAAAAAATATCCTTGAGAGTTTGCTTGGAACATTGATGAACATGCCAGAGAGGACCAAGGATGGGCCGAAGGCAAGAAAAGACTTGGAATTTTTGAATAACAGGAAAGATCTCCAAATGCCCGGTAAAAGGTCGTCAGAGGAGACCGAGACGGAGACGGAGACGGAAGATAGGGGCAAAAAAGTAAATAAGAAGGAAGAACAATATTTTCCCCCTCTTGCTTCACCTTAGATCCAAAGGAGGTCGATCAATTGTTCAAGTGCCTTTCCGGAATCAAAGTTAGTTCCGGATACTGTGGGAAGATAAGCAGATATCTGGACATTAAGAAAAAAAGGTTCAGTGGGATGAAGTCTCACGACTGTCATGTGATGATGATGTAGTTACTCCCGGTTGCACTTAGAGGGATTATGGACACACATGTGCGTGAGACGCTTACTGACCTATGCCACTTTTTTGATGCTATCTCTCGAAAGTCGATCAGTGTGAAGTAACTCCATAGGCTACAGGAAGAGATCGTTGTCATACTGAATGAGCTAGAGATGTACTTCCCGCCCACATTCTTGAAGGAAATATGCCCTAGAGGCATTAATAAAGTTATTATTTATTTCCTTATATCATGATAAATTTTTATTATTCATGCTAGAATTGTATTAATCGGAAACATAATACTTGTGTGAATACATAGACAAACAAGAGTGTCACTAGTATTCCTCTACTTGAATAGCTCGTTGATCAAAGATGGTTATGTTTCCTAGCCATTGACATGAGTTGTCATTTGATTAACGGGATCACATCATTAGAAGAATGATGTGATTGACTTGACCCATTCTGTTAGCTTAGCACTCGACCGTTTAGTATTCTGCTATTGCTTTCTTCATGACTTATACATGTTCCTATGATTATGAGATTATGCAACTCACGTTACCGGAGGAACACTTTGTGTGCTACCAAATGTCACAACGTAACTGGGTGATTATAAAGGTGCTCTACAGGTGTCTCTGAAGGTACTTGTTGGGTTGGCGTATTTCGAGATTAGGATTTGTCACTCCGATTGTCAGAGAGGTACCTCTGGGCCCACTCGGTAATGCACATCACTATAAGCCTTGCAAGCATAGCAACTAATGAGTTAGTTGCGGGATGATGTATTACGGAACGAGTAAAGAGACTTGCCGGTAACGAGATTGAACTAGGCATTGAGATACCGACGTTCGAATCTCGGGTAAGTAACATACCGATGACAAACGGAACAACGTATGTTGTTATGCGGTTTGACCGATAAAGATCTTCGTAGAATATGTAGGAGCCAATATGGGCATCCAGGTTCCGCTATAGGTTATTGACCAGAGAGGTGTCTCGGTCATGTCTACATAGTTCTAGAACCCGTAGGGTCCGCACGCTTAATGTTCGTTGACGATATAGTACTATATGAGTTATGTATGTTGGTGACCGAATGTTGTTCGGAGTCCCAGATGAGATCACCGATATGACGAGGAGCTCTGGAATGGTCCGGAGGTAAAAGATTCATATATTGGATGATATGGTTAGGCCAAGGGGTCAGGCCCATGAGGCTTTAGGTCGGTGCAAAAGGAGTTTTGCAGAGGCCAGGGGCCAAACGCCGGAGACCCTGGCGTCTGGCCCTGGGCCAGACGCCGAGGCCCATGGCGTCTGGGTGAGACGCCAAGGATTGTGGCGTTTGGTCCTGGAGTCCGAGTGGGACTCTTGCCTTTCGGGCAAAACCGACTTTGAGGAGGCTTTTGCTCCAAGTTTCGACCCCAGGGCTCAACATATAAATAGAGGGGCAGGGCCAGCACCAAAGACACATCAAGAAACAACAAGCCGTGTGCCGGCAACCCCGTCCCCTCTAGTTTATCCTCCATCATAGTTTCTGTAGTGCTTAGGCGAAGCCCTGCGGAGATTGTTCTTCACAAACACCATCACCACGCCGTCGTGCTGCCGGAACTCATCTACTACTTTGCCCGTCTTGCTGGATCGAGAAGGCGAGGACGTCATCGAGCTGAACGTGTGCAGAACTCGAAGGTGCCGTGCGTTCTGTACTTGGATCAATTGGATCGTGAAGACGTACGACTACATCAACCGCATTGATAAACGCTTCCGCTTAGCGATCTTCAAGGCTATGAAGATACACTCCCCCTCTCGTTGCTATGCATCACCATGATCTTGCGTGTGCGTAGGATTTTTTTTTGAAATTACTACGTTCTCCAACAGTTCTTTGATGTCATGGTGCATCTATGTGTCCACATCATGGACGACATCATCGACCTAGGGCCGACATTCCTACATAGCATGATGTTGTTCGAGAGGATGAATGGGGTAATCAAAGGATTCGTTCGTAACATGTCCCGTCCAGATGGAAGCATAGCCCAGGGATATCTGACCAAAGAGTGCATCTCTTTCTGTGAGAGTTATCTAGTAGGCACCGGAGACCCTGTTGTTGGTTTTCCCGTCAACAAGCACTGTGCAAGGCTCGAAGGAGAAGGTCACACCAATGGTCATAGGAATGTGAATGTGATACGCTCGGGCTGACAAAATGACCTTGACAGGGCAAACTTAGTAGTGCTACAACACCTAGATGTGCTAGAAGATTTCGTGACACTGCACAAAGTGACCATCGCAAAGAAGTACCGTGACCGTGGGGTGCACAGGACGGACACTGAAGTTATTAGAGAGCACAACTCCACTTTCGTGTGTTGGTTCAAAGAGCGAGTTCTGGCTAATCCCTGGAAGAGGGTTGTCCGAACGGAACACTCATATACGCCTTAGCATATGGCCCCTCGACCAACCTCGCAACTTATCAAGCATACGATATCAACGGATACACGTTCTACACAGAGGAGAAAGATATAAACATTGATGACCAAAACTCAGGGGTGACGATGGAAGCCATGACCGGGAATGTAATTGAAAGATATTACGGAAGGGTCGAAGAGATATGGGAGCTTAACTTCTCTGGATTGCATAGCGCGATGATGTTCCGTGTCAGATGGGCTAAGAATGTACAGAGAGAAAACCGACATTTCACTACCATGTGTATACCCGACTCTGGTAGTGGTACCGTCAACGCCATCGCCAAAAATGAGCCATGGCCACACGCTAAACACATGACACAATGTTTCTTAATAACTGATCCGATCAATCCCAGCCGTGTTGTCGTGAGGAGAAGCAAAAGGAGCATCGCCGGAATGGGTGGAGTCGTTGACGAGGAAGACTATGACCAGTAGGGTGATCCGATGAGGGAAGATGATCCTGATGACGACGAAACATACGTCAAAAGAATAATGAAGACTACATTACCTACGAAAGATCGTAATCCCTGAAGAAGGAAAAGTCACGACCATGGGCTCAATTATTCGACAACGAACAAAAGAGGGAAGAAGATCAGTATGAAGCGTCGTCGTCGCCCAAGCTGACAAACTAATCCCCAAAGTTTGTGTGTGTCTAGCTATTTTATATACCGCCGATAGCGGTCAAATAATGTAAGATATATTATACGAATTATTATCCGGAGGGTAACAGTGGTATTGCTCAAACGATAGACCAAATTAAAGGAAGGAAAGTGCAAAAGAAAGATAAGAAAAAGAAAAGTGCAAATGAAAGAAAAAAAGAAAAAGAAAGGAAGTTTTGCAAAATAAAATGAAAAGAAAAAGAAAAAGGAACTAATAAGTTGTGGAAAATGAAATGCAAGAAAAAAGGAAGGAAGTTAGTGGAATATGGAAAAGAAAAAGGAAAAGAAAAGTGCAAATGAAAAAGAAAAAGAAAAAGAAAAAGAAAAAGAAAAAGAAAAAGAAAGGAAGTTTTGCAAAATGAAAGAAAGTTTGTGGAATATGAAAATGAAAAAGAAAAAGAATAATATAAATAAAAAGAAAAAGAAAAATAAAATAAAAGGAAGGAAGTTGTGGAATATGAAAAAGAAAAAAGAAAAAGAATAATATAAATAAAAATAAAACTAAAAATAGAAATAAAAAAAGGTTAGCAGTAGTGCGTTTAGCTATAGCGCGTTCTTCTTTGGCGCGTTTTTCTCAGCCCCGGTGCTATAGCCAATTTAGCTATAGCGCGTTTTTCTTTGGCGCGCTATAGATAAGAAAAAGAAAAAGAAAAATAAAATAAAAATAAAAATAAAAAAGGTTAGCAGTAGCGCGTTTCTCAGCCCCGCGCTATGGCTAACTTAGCTAATCGCGTTTTTCTATCCTGCGTTGTAGCTAAGTTGCCTATACACAGCCACATCTCTTTCCTCTCTCACTCTCGCTCGATCTGATCGACGATCCGTGCCGCCCCCACCCCGCCGCCGCCGCCGCACCCGCCCACACCGCCGTCGACGCGCACCGCCCCGACACTCCCTCCCCCCTTGCCGGGCCCGTCCCCATAGGTCCACTCCCCGGCCCGGCCCCTCCCCCGCCGCCGACGCCGCACCCGCCCGTGCTACTCCCGCCCACGCCGCCGTTGACCCGCGCCGCCCCGAGCAGTCCCTCCACCGGCCGACGCCCCTCCCCCAGCAGTCTCTCTCTCTCTCTCTCTCTCTGTGTGTGTGTGTGTGTGTGTGTGTGTGTGTGTGTGTGTGTGACCGGCCGTATGTGTTCTCTGCAGCGGGTTTGGCCGGAAGCAAGGTGCTCGGCGAGGAGGAGAAGTTGGCTGGAAGCAAGGTGCTCGACAAGGTGCAGCAGGTTCTCCCCCTGCAGTCTGTTTTTTTGCTGTCATTGATGCATGTGTGCTGCTGCTGCTGTTTTCAGTTAGAGCAAATTAGAATTCAAAGCAAACTAGAATTGTTCACTAACAGAATTCAAAGCAAACTAGAATACAAATATGATCTCATTTGAATTTAGTTAGAGCACACTGTTCGGTTACAGAAAATTTTGAAATTTTCTGTTAACTGAATATTTCAGTTTTGATGACTGTGCAAACTTCAGCAAATTTCAATTTTGATAACTGAACATTTAGTGTTGGACCAACTATCTTGATAAGCACAAGGAATTAACCTACAAAATGTAACCAAATATGGACTAAAAACTGGTTATCAAAAAAATACTAAATGAAGTAGCCACTGAATTGCCACTGAAAATGGAGTAGCTAGCATCATTGCAAAAGACAATGCTCAAAAAATATCTTGGAAAGTGTCATGTTTGCAGCAAATTTGGAAATGAAAATATGCGGTGATCAATTTTGCATTTTTCTGCCACTGAAGATTAGTGGAAACTGAAGATTGTTTTTTGTATTAAGCCACAAGTAGTTGTACTGGCAGCAAGTAGCTAATTGGCAGAAAGTATTGTTAGTGAAAATTTGCGGTGATCAATTTTGCATTTCTGTAACTAGTCCCTTACAGTAGTCTGCAATTTTATTTGAATGCAATGTTGATGGACACAGCAACAAGTTTATGAAATGAAATGAAATGATGTCCATTGGAGTCCATTTGGAGTTGCTCCGTTGCTTGCGAGATGCTCTATATGTGACCTATGTTTTGCCGGTTGCGAGTGACCTATGTTTTGCCGGAAATGTTGATTCATTTCCATGCCGGCAAATATCAGGCGCTCTATATGTTCACTTTCTAGCAAAGGTCATGCCGAAATTTTCCATGAATTTGGGCATCACTTGTGCTAGAAAGTTGGACATATCGAGTGCTTGAGATTTGTCACGAAGGGAATGAAATGACATTTCCGGCAAAACAAAGGTCACTTTTTTGTCATTATTCACTTTATTATATAAAGCTCGATAATTAAACGACTACGACCTTGAACCCTAGGAAACATGACCGACACCGATGAGGCTGGAGGTTCTCAGTCCCAATTAGGTCGAGCACATGCCTACCTCAACTTTCTGGCTGATCAGGAGAGACAGCAAGCTGGGTGTCCCGACCCCCTTGTCATGACGGAGGACGATGGTGGTGGCGACAACACCGACACTGATGCCACCAATGACACCGGCACTGAGACTGGCGCTGATGATGTTGCTAACTAAAGCACGGAAGGTGGGACCTCCCAAGCCAGTGAGGGAAAGAAGGAAAAGAGGACACGATGCCCAAATGAGCTCGGCACCGGAAGACTGGTGGTCATGGCGGTGCACCCTGGCAAGTTCGAGCCAATAGAGCCGCAAGAAGTGGCAGCCTGTTACGACAACCAACTAGCATGCATCCTATGGGATACCCCTAACATCAACACCACAAAAATACGGAAGAATGAACATTTGAAGAAGCTGCTCCTAACTAGATTGCACGCAAGATTCCTGTTCCCCGGTCGGAATGGCGATGTCGACCCATGGGATGATGACGCCATGAAAAAAAAATCAACAACAAAGCCCTAGGGAAGTTCAGCAACGCATTGAGCGCTTGGAAAACTAGGATGAAAAAGGCGATTCAAGTAGACCATGAAACCTACGCCGAGATTGTTGCAGACAATCCGAAAATTACGATAGAGGACTTTGAAAAGTTCAAGGAGACTTGCAATGAAGAAGCTGCCAAGGCCAGGTCGGAGAGAGGAAGCAGCTGCAGGCAAAGAACATGGGGAACCACCACCTTGGAAGTCGTGGTTACACGGGAAAGAGGCCGTGTGGGCTAAGGAGGACGCAGAACGTGAACGTCAGGGGATCCCAGACCCATTGGCTGAGTTCACCGACCAGCAGGAGAACGACTTCATCAGGGCCCGATTCTCGTGGGACCCCAAGAAAAAGATTTTTTTTCACCGACGGGCCGACTAGGAAATTCATGAGAATACTGGTAATTATCCTTTTACCACCTTACATATTAGGTTCTGATCAATGAAGTCTACTACATTCTAGTCGCATTCGTAAATGATTCACGGTCCATTTTGCAGAGAGAGCAACACAAGCTTGTGGCCGAGAGCGACTCGTCGACTCAGTCATCGGCGAGTTATAAGTGGGACACTCCTTTCAACCATGCCATGAACATAATGATGGGACACCCGCCCGGCCAGCGGCCGCAATATGGATGTGTGCACGGCGCCGGGGATGGCGCCATGTGGAAGTACTATTATAGCGAGGACCCCGAGGCCAAAAGACAGAGAAAGAATTTCAGTCAAGTCACTAACGACGAGAAGGTGGCGCGGACGATGGAGAAAGAAAAAGCTGAGACCAAAGCTGAGATAATGGCTGCCTGTAGACATGATATGTCGGCTGCCTTTACAAGCTTGATTCCAACTATGGTCACATGGGCGCAACAAAACCCAAACGCGCCACCAAATGATTTTTCCATGCCCAGCTTCACCGGAATCAACTCAATGAACACCGGACCCATACCCGTACCTAGTATGGCAACCGCACCCGCACCTCCTCCAGCACCTGCTCCTGCACCCAGCTGTCACAGCAGCCCTAGCTCCGTCCTTGGCTTGAACGCCGGGCCGTCGACATTGGCTGAGCTCAAAGCCCTCACGGTAAATACGCGTCGCACCTTCATCAACTCAACTAATTAATTAATCTCCAGTTGTCGTTCTTTTTGGATCTCTGACGCCGCACATATATGTATTTGTAGGCCGACTCCACTCAGTGCACCCTCCTTTACCACATGAAGGGTGGGTTGGTGGATGTGGGGAAGGGTACTATAGTGAAGCCCAAGGATCGATTGTTCCACCGCCAGCAGATGCCTGATAACGCCTTAAGGGTCTCCGTGGCGAGTGGAAAGCGGGGTACGAGGGTTTCCCTCGTCCGATACAAACCGATGCAGAGGATGACGAGACCCCCATGCAGCTTGGCCAATGCAAAAATTGGCCGATCCTGTGACCGAAAAATCTTCTTCGTGTCGAGGTGGCTAGGAGCACACCAACGGGACCTCAGGAAGGTATGACCACAACCCCTCCTACACAAGTACAACCATCGTCTATGCTGCTTGCTGAGATTGAGAGACGCGAGGAAGGAGGGCCAACCGTTCCGGCAAATGATGCCATCTGCCCCATGGAAGAGGATATGGATGATGACATGGAGGAGGCCGAGGACCCTCTCCACTATATCAATACCGGCTATGACATGGAAGTAACACTGAGTGAACCATATGAATATGAGATGCATGTACCAGAGCCGGAACGTCCTCGGGAGTGCAAGAAGTCTTTGTTCATGCAATCCTTGTAGGACACGCCTCCAGATGTCGGTTCCACCCAAGCTCAACTACTTAGCCAGAGTCGTCCAATGCTGAGCCCGGCAACACTAGGGGTGGTTCTCAGGGAGGGTCTGACAGACCCACCAGCACCTCATCCCACTAAGAAGAAGCAGAGGAAGAGACCGATGGCGAGAAAATCCAATAAAGCTGGCAATGTTGGTTCTAGCAGCCAGCTGCCTTCGACCGAGGTTGACAGTGTACCGATGAAACATGCGCCATTAATCCATGTCATGGGAGAGCGAATTGTACGGGCGAATGTACTAGCTTCCATAACAGGGGATCTCAGGAGACTCCATGACTATGTGCTTTCGAGAGAGAGAAGCCTCCTCGCCTCGGATGATCCAAGATACCCACTTTATACGGTTCATGTGCTGAGCAGTTGCAAGATGTACGTCCACACATGCCCCGCGGACCTCTTCTTCCTGAGGTTTGATTACATCTTCCAGATGTTTCAAATGAGGACACTCGATTTTACGTTCGTCCGCCTGTATGCGCTGCACATGAACTACATCGTCAGGAGAGAGCAAGTCACCGGTCTTGCGGTCGCGGACCCATACTACATGCATGAGGGCTTCTTGTCAATCAATGATGCCAACCGTCAATATGCGAGTCAGTACATCGAAGAATTCTTGGTCAGCAATAAGGACAAAGAAACGATTCTCCTACCTTATCATCCCGGGTAAGTCATCCGCGGATAGCACTATAACACATACATCCTTTCGTGCATTTCAATAATTACTTTGCATGCATGGAGGCTAACTTGATCGTGTATTTTGCGCAGCGAGGGGTGTCATACCGTTCTCATCGTTCTTTACCCTCGTTACTCCCGCGCTCTATATTTGGACATGTCGAAGAACATACAGAAGAAAGATTACACACACATAAAGTATGTTCGGGACAGAGCTATGCTGGGCTTCAACATGTGGGGTGGCTACATCCAAATCAAAAAAAACAAATAAGGCCGGGGTCTGTTTCGGCCACAAGACTGACTTCTTTTGCATTCAGCAACCGGCAAGAAGTGAGAACGATGGGTTCTACGTCATCCATCTAATGATGGAGTACAGAAGGGATGTGCAATCACTTTGCATGAAATCTTCATCCGATACCCATATCCAGAGATGGGCCGAAGCCTTTGGAGCCGTGCCGGATAATCGACTTCGAAATGATTTCTATCGGATCCAGCAGGAAATTGCGTCCATCATCATGAAAGATGTCCTCGAAGAGAATGGGATGTTCTATGGTGGCCAAATATCGCGAGTTGACGTCCGAACCCGCATTGCCCTACAACGTCAGGACATGACGCCTTTCACTAAGCTTGGGTCCGTCCTCCCGGATATGGACAGATGGGAAGAGTGCACTGCTTAAAAACAATGTGTCTGTTTAGTTACTTGTTACTTTCTCTGTATGACGAAACTTCGAATGTCTCAATACGACGAAACTATTAGATGTATGGTGCCGCGCTCTAGTTAATTACTTTTGGTACGATGAAATTTGTTAACTATGTTTACTATATATGTGCATCTCTGACAGGTATATAGATCAATGATGGCGAGGAAGTGGTATGCCGTGTATGTAGGGCATGTTCCGGGTGTGTGTGATGAGTGGCCAGAGTGTCAGGCCCAGGTCTCTGGCTTGTCCGACGGAAGCCAAAAAGGGTTTGATAGCAGAGCGGAAGCCGAAGCTAGTAACTTGAGATTCATGGCACAACAGGGGATTCAGAACTAGCGCCGCTGCAAAAACTACTACATAATACCACTTTTGATCATCGTGATCGCTCTTATCTCGTATGTCATAGTTTAGGTAGATGATGAAACATGTGTCTACGGTGACAATGTAAGATACATTTGATCATTAACTTGTATCGCTATTTCGAGATGATGATGAGATCGACATCATTTGTGTTGAGACTATGTTGTACCACTTCGATGATGATGATGAGACATTCCTTTTTCATATAGTTTCAGTGTATGTGTATGTTGTAATTCTATAAAACATGTAAAAATATGAATACAGCAACATAAAAAAAGAGAAAATACTAGTAGTAGCATGGGGTATTGGAGTAGTAGCAGCGCTGCCTTACCAGTAGCGTTGGTTGCAGGGGCACGCTACTAGTATTAGCAGTAGCGATGGACAGAGGCGCGCTACTACTAGATATAGATAGCAGTAGCGCTGGTTCAAACAAGCGCTACTGCTAAAAAATAGCTGTAGCGCCGTAGCAGTAGCACGCCTGCCCGCGCTACTAATAGCCAAAAAACTAGCGTTACTGATAAGGGTTTTCCTAGCAGTGATATATCCACTTCCATATCCATATTTGTGTCAAAATCTCATACAATATATTTAAAAAATTAAATTAAATTTGGATACAGATAATTTCCATTTTCATTTTAGTTCCGATCCATATGTTTTGGATACGAATAGGCATTTTCACGAATATGAATATCGGATATTTAGGATTATCCACTACCAATTTCCACCCCTATTGTTAGATCATGAGAATTTTCATGTGTTATCAGATCAAGTTGTATATGATACTTGAGCTTAGGTTCATAATTCGGGGGCAATTGAGTGTAAAATGGCTGCACAGTTAAATCCGTAAAACCACAACAATTATGTTGTCGTTAGCGAAACACCATCATTTTATATTTTTTGACACACTACAGACGTGCAGACGCTCATCGTAAAATGCACCGAATGTAATGTTAATCAGTGACAAAAACATTGGATTCATGTTGACCATCGATCTACACACACAGATGCCACATGACCATCCCTAATATTAGGACATCTTCATCGCTGATCCACAAATTTTCTCCCACATCTGTACGTGGAGGGAGGGGGGCAATCCACACACAGATGCAAGAGCCGGCCATTCAAACGTAATCTTCCATCTCGACTGCTCATCTGCATTTCGGAGATCGCCGCTCCCCGTGCTTCCCTCCCCTCAGCCACTTGCCTTGTCGCCCGGTCCCTTCCCCTCCTTTCGCCACCGGTCGTCTGCTCCGAAACACTTGCCATTGACCAGCGGGATGCATGGATCACCCGTTTCCGCAGCCTGTTGGACCATGGAAATAGGCCATTGCAGCCCATTTAAGCCCACATGCTTGTTCGCTTAAAGACATAAAGACTTTTTATCCTTTGAGCGAAACAATCGTCACCGTTTTGTTGTAATTGTATGACTCTTAAATTTTGTTTTGTTGTAATTGCATATCTCAAGCCGAAGAGGATTGGTAGTATTATGTCCATTTTGTTGAAAACATGAGGTCAAAATAAAGAAGGTTGCAGTTGAAGGGCAAACTGAAGTTATTCTTGTGTATCTTTCATGTAAGGCTATGTGTATTGTAATTCCACAATTTTGAAATGATTTTCTGAAACATAATATTGCGAGACTCGATTGAGCTATTTGTGTTATTCTTTTGCCATATATGATATGCCACTTAGATTAGGAAGATTTTTTTAAAGTGTGCACACCCTCCATTTTTTCCCTGGGTCCGCCACTAACCCGCCCCATTCTTCCCTCTAGCTCCCCTCACTTCTTGGGGAAGGTCTGACTGTGCTGTGGGGTGGTTGCTCGGATCCAATGGGCTCGGGCGGTCAGCGTGGTGCGCCGGTCTGGCGGTGGCGCTGGCTGCTCTAGGTCGTGTGGACAGGGGGTGGCGGCGTGTGGTGGCCAGGCCATCGGCCATGGTGCGCGGCGTTCGTTTCCAGACGGATTTGTAGCGGTTGTGCTCGATCTGTCCGGGAGCGGCTTGGCGCAGGGGTGGTGGTGGCATGGTGTGCATTGTTGTGGCTTCCAAAGCCCTCGCTGCAGTAGTGCAGGTGGTGCTGGCGTCAATGCAGGCAGTCCACCATGGTGATGTGGTCGTGAGCGTCATTCCTTTCCTTTTGGTCTGGCTCGCCATCGTGGAATCAATGCGGAGCTACGGCTGATCTCGCAAGGTTCGTTGCGGCCTGGCTTCTCCCTAGGGTCAGAGATGGTAAGGCATAAGGCTTAGGGTGAAAGCCTTGTTCTTCGGTAGGGGTCGTTTTCTGGTGATGTTGGAGCCCATGGGAGTGCTCCTCCTTGAGGCATTGTCGAGGAGTACTTCCTTCAATTGGGACATGACCGGGCAGAGACGATGTGGTATTGGAGGTTGTGGATTGGCCAAATCCATCCCAGGTTTTCGGTGGGGTGTTCGTGCACGGGTCTAGGAGAGAACTTTTTGATCGACACGGGTCGATGCCCATGACGGCGGTGTCCTTGGGCGTAGCTACATTCTCGAAGGTGTCTCCGTAGATCTTGTTTGCAATCAATCTGGGATGAGATCCCGTTAGATGGTGGTGGTCTGTTTGAATTAGCTTCAACAGTTGTTGTTTTTTTCACATTCTTTTTTCCATGTTTTTAGTCAGTTTTTCTTATACACTTGCAACCTCTGTATTGTTTCTCTCTTAATGAAGTTGGCGGAGCTCCTGCCTTGCACGTCACAGGAATAAAAATTTAGAGATTCAAACTCGACAGAGTCTGTCACAAAACGTCTGTTGAAATTCCTTTTTTTAAAGCTGACACATTTGTTTTTTTTTCTTCCGCGAGATAGCTGAGACATGTGTTGTCTGTGTTGGTTTGATCTGACGGCTTAAACAAGCCAGTTAGATCTATTAGTCTAACAGAAAAAAAAGGAAAGATAACATTAAAGAAAAAGGCCCCACGCACCAATGTACGTGGGTTTTTTATCCCAACTGAGGCGCCCTGATTGGGGGCACCCAAATCAACTGATGGTTTAGGTCCCCTGTCGCCAGCGCTACATAAAAGGGAACGGGAGAGGGTTGGCAGCCTGCGCGATCACAATTCACGTACAGTTTCACTCCCCTCCCGATATTCTCTCACCCCATCCGATCAGGGGGAGCGCTGCAGCGACGGGAAGACCTACTCTAGCCGCCGCTGCCGTCCCCGGGCAGTGCCGGTGGCGTCCTGAGGGCATCAGGACGTTGAGGAGGACTTCTACCTCGACTACATCACCCCTGCATCAAGCCTGCACCAAGCAGGCGATCATGTCCACTGCCGTGACACGTAATGATCCCCTAAAACCCTTCTCTGTTCATGTTTTTACTTGATCTAGATGCAATCTGTTTCTGCTAATGGCATCCCAGAGATGCATAATTACTCCAATAGTGTGCTCTTGCAGCAACCGAGCACAAAGTCTGCTCTCCAAGTTTCCGACACGCGGTCAGTGTGTTCTTTGGGTCCACGGGTATGCATTGTGTCTTGGACGACATACTTTAGTTTAGTCAGTGTAGGTTCACAACTGAGGACGTTCTCTGTACCCACAATATACTCGTTCAGAAGGTAGTGGGAATCTAGAAACATGCCATGCCATGTGTGTTGCCTATAAGGGATAGAATCACGACGAATCGCAAACGAAAAAAAAAGAAGCACGAGAAAATCCTCCACAAACTACAAAGGATTAGCAGTGACTATATGCAATCGATCAAGAGATGTAAACTCACTCGGGCTCTTCTCCAAATTCTATTTTCATCCGTTACCATTAACCTGACCAATAGTTCTCAATTGGATAACATGATATCAGCATTTCATGAGCTTGTGAACTTCAGGAGCTACTCTTAGAAAAAGGAAAAGAAAAACCATACAATCTTGTGCTTCGACCAGCAGTTTCCATTCGAGATGGATGATTCGCCAAAATTTGTTCTACTTTTTCTTCATCCATCTAATTCTCTCCACCTTATTATGTCAGATAACAACTCCCTGGAAACTAACAGATCAGAAAACTTGACGCAGACTGTTCTAGCACCTTACTTGGCGCATTTATTGTTGATTGTTGGTTTTATGGTATCTAACCAGTCTTTCCGGCTGGTACCTTACTTGGCACATTTGGCAACAGCTTTCCCAAAATGGCAAAATCTGAATAGTTACATACTTTTTTTTCCGGTCAAGGATAATTACAATGTCTTGGCAACCTTGTCATATATTTGATTCTGCCCAGATATCTTGGCAACGTACATATTTTCACGAACAACATTGAATCCATCACCTGCATTTTTAAAATGGGCATGATTGCATAAAGTATGTAAAACAAGTGCCCCCAAAGCCATCTATCGTAATTGGTTTGAATTGCTTGGTGGCTGCTAGCTCCGCAACATCAGAAGAAAATACCATAATAAGATATTTTATTGATCCTATAGGAAGCATTCTGCTTTCTCGATCTTTTGATGCCGTCTTCTTCGATCTCGTTTTTCTAGCACACCAGAAATGCATGTCGTAGTTGTTTCGGGTTCAGGCCCGCGTCAGGGGTTGCAGATAAGTTGTTCATGTGTATCTCTATGAGCGGACTCGCTTGGTGAGAGTTCTTCACCAACCATGGACCTAATTAATTGGTTGTTGTAGGACTATCAATGCTGTCAAGTATCTTGCTCTACCTTTGGGGCGCCGGAAATTCAGCCATGATGTGACATTGCACGATGAAGGATGAGAGATTTCAAGCTTGTGATGCAAGTTGAAATTGTCGTTAGGTTGTAAATGGATCTATTGCAATACTTGCGTGACTCCATAATATAAAAGGAGATTGACTACTCTGAGGATAAATCGACCAATTTATATGACTAATGCGTGTATGAGTTTCATCTGAAGTTGCACATCGACAAAGGATGTAACCCTACACAAATTGATCCTCATAACTAGTATACTCCTTCGGTCTCAAGGTACAATGCGTATAGGAGTTTTCAAGTCAAACTGCATAATCTATGGCCAAGTTTATAGAAAAATTAAAAACATTTAATACCAAGTCAATACCATTAGATTTATCATGAAATATATTTTCACATGATATATATTTGGTATTGTATATATAAATATATTTTCTAGAAATTTGATAAAACTTTGTGTAGATAGATTTTCATAAAAATCAATGTGCACTACATTATGAGATGAAGGGAGTCACCCTCCAAGTTTACGTGGGGCTAAAGTACCCGCGCGCCCATGGCTTCTAGACAAGATGCTTTTATGGCCATCCGGTCTTCATAGAAAGAGATCAGGGCAGTCATTTTCAGATTGATGTGTAACGAATCGTGGTAAACATACCTTAAAAAGGTGGATGAAAAAATCCACGCTGGATTTTGGCGGGATTTTTTCACCTCTCGTCTTGTCTAAACTATTTTCTTTTTGAAATATATTCAGGTGGGGAGTCTTATCCTCCATATTAGGGAAACACTTATACATAGGAGCTCATCAGTAGGGCTTTTAAAAAGCAAGCGCTGCTGCTAAGTAGCAGTAGCGCTGGGAAAGTAAAAAACGCTGCTAATATGAGAATAGCAGTAGTGCTGAGTCTGTAAAACGCGCTACTACTAAAACTGACAGACCGTTCCAGGTATGCTAGGGATACTAGTAGCACACATTCTTAGAAAGCTCTACTACTAAAACGCGCTACTGCTACAGATTTTAGCAGTAGTGCTTTTTATGGACAAGCGCTACCACTATGGGCCCTTATCCAAATCGGCCCGCGCGTGTCCTCTCACTCTCCCCCTCACACTCTCTCATCGCCTCTCTGTCGCCTCCGTCGTCGCCATCCTCCTTCCCCCCAAGGTCCCTCCTCCTCCTCCCCCTCCTCCTCCCTCCTCCTCCTCACACTCTCTCATCGCCTTTGATAATTTGATATGTGGGTGGACTGGTACTTGGGTGCTGCCCTTACTTGGACAAGCATCCCTCTTATGATTAACCCCTATTGCAAGCGTCCGCAACTACAAAACAAGTATTAAGGTAAACCTAACCACGGCATTAAACATATGGATCCATATCAGCCCCTAACGAAGCAACGCATAAACTAGGGTTTAATCTTCTGTCACTCTAGCAACCCATCATCTACTTATCACTTCCCCATGCCTTCCTCTAGACCCAAATAATGGTGAAGTGTCATGTAGTCGACGTTCACATAACACCACTACAGGAAAAGACAACATACATGTGACACCCTCGATTCAATCGTACATTAATCATACACACAAATGTGTACAATCAAGATCAAGGACTCACGGGAAGATATCACAACAAAACTCTAGACACAAATTAAAATAATACAAGCTTTATATTACAAGCCAGGGGCCTCGAGGGCTCGAATACATCAGCTTGAATACAAAAGAGTCAGCGGAAGCAACAATATCTGAGTGCAGACATAAGTTAGACAAGTTTGCCTTAAGAAGGCCAGCACAAAAGCATCTACGATCGAAAAGGCAAGGCCTCCTGCCTGGGAGCCTCCCATCTACTCCTGGTCGTCAGCGGGCTCCACGTAGTTGTCGGCACCGGCGGTGGCATCTGGCTCCTGGGCTCCGACATCTGGTTGCATCAACCGGAAAGAAAAAGAAAGGGGAAAAGGGGAAGCAAAGCAACCGTGAGTACTCATCCAAAGTACTCGCAAGAAAGGATCTACACTACGTATGCAACATTATCAAAGGAAGGCTGTATATGTGGACTAGGCTGCAGAAAGGCCAGAATAGAGAGAAGGTCGACTAGCATCTTCTGGAAACCACCATCTTGCAGCAAACAGGAGGGAGTAGATTAGCATTAAGTAAAGTAGTAGTAGTGTTATCAACCTCGGCCAGAGATCCTTTCTCGACTCCCTGCGAGAAAGAAATCCCAGAGCCGTACTATCTAATTATCATCACAATCCAATTCTCATCACCATGCAATTCTCATCACAGGTACCTAGTTCTAGTTGTATCGATCGGGATACAACTCCAAGTGTCCATTACCATAGGACAGGCTATCGATAGATGTTTTCTTCCCTGCAGGGGTGCACCATCTTACCCACCATGCTCGATTAACTCCGACCGGACACACTTTCCTGGGTCATGCCCGGCCTCGGCCAAACAATACGCCGCAACCCGACCTAGGCTTAATAGAGAGGTCAGCACGCCGGACTAAACCTATGCCCCCAGGGGTCATGGGCCATCTCTCCGGGAACTCCTGCACGTTGCATGGGCGGCCGGTGAGCAGACCTAGCTACCTCCTTAAAAAGGCAGGTGCTTACCAGTCCAACCTGACGCGCGCCGCTCAGTCGCTGACGTCTATTAAGCTTCGGCTGATGTATACGACGCAGAACGCCCATACTATGCCCACGTGATGGTTAGTGCTATCAGGCCAGAGGCCCCTCAGATTAAATATACAAATCGTAGTGGATTAGGAACGCGCGGTAACAAGCAGAGACTCATGAAAGATGTGACCCCGTTGCCCCGTCTCGAGGACTTGCGGCAAGGGCTAAGAATTCCCGGCCACGCCTCGTAATTATCTCACGGGCACCTTCCAGGTCAACCCGACTCCACATCACATGCAATTATGCTCGCGCGGGTACCCCTCCGGGACGACCCGTCTTTAGTAACGTGGTTCAGTGTCAAGTCATCGTAACCATAGTAACCGTGTGTCCAAACATCAAGGGGAAAACCCGAGGAATCACCCCCGGTGAATTCCAGTCGATGTAATCATCAAGGTGAACGTAAGCGGAATCACCCTCGATGACCACGCCCGAATAACTACACTACAGGGTTAACATTAGAAGTGATGTAGAGGTCTCACCCTCGGCACTCGATAGTAACCCAGCAGTGTCGAGCAACTAAGGGGAAAGTGATGTGTGGTGCCGGGGCCTGGTCTTCGATCCCGTTGATCGGGTCTTCGATGATGAAGCAGGGGCAACAAGAACAAGGTGGGGGTCACTGATGGATCACTAACCAACCTATACTAAGAAGTTTAGGATAAGCAGGTAAGGTACAACCGCAGATACAAAAGTAGGCTATGCATCAGAATAGGAGCAATCAATAACAATAGCAAAATCTAATGCAAGCGTGAGAGAATGTAATGGGCGATATCGGGATGATCAAAGGGAGGGCTTGCCTGGTAGCTCTGTTGAAAAGGAAGAAGTGTCGTTGTCGACGTAGTCGATCATAGGGGCGTCAGCATCGTCACGGGGTCTACCGAAGAGAAGAGGGGGGGGGGGAGAAACAGTAAATACATAGCAAGCAAGTGCATAACAGGACAACGGGCAGAGCTAGACGTGTTCTAACGCGGTGCTACACGATACCGGTGAAGGGGGAAGTCAACCGGGAATGTTTTCCCGATTCCGTACCTGTGTCAAACAGATGACCAGAGAGGGAAAGTTCCATGTTCAGGTAGTTAGAGGCATCTGACAGGTAAACGGACAGCGTGTTCGGATTCGTCTCGTCGTTCTGAGCAACTTTCATGTATAAAACATTTTCATCCGAGTTATGGTCTATTTTATATGAATTTAAAAAGTTTTAAACATTTTCTGGAATTAAATAAATCATCAGAAAAGAATTACTATGTCAGCATGACATCACTGTGACGTCAGCAGTCAACAGGACGGCTGACTAGGCCAAACTGACCAGTGGGTCCCACTTGTCATAGATAGAGGGGCAGACAGAGGTTTACCTTAATTAAACAGAGTTACTTAACAGTTGGGCCCCACATGTCAGTGACCCATTAAACTAACTTATTAAGTTCATTTATAAAATCATTTTAATTAGTTTAATTACGCGGTGGGGCCCGCATGTCAGTGCCACTGGGCTGCCCAATCAGCAGTTGACTGAGTAAACCCAGTCAACTGGGGGTCGTGGGGCCCATTGGCAGTGACCCTGGGGTGGGCCTGGTCGTGCCACGTCGGCGGGCGGTGCCGGAACTGCTCCGGCGAGGCTTTTCGCGGCGGCCGAATGCCGGCGAGCCTCGGATTCGCGCTACGATGGGTCTCCGGATGCCTGGCTAGGCGCGTTCGACGCGGCTCAACGTCTCGCGCGCGATGGCGCTACCGGTTGGACTCGGGGATGGCCGGAACATTGCCTGCGGCGAGAGTGGCGGGGACCTAAAGCACAGCGAGCTCGCGAGCAACGAATGCGGCGGCAAAACGAACGATGCACAACTCCTACGAAGACTACTCGAGGCCACAAGAGCGTTGGTGAGCTCGGCGGACCCGGACGGGCCCTGCCGGGACGGAAGCGAGCTCGATAGCAGAGCAATGGCACGGCAAAGGCGGCACATCACGCATAGCTTGCCAAGGCGCAAAAACGGAGCAAGGGCGAGGAGAGGAAGGGCGGAGCTCACCGAGCGGCTCATGAAAGGCCTGTGGGGGAACGGGAGCGAAGAGGCAAGGCATAATACGTCTCCAATGTATCTACTTTTCCAAACACTTTTGCCCTTGTTTTGGACTCTAACTTGCATGATTTGAATGAAACTAACCCGGACTGACGCTGTTTTCAGCAGAACTGCCATGATGTTGTTTTATGTGGAGAAAAGAAAAGTTCTCGGAATGTCCTGGAAATCCACAGAGGCACTTTTTGGAATTAATAAGAATTTTTGGTGAAAGAATTAATGCCTGGGGGACCACAGCCTGTCCACGAGACAGGGGGCGCCCCCCCTAGGGCGCGGCCTCGTATCTCGTGAGCCCCCTGGACCACCTCTGACCTCAACTCCAACTCCATATATTCTGTCTCGGGGAGAAAAAAATCAGGGAGAAAGTTTCATCGCGTTTTACGACACAGAGCCGCCGCCAAGCCCTAATCTCTCTCGGGAGGGCTGATCTGGAGTCCGTTCGGGGCTCCGAAGAGGGGGATTCGTCGCCATCGTCATCATCAACCATCCTCCATCACCAATTTCATGATGCTCACCACCACGCGTGAGTAATTCCATTGTAGGCTTGCTAGACGGTGATGGGTTGGATGAGATTTACCATGTAATCAAGTTAGTTTTGTTAGGGTTTGATCCCTAGTATCCACTATGTTCTGAGATTGATGTTGATATGACTTTGCTATGCTTAATGCTTGTCACTAGGGCCCGAGTGCCATGATTTCAGATCTGAACCTATTATGTTTTCATGAATATATGTGTGTTCTAGATCCTATCTTGCAAGTCTATAGTCACCTATTATGTGTTATGATCCGACAACTCCGAAGTGACAATAATCGGGATACTTCTCGGTGATGACCGTACTTTGAGGAGTTCATGTGTTCACTATGTGTTAATTCTTTGGTCCGGTTCTCTATTAAAAGGAGGCCTTAATATCCCTTATTTTCCGTAAGGACCCCGCTGAAACGGGAGGGTAGGACAAAAGGCATCATACAAGTTCTTTTCCATAAGCATGTATGACTATTTACGGAATACATGCCTACATTACATTGATGAATTGGAGCTAGTTCTATATCACCCTATGTTATAACTATTGCATGAGGAATCGCATCCGGCATAATTATCCATCACTGATCCATTGCCTACGAGCTTTTCACATATTGTTCTTCGCTTATTTACTTTTCCGTTGCTACTGTTACAACTACTACAAAAACCCAAAAACATTTATCTTTACTATTGCTACTGTTACCATTACTATCATACCACTTTTGCTACTAAATACTTTGCTGCAGATACTAATTTATCCAGGTGTGGTTGAATTGACAACTCAACTGCTAATACTCAAGAATATTCTTTGGCTCCCCTTGTGTCGAATCAATAAATTTGGGTTGTACTTCACCCTCGAAAGCTGTTGCGATCCCCTACACTTGTGGGTTATCAAGACTAATTTCTGGCGCCGTTGCCGGGGAGCATAGCTCTGTTCTCTGAGTCACTTGGGATTTATATCTGTTGATCACTATGAAGAACTTGAAAGACGCTAAGACCAAGATTTTGCCCTCAACTAAGAGGGGAGGTAAGGAACTGCCATCTAGCTCTGCACTAGATTCTCCTTCCGTTATTAGTAGGCTTGCGACACCAAAACCTGCTACTGCTATGAATTCTGATCTGTCGCACTGTTATTGATGATGCCACTTCTGCTATGCATGATGAAACTACTTCTGTGCGTGATACTACTTTGCCATTAGGTGAATTTCTTGATGAACAACTTGCTAGAGTTAGGGGGAATGAAAATATTGAAGAACCTATTATTGATGATAGTGATGATGAACGTTCCCCCAATGATTATGTATTACCCGTTGTTCCTAAGGGTTATGTTATGAATGAAGCAGCTGCTATGGAAATTCTTGCTCGCAATGATAGAAATGATCTTAAGAAATTATTAGCTAAATGGAAGCAGCAGTCTCTTAATGCTAGAATGAGACCCAATCCTGCTTTTGCTACTTCACCTATCTACGTTACTGATAAGGATTATGAATTCTCTGTTGATCCTGATATTATTACTTTAGTTGAATCTGATCCTTTTTATGGCCTTGAATCTGAAACTGTTGTGGCACATCTTACCAAGTTGAATGATATAGCCACCCTATTTACTCATGATGAGAAGTCTCGCTATTTATATATCCTTAAGATATTTCCGTTCTCATTAAAGGGTGATGCTAAGACTTGGTATAATTCTCTTGCTCCTGGTTGTGTGCGTAGTCCCCAGGATATGATTTATTACTTCTCTGCTAAATATTTCCCTGCTCATAAGAAGCAAGCTGCCTTGCGGGAAATATATAATGTTGTGCAAATCAAAGAAGAGAGTCTCCCACAAGCTTGGGGGAGGCTTCTCCGGTTACTTAATGCTTTGCCTGATCGTCATCTTCAGAAAAATGAAATACTTGATATCTTTTATAATGGACTAACCGATGCTTCCAAGGACTATTTGGATAGTTGTGCTGGTTGTGTTTTCAAGGAAAGAACAGTCGACGAAGCTGAATTACTATTGAATATTATGTTGACTAATGAAAATAATTGGACTCTTCCTGAGCCAATTCCTGAGGCAATTCGTGAACCAATTGAGCCAACTCCTGAGCCTATTCCTAAACCCACTCCGAAGAAGAGAGGTGTTTTATTTCTCAGTCCTGAAGATATGCAAGAGGCAAAGAAATCAATGAAAGAAAAAGGTATTGAAGCTGAAGATGTTAAGAATTTACCACCTATTGAAGAAATACATGGTCTTAATTTACCGCCTGAAGAACCACATTGTCTTGATAACCCGACAGAGGTAGTAAAGGTAAATTCTCTCTATAGATATGATAAAGTTGAAATATCCTCTACTAAATTTCATAGCCCATGCTTAGATGAATTCGATGACTTTATGGCTAGACAAGAAAGTTTTAATGCTTATGTTGGTAGAGAGTGAAAGAATAATGCTTTCGAGATAGGACACGCAGGTGATAATCTGGCTAGAGTTAAAGATGAACTTCACCGCGTCAGCAAATATGCTTCTATGGTTGCTACTCAAGCTGAGCAAGTACTCAAGGCTCAAAATGATTTGCTTGATGAATTGAATAATAAAAATGACTTTGCTGTTAGAGTGGCTACTAGAACTGGTAGAATGACTCAGGAACCTTTGTATCCTGAAGGCCACCCTAAGAGAATCGAGCAAGATTCTCAGAGAAATAATTTAGAAGCACGTAGTTCTTCTAAAAAGAAGAAGAAGAAAAACGATAGAACGTTGCATGCTTCTAGTGAACCTACTGTAGACGCACCTGAGAATCCCAATGATATTTCTATTTCTGATGCTGAAACACAATCAGGTGATGAACATGAACCTAGTGATAATGTTAATGATCATGTTCATGTTGATGCTCAGCCTAGCAAAGATAATGATGTAGAGATTGAACCTGATGTTGATCTTGATAACCCACAATCAAAGAATCGACGTTATGATAAGAGAGATTTTGTTGCTAGGAAGCACGGTAAAGAAAGAGAACCATGGGTTCAGAAACCCATGCCCTTTCCTCCTAAACCATCCAAGTCAAAGGATGATGAGGATTTTGAGCGCTTTGCTGAAATGATTAGACCTATTTTCTTACATATGCGCTTAATTGATATGATTAAAGTAAATCCTTATGCTAAGTATATGAAGGATATCATCACAAATAAAAGAAAGATACCGGAAGCTGAAATTTCCACCATGCTTGCTAATTACACTTTTAAGGGTGGAATACCAAAGAAACTTGGAGATATGGGTGTTCCAACTATACCATGCTCCATTAAAAGAAATTATGTCAGAACTGCTTTATGTGATCTTGGAGCCGGTGTTAGTGTTATGCCTCTGTCTTTATATCATAGAATTGAATTGAATAAGTTGACACCTACTGAAATATCTTTGCAAATGGCTGATAAATCAACTGCTATACCTGTCGGTGTTTGTGAGGATGTGCCTATTGTGGTTGCAAATGGCACTATCTTAACAGACTTTGTTATTCTTGATATTCCCGAGGACGATAGTATGTCTATTATCCTTGGTAGACCTTTTCTTAATACTGCAGGGGCTATTATTGATTGCATCAAAGGCAATGTCACTTTTCATGTTAATGGTAATGAGCATACGGTACACTTTCCGAGGAAACAATCTCAAGTTCATAGAATCAATTCTATTGAAAAAGTTCCAACTATCATTTTTGGAGGTTTTGAATTTCCTCTCCCTACTGTCAAGAAAAAGTTTGATATTCTTATTGTTGGGGATTTTCATATCCCCGTTGAGGTAACTTAGTGTTATTCGAAATTTCTCCCGTTCAGTGTTATTCGGAATGAGTTTGTTAACAATACTTGATCAACCTTGTTAGCGGGTTCATTTTGATGATCACGAGATGGATGAAACTAGAAGGCACAACCTTCTGTACCCTCCTTTTACTTTCTGTTATTTAGAATAAATAAAGAAAAAATAGTATTATCCGTCTGTTTCCTGAATTATCCGTGCATTAAAAAATAGTCCGAAAATAAAAGTGCTCCAAATGCCCTGCAAATTTAGTATGATTTTTTCTGGAATATTTGAGGATTTTAGGCACTGAAAACACTGCAAGAGGGGCAAGCACAAGGCCACGAGAGAGGAGGGCGCCCCCCTGTAGGGCGCGCCCCCCTGTCTCGTGGGCCCCTGGTGGCTCCCCTCCACTTATGCCAGCACCCACACACTCCATCTTCTACCCAAAAAGATCCCCATCCAGCTCAAGCACGAGTTCTAGCTCGTTTTGCTGCGATTTTCGATCTCTTAGCTCAAAGCTCCATTCACAAAACTGCTTAGGGAGATTGTTGCTTGGTATGTGACTCCTCAATTGGTCCAATTAGTTTTTGTTCTAGTGCTTTATTCGTCGCAAACTTTTGCTCCTTAGGTGACCATGTTCTTGAGCTTGCATGTTAAAATTTTGAGGTCCCAAGCAATTCCAATGCATGATATTGGCTCTAGGCACTTATAGGAGTAGTTGATATCAATCTTGTTTAGTTTTATCCGCTTTTATTTTGAAGTTACTAAAATTTCAGAAATTTTCAGAAAATGTTAAGAAGGCTTTTTAAAGGCTCTTCTAGTCAAAGCTCTCAGGAAAAAGAAGCCAAAGAGAAGGAAAAATCCAAGTACAACCTTCCTCGCTTAGCGGAAGTATGGTCGTGCGAATGGCCATGTGAGGATTTCTTGAAAGAAGCCGGAATCCATAAAGACTTTTATGCTTTAATCGAGACTGCAAGCCTCACCGGTTTCATCAACGACTGAATCGATCAGTATCTCTTACTTACCAATACTTTCGTACAAAACTTTTATTATTATCCTCAGAAATAGCCTGCAGTATCATTTCATTTATATGATGAATTCAAATAAATGTCTTTACGTCATTTTTGCGCGGTATGTAGTATACCTTATGAGGGAGAATTAGATGAACCCCATCGTGAAGATGTGGGTGGCTTTGTTAATACTATTGCTGTAGATGAGCCAAAGAAGGGCTCCGAGGCGAAGGTCTCTAGCATACACTTTCCTGTTTTACGCTACTTTGCCATATTTTCTAGTAGATGCTTGATTGGTCGTGGAAATAGTGGAAATTTGAGCATTCCAGATATTATCATTCTTCAACATGCTTTGCTTGGGGACAATACTTTTAATATGGGTGTCGTCGTTGCTAAACGACTAGACCTGAATCGTACAAAAGGTCCCATATTTGGAGGTATCTATGTTGCACGTCTTGCTAGACATTTTCAGATACCCATTAGGCACCATGAGGAAGAGGAGACGACATTGCCTCCTCACATTTTAGATTACAAGAGCATGGTAGCACACAAGTTTATTGTTGACAACGAAGAGAAGATGCTTTTGTATAAACTTAGATTGAATAAGAAACACATTGATATTATTATTTTGCATGCGCCTCTGTTGTTTGACTTGCTTGTAGAAAATTTTCTTGTCACACCGGAAGCGGTGAACAACCATCGAGCCCAAGCTTTTACTCCAGAACCTGAACCCGAGCCGGAACCTGAGCTGGACCCTGAACGTGCATCATCTGTCCAGTGGGATCCGGAGATGACCAGCCAGTATTATCCTGATTATACCTCTCATTACACCGGAGAAAGTAGCGGCGGTCCTTGGTACTAGACCAACTTAGGCCAAAAGCCTAAGCTTGGGGGAGTATGTATTTCTCACCGACTTTACGTTCATGTTCACACACTAGTTGTCGGTGCTCATACTCTTTCATTGTATTATCCATGCTAGTTTAAATTTCTTTTTCTAGTTTTCTTCTTGTGTGTTTGATAAACCTTAAGAAAAACCAAAAAATTAGTTAGTTTAATTTCCTTGCCTGTAGTAGGAATTAAAATGAAAACCCAAAAAGATTTCTCTTTCTTCTTTTACTTGTTGGGAGCTTTCCCGTGTAAATAGTTTTCTTTTCTTTTCTTTCCTTTGGGGGTCGAGAAGACCATATGGAAAATGCTTAGTGGCTCTTATATGCATGATTGTTTATTTAATTTAAAGCCCATATTACTTGTTTTCTCTCTTGAGTTGAATGCTTGCACATTCCATCTTAGTCCGATGCACGTGCACTCTTATTATTATATACATCGTTCGGTCATGCGAGTGAAAGGCAATAATGACGATATATGATGGACTTATTGGGATGAGAAAAGCTGGTATGAACTCGACCTCTCTTCTTTTTGTAAATATGATGATTCATCATTCCTGAGTCAGCTATTATGAAGTAAACATATTTGCAATGACATTTAGAGATTATAGTTACTCGTGCCATGCTTGATCAGCTATGAGTTATAATGGTTTATACCTTGCGTGCCAACATGCTATTAGAATGATTATGATTTGATATGATGGGATGGTATCCTCCTTTAAATGAATTGAGTGACTCGACTTGGCACATGTTCATGCATGTAGTTGAATCAAATCAACATAGCCTTCACGATATTTATGTTCATGGTGGATTATATCCTACTCATGCTTGTACTCGGTGTGAATTAATTTTAATGCATGCTTATGACTGTTGTCGCTCTCTCAGTTGGTCGCTTCCCAGTCTTTTGCTAGCCTTCACCTGTACTAAGCGGGAATACTGCTTGTGCATCCAAACTCCTTAAACCCCAAAGTTGTTCCATATGAGTCCACTATACCTACCTATATGCGGTATTTACCTGCCATTCCAAGTAAATTTGTATGTGCCAAACTTGAAACCTTCAAATGAAATTCTGTTTTGTATGCTCGAGCAGCTCATGTTACAACTAGGGCTGCCTATATCTTCCATGCTAGGTGGGTTATTCTCACGAGGAGTGGACTCCGCTCCTCATTCATGAGAAAGGGCCGGTAACCGGGATGCCCAGTCCCATGATCCAAAAAGATCAAAGCAAATCAAAATAATTAAACAAAACTCCCCCAGGGCTATTGTATGTTGGAGGCGCTCGTTGTTTCGAGCAAGCCATGGATTGATGCTTGTTGGTGGTTGGGGGAGTATAAACCTTTACCATTCTGTTTGGGAACTGCCTATAATGCATGTAGTATGGAAGATACAGCCATCTCATAGTTGTTGTGCTGACAGTGAAAGTATGCCGCTCAAAATGTTATTCAATCTCTATTTTAAAATCGAGCTCTGGCACCTCTACAAATCCTTGCTTCCCTCTGCGAAGGGCCTATCTATTTACTTTTATGTTGAGTCATCGCCCTTCTTATTAAAAGCACCCACTGGAGAGCACACTGTCATTTGCATTCATTACTATTGGTTTATATTGGGTATGACTTGACTGGATCTCTTTTACCATGAATTACAATGTCTAGTCAGTCCTTGATCTTTAAAGGTGCTCTGCATTTATGTTTTGCGGTCTTAGAAAGGGCTAGCAAGATACCATTTTGTTATATCATGTTATAATTATTTTGAGAAAGTGTTGTCATCCGAGTTTTATTATTATGGCTCGCTAGCTAATTATGTTATTGATATGAGTAATTGTGAGACCTATGTGTTATTGTGAGTATGGTTAGTTCATAATATTTGCTGAAACTTGAATGCTAGCTTTTCATGTTACAACAATAAGAGCAAACAGAGTTTGTAAACGTTTTTTTTTATCACTTTCAGTTTATCAACTGAATTGCTTGAGGACAAGCAAAGGTTTAAGCTTGGGGGAGTTGATACGTCTCCAATGTATCTACTTTTCCAAACACTTTTGCCCTTGTTTTGGACTCTAACTTGCATGATTTGAATGAAACTAACCCGGACTGACGCTGTTTTCAGCAGAACTGCCATGATGTTGTTTTATGTGTAGAAAAGAAAAGTTCTCGGAATGTCCTGGAAATCCACGGAGGCACTTTTTGGAATTAATAAGATTTTTTGGCAAAAGAATTAATGCCATGGGGCCCACAGCCTGTCCACTAGACAGGGGGCGCCCCCTAGGGCACGGCCTCCTATCTCATGGGCCCCCTGGACCTCCTCCGACCTCAAATCTAACTCCATATATTCCGTCTCTGGGACAAAAAATCAGGGATAAAGTTTCATCGCGTTTTACGACACGGACCTGCCGCCAAGCCCTAATCTCTCTTGGGAGGGCTGATCTGGAGTTCGTTTGGGGCTCCGGAGAGGGGGATTCATCGCCGTCGTCATCATCAGCCATCCTCCATCACCAATTTCATGATGCTCACCGCCGTGCGTGAGTAATTCCATCGTAGGCTTGCTGGACGGTGATGGGTTGGATGAGATTTACCATGTAATCAAGTTAGTTTCGTTAGGGTTTGATGCCTAGTATCCATTATGTTCTGAGATTGATGTTGATATGACTTTGCTATGCTTAATGCTTGTCACTAGGGCCCGAGTGCCATGATTTCAGATCCGAACCTATTATGTTTTCATGAATATATGTGTGTTCTTGATCCTATCTTGCAAGTCTATAGTCACCTATTATGTGTTATGATCCGACAACCCTGAAGTGACCACTACTAGGGAAAAGCCTAGCAGTAGCGCGGGTTTTAGGCCTATCAGTAGCGCGGGACGATGTGTTACTGATAAGGCGCTACAGCTAACGTGTAGCAGTAGCGCCTGTTGTCCCACGCTACTGCTATACATGGATAGCTGTAGCGCACTTCAGTGAAGAGCGCTACTGATATTATCTGCAGCGCTTTTGCCAGAGAAGCGCTACTAGTAACGTGACGCTACTGCTAACTTTTCCCTCCCTCGCTACTACTAGTTTTATTAGTTTGTTTTCATATTTGTTTTGTATTTGAATATTTGTTTTGTATTTGAATAGGCTTTATACAATAATCTTTAGCATATCATACACATACAAATGTAATCATAGCATATACATACAACTAGTCTCATCAAATCATGTCATCATCATAATCATCATCCAACACAAAGTGGTCTCTCGTTATCATCTCGAAAATAGCGATACACATCTCGATTACTTGCAAATACATCATCATCCATCTAAACAATGGTATACGCGAGAAGAGCTATCACTTTGAGTACATGAGTTCGTATCCCTCTCTTGCATTAGCGTGAACCTAAACTAACTACTACCTGTCGCTCGGAAATCGGAAACCGGTACACCTGGGCCTGACACTCCGGCCACTTGTCGTATATATACTCATGGCATAGCACTTATTCACCATCGATGATCTATGCACCTGCAACGTCACATGAGTCGATGATATGCAACATATATAGTTGAGCAACAGAAAGAGATAGACTTGGCAAAAATAGAAACAACATATCATAAGCATAAATAACAAAGTTCATCGTACCCCAAAATGCCCTAACTAGAGTGATTTTCGCTAGTCGAGGAGGAGGACGGTTTAATTACATCACAAATAAAGTTTCACCGTGCATAACTCAAAGTTTTGTCATACAGAAAGTATGGACTAAAGGACACATTGTCATATATCGACAATCACTCCAACATGTCGTGCCATCCATCAATGTCAGGGAGATAGTCCTCGAGACTAGTGAAAGGCTTCAGGTCAAGACGCTGAGCGGCTACCCATGTTCGGACGTCTTCCCGCGACATTTGTCCTTCTTCGTAGAACATCCCTGTTTTTTCGACGACCTCCTTCATGATGATTTGGGCAAGTTCGCGCTGGATGTGATAGAACTCGGCTCGAAGTCGATGATCCTTGATATCTCCTACGTTCTTTTCCCATTGCAGAATATGGGCATCGCCGGATCTAGGTGACATGCGAAGGTTCTGGTGATCCCGTCTGTACTCCAGCATGTGGTGTAGGACATAGAATCCATCATTAAGAGAATCGTTCGGTTGCTGGATGCAGCAAAAGTCGGTCTTATGGCTGAAGGCGACCCTGCCGCCCCTTCTCTTCTTGTCCCTGACCTCTCCACCCCTTGCTTGGTAGTCAAACATAGCACTGTCGAGAACATCCTTGATGTGGGTGTAATCCTTTTTGTGAATGTTCTTCGATGAGTCCAAGTAAAGAGCGTGGGAGAATCGAGGGTATAGGATGATGAGGACGGCGTGCCCGCCGCTGCGCAAAATAAGTACACCCCAAATTACTTAGCCTCCACCGTGCAAATGAATGATTGAAATCGAAGGAAGGATAGCAGCGCGGATGACTTACACGGGATGATAAGGCACGAGAATCGCCTCCTTGTTCTTATTGGCGAGCATGAAATTGACGATGTATTCCCTCGCGTATACACGGTGCTCTGCGCAGACTCCCAAGAAGCCCTCGTGCATGTAGTACGGGTCAGCGACACAGATATGAGCTATCTGCTCAAACCCGATGATGTAGTTCATGTGCAAGGCATAAAGGCGGACAAACGTAAAATCCAGCTTCTTCACGTGAAACATGTCGAATATGTAATCGAATCGAAGGAAGAACTTATCCGCGGGGAAGCTGTCGACGTACGACATTTGCCGTGAAACGTTAACCACGTAGAGTGGGTATCCTGGATCTGTCGAGGCGATGAGGCCTTTCTCTACCCGCAGCACATCATCATGAAGTCTCCTTAGATTGCCGAATCTGGCCTGTAGCACTATTGCTGGTAGGATTGGTTTACCGGGGATATGTCATTTATCCGCATCGGGGATATCTATACGGTCCTGAAGCCGAGACTGCTGAGGCGGCTGGATCATAGAATCAGCTTTTTTGCCTTTCCTCGCTCTCTTCCTAGACTTCTTTACTACCGGAAGGTCTTCCATAATACTTTGAGATGGCAATTCAGCCACCGACTCATGACGCTCAAACCCTGAGGAGGCACCAGTATAGACATACTGTTCAGCGCCACCGTCGTCCTCATCCTCATCCATGGCGACGTCATCAGCGACTAATGGAGCCTCCTCCTTACCCCATCCGCTATCACCCAACCCGACACTCGACGCTAATTGGGTAGGTGGGGTGTTGATGTTCATACCTTGCTGAGGCTGCATGCTCGTGGGTGTGCTCCCGACCGCCTCCAAACGAAGCAGACTCTTTGGCCACAACAGGACCCACCCATTGCAACAATCACCAAGCCGCCGTGGTCTCTCCTCGTCATCCATTGGAGGAGGCAAATTCTCGTGGCCCGGTTTGACACTGGCCACGGAAACCTTGAAGACGTTCGGGGGGATCGACCGGCTGTGGAACAATGGTTCCTTCGGCTCCGTTATCGTGGCCTTCCCCACGTCCACCTTCTGGTCGCCGATGGTGTACAATATGGTGCACGGGGTTTCGTCGGCCTGCAAAGAAAAGTCTGCGACGTGAGACATCTGAAAGGCAACAAAAATGGGAGATTATACATTTCTATTGAAGGGGGCCGGTGTGACAGATACCGTGACGGCATCGAGCTTAGCCAAAGACGAAGCACCGCCGAGCACGTCCGGTGCAGGAGCAGGTGCGGGAGCCGGTGCGGGAGCAGGTGCTCCCAAGAAGTCAGCAAGGGGAAAGTCCTCTGCATTTTTTTCTGGATTTTGCCTTGTCCAAGTGAAAACGCCCGTCACCTAGGAAGTAGACAAATCTGTAACCACCTGTTTTGCGACAGCTACCGCTGTTGCGACTGTTTGAGATGATTTCTTCTCAACCGCAATCTCAACCTTCTTGTCGACGTTTTCTTCAATTAACCTCCGTCTTTCCTTTCTCTCCTCCGTGGTCTCATGGTAGTACTTCTTCCATGTGGCGCCGTCTCCGACACCGTGCACACGTCCATACGACGGTCGAGTATCCACCGGTTGTCGTTTCAATATGTTCAATGCCCGGTTGAATGGAGTGTCCCACTTGGGCCTCGCCAATGCCTCAGACGGCGAGTCGCTTTCGGCCGCAATCCGGTGTTGCTCTCTCTGCAAAAGGCACAAGGATCGTTTACAAATATGACTAACGTGTGCATTCGAATTGATCAGAAACTAAAATTACCAGCAGTCTCATGAACTCTGTAATGACCGGTGTTGTCTCGTAAACCTTCTTCACTGGGTCCCAACGGTGCCGGGCCCTCAGGACGTCACGCTCCTGTAGGACGGTGAAATCCGCCAAGGGGTCTGGGATGCCCAGACTCGCGGCTTCCGCGTTCTCCTTGGCCCATTTGGACCTCTTTCCGTCGTAACCACGGCTTCCGAGGTGGTGGCTCCCAATGTTCCTCTCTTGAAGCCCCTTCATGTACTTAGACTTTTTTTGGCAGCTTCGGCCTCGCAAGCCTCCTTGAATATTTGAAACTGCTCTTCCGTGATTGTCGGATTATCCTTTACAATCTCGGAGTAGGGTTCCTTCTTGTCGATGATCCTTGCTTTCACTCGAGTTTTCCAGGCGGCCAACGCGTGCTAAACTTGGTCATGGCGTGTTTGTTTATCTTCTTCATTGCTGGGTCCTCGTCTGGATCTTCATAATCCTTCTCATTCCGGCCCGGGAACAAGAATATCTGGTGAAACTTCTTTAGGAGGGAGCTCCTCATATTTTCTATCTTCTGTAGTTTCTCATCGTTGATGGTGGCGGTTGTCCGTATGATGCAGCCTATTTGATTGCCGTAGCATCGACGCGCTTCATCGGGCGCCTTTCGCACAAAATTGTCGTCGTCCACCTCCGTGACCACCAGTCTAGTAGTTCTGAGTTTGTTAGGAACTCGTTGCCTCTTTGCTTTCAGTTCTACACCGGCTTCGCTCCCCAAGGCAGCACCGGTCTCAGTCTCAGTGCCGGTCTCGATGCCGGTCTGAGTCTCAGCGCCGGTCTCAGTCTCAGCACCGGTCTGCGTGTCGGTCTCAGTCCCCGATACCACTGGTGGGCCCAGCAAAAACATCGGTTGATCGTCGGTAAGGCTAAAAAATTTGTTTGCCGCCCGGTAGACATCGTCGCAATCACCAGAGCCCTGTCCTTCATCGTTGCTAGCCATGTTTCCTATGATTAAATCTAGTCAATTAATTCTAGACCTAATAAAATGAATAATGACATAAGCAAGGCCTATTGTTTTGCAGGAACGTTGACTCCTTCCTGGTGCGGCAAATCCCGGGCACTCGATATGTCCTAGTTTGTAGCGCAAGTCATGTCGAAATTCACGGAAAATTTCGGCATGACCTTTGCTAAAAAGTGGACAAATCGAGAACCTGAAATTTGCCGGAATAGAAATGAATCAACATTCCGGCAAAACATAGGCCACTCAGCATCATTCCCTGGAAACAACAAAGCCACTTGGGCACAATCGAACAACTTCAATGAAGAGATATAACATGACCACTTCAATGAAAAGATATAATCAGCAATAAAAGTCTAGGAAGGGATCATCTTTAAAATAAAATTTGCCTAAATTCTTTTCCTTGAAAAATAGTGGTCTTTTCAAAAATCAAAAACCTTTGCAAAATGACCTCACTAAACACTTCTCTGCCTAGGACATAACCCAAATTATGTTGATCTAGCTATTCCTCTCTCTCACACAAACACACACTATTATCTCTAACCCTTCTCTGCCTAGGACAGAACCCAATTAAATTACAAAGGAACTCCATTTCTCTAACCCTTCTGACCTAATGCTCTAAAATAAAATTTTCCTCTAACATAGCCAACCTACTTAACCTAGCTTGTTAATCCAATGAACCTAATTAACCTACCTATTTAACCTAGTTAGTTAATCTAGTTTACCTAGATAATTAACCCTAATTAAACTAGTTAACGCAGCTAGTTCTCTGTCAAAGCCCTAAATAAATTTTTGCACTAATTAACCTAGACAATTAATCTAATTAAACTAGTTAACCTGACTAGTTCTCTGTAAATTTTTGCACTAACCTAGATAATTAACCTAATTAAACTAGTTAACCTAACTACTTCTCTGTCAAAGCCCTAACTAAATTTTTGCCCTAACCAAGATAATTAACCTAATTAAACTAGCTAACCTATGCATGAGAGAGAGAGGAGGGGTGGGGGCTTACAGAGGATGGCTCCGGTGGTGGCGAGGGACGCAGTGGTGGCGAGGGAGGCAGGGGCATCTCCGGTGACTGCGAGGGAGGCAGTGGTGGCGAGGGAGGCAGGGGCGTATCCGGTGACGGCGAGGGAGGCAGTTATGGCGAGGAAGGATCCGATGGCGTCGACGGCGGCTCCGGTGGCGTTGACGAGGCCGCGCGGCTCCGTGGCGTTGGGGCGGCTCCGGTGGCGTTGACGACGCACGACTCTGGTGGCGTCGTCGGCGGCAGGAGACGACGGCAAAGTGGGGCGACGGTGAATCGGGGAGACGGCGGCGCGCAGCATGGGTTGAGGGATTTGGGGGAGAAGTGGTCGCGGGGGGAACGGTTTTTTGGTTAAGTCAAACTTAGCGGTAGCGCGTTTGGTAAAACGCGCTATAGCTAAGATAGTTATAGCGGTTTTTACAAAACGCGCTGCTGCTATAGCTATGTAATTTTCTTCCATTTTTTAATTTCCTTTTCTGTTTCTATAGCGGGGGTCTAGGACACACGCTGCAGCTACGTTAGCTATAGCGCCTCTTACAAACACACGCTACTGCTATCCTTCCTCCGTTTTTTCGCTTTTTCATTTATTTTGCTTTAAATTTTATTTTTTCCTTTCTCCTTTTTCTATTTCTTTCATTTTCATTAACTTTTCTATTTGTTTTTCATCTTATTTTATTTCCGTTAGTAGCAGCGCTCTTCTTAGGAAAGGCGCTGCTATTTATGCCCTAGCTGTAGCGCGCTTCTTCCAAGCCCGCTACTTCTATGCATAGCCTATCATTCTAGCAATGGGAATATTAGTAGTAGCGCTTTTGCCACTACACGTGCTACTGCTAAAGTTGTATCTGTAGCGCGGTTTTTACTCAAACGCTACTGCTATTTAGCACTAGCACCCTTTTTTGACCCGCGTTGTTGCTACATTTCTGTGTATAAGGTTTTCCCTAGTAGTGGACAATAATCGGGATACTTCTCGGTGATGACCGTAGTTTGAGGAGTTCATGTATTCACTATGTGTTAATGCTTTGGTCCGGTTCTCTATTAAAAGGAGGCCTTAATATCCCTTAGTTTCCGTAAGGACCCCACTGCAACGGGAGGGTACGACAAAGACGTCATACAAGTTCTTTTCCATAAGCACGTATGACTATTTATGGAATACATGCCTACATTACATTGATAAATTCGAGCTAGTTCTATATCACCCTATGTTATAACTATTGCATGAGGAATCGCATTCGGCATAATTATCCATCACTGATCCATTGCCTATGAGCTTATCACATATTGTTCTTTGCTTATATACTTTTCCGTTACTACAGTTACAACTACTACAAAAACCCAAAAACATTTATCTTTACTATTGCTACTGTTACCATTACTATCATACCACTCTTGCTACTAAATACTTTGCTGTAGATATTAAGTTATCCAGGTGAGGTTGAATTGACAACTCAACTGCTAATACTCAAGAATATTCTTTGGCTCCCCTTGTGTCGAATCAATAAATTTGGGTTGTACTTCACCCTCGAAAGCTGTTGCGATCCCCTACACTTGTGGGTTATCAAGGCGGAATCGACGACAATCTCCGGCACGTCCGAAGGTGGAAGACGATGATGGCGGGGACGCTGCGGTGACTCCTGTCTCGGTCTAGGGGCACTGGAGGTCGTAGCGGCTGGCGACGGTCCTTCCTGGCACGGTGGCGCGGCTTGGGGACGACGGTGGCCGCGGTCAGCTCAGTGGTGAGGCCATGGATGCGTACGGGAGAAGGTATCTGGCGAGGAGGGGGGCGAGGTGGAGAGGAGAGGGCGTGGGGACGAGTGGGCGAGTGGATGAGATCGGGGGGAGCTCGAGGGGGGTCGACGCTGGCATCCTTATCCTCTCCGCAGCACCTGTAGCGGCGTGGCCGGCGAGGTGGGTTCAGCGGTGACGCCTCTGTTACGGTCTAGGACCGAGGAACAGGGCGGGGGGGGGGGGGAGAGACCGGTGCGAGGGGGGCAACTGGGCTGGCTCGGGCGGGTTAGGTGGGCCGGCCCAAGGGGAGGCCAGGGGCTCTCCCACCCCTTCTTCTTTCCTTTTCTTTTTCTTTTTGTTTATTTATTTTCCAGCAGCCTTTTCCTTTTCTTTTAGCCACTAAAGACTTTGCAAAATTATGCCACTGGCTAAAACAATTCCAAAGAATTACTTTGCACTGCCACAAAAAGATTGTGAGGCTTTTGAAAAAGGTAGCAATTTTTATAAATTAAAAAGCCATTTAATCTATTGTTTTAGCCACTGCTTTAATTGGTTTAGGTCATTTAAACACCTTGCAAAAATTTTGGTCCACCACCAATATTAACAAATGATTATTAGCCACAAGATGAACATTTTAGATTCCATGTCCGACAAATAAGAATTTTTGACTTTAGATTGGATTTGAATTTGAATGGTGATTTGGATCAAGTGAAGATTAGCAACAGTAACATGATGACATGGCACCATTAACAGGTGATTACTGTAGTATGACACTGGGGGTGTTACAAATCTCCTCCACTACAAGAAATCTCGTCCCGAGATTTAAGTGCGGAAGTAAAGAGTAACTTCGGGAGAACTGGCCCTTATAGGGTTAATTATCTGGTGAACAATTCAGGGAATGTGGCAGAAGTATCACTCGAGTTGAAACTTAAGAAAACACCGTGAGAAAAATATGAAGGTACAATAGGGAGTTTCAAGCGAATGGACAAATGATCGATACTTGAACAGAGTGTGAGAAGGGGGTTCAAAGCATCGGGAATACATCATATCTCGGACGGTGGCTCGTGACAACACATAAAGCCAAGATCAAATGATACTTCGGAATAAAGGATATACAGGAGAGTCAGGTTCCAATCCTGCGGAACTATGGGTTATGAGCCCACCATGTGGGTTAAAAGTAGAAAGGGGGCCGATAGAAAGGCATGTCAGATGATAGACTATCAGTTATGTTGTCAACAATGTTGGTACCAAGGGCGAGGGACAGAGAGAACTATTTTCTTGCTCGTTGAACGAGGCGGACCAATAGGCAAAATTCTCGTCCATCGGTGGCTACCGAAATGTCATCAACTATAGTACCAGGGTCTTACTGACACGGTTCTACACCAAGGTATTTACATAAGCAGAAAAAAATGACTTCTTAGATCATATAGATCACAAGAAAGGTTAAACAAAACAATGGGAAGGAAAAGGCGATTACCAGATTAAACATAACAATGGAAAGTAAAATGTGTTTAAACACATATTTCAAGGGTATATCCTTCCCAAGGACAAGTAGAGCATGATATCCATGACAGGATATAATATAGAAAACTCTTTAGGTAAGGGGAGTGAAATTTCCTGATATTACCCATACATCGGTGTTTGGATAGTTGAGCAGGAAACATTTAGCATTGGGCTTCAAATGTTCTTTGTTGAAAATTGGAGTACCATAGACATGCTTCGAGATAGCATTGACATGGTCATCAGGTGAAGATCAGACTTTGGAAAGACAAAGGATCCATTAGGAATAACTTATAGAATAAGTCTTATAATTTCCTCATGGAAAGAATGAATAACCTTGCTAAAAAGGAAAACTATAACAATGGGTCCTCCGGCCTAGTGCGCTAGGCATGACATCAGCTTACTAGGCTATACAAAGTCCAATGTTACGGCTTTTGAAAAAAAGTCCCAACCATCATATTTGGCGGAGATTCAGTTCTGATTGGCGTCAGGATACCTCAGACTCACGATGCCTGAGAAGGAAGGGGTGCAACACAATTTTACGAGATGGAGTTGCAAGATTCTCTAGAAATGAACTATGGAAGCAAGTTCTGAATCATGAGTTCATCATTTAACCAAGGAGAGGGCGAGGAGGTGGATGACGAACTCAACGATAATTCATTGAGATTTTCAAAAGATGGAATTCCACACTTATGTGAACATGGAGATAACATTTGTCAGATCAAATGATGTAATGAGGTATGCTCGAGGAAACCATACACAGTTAAACATTGGTTGAAAGGTGCACCCGAAATATGGACTTAGGTAGCATGATCAATGTTAGTATGGTGATTCGATAACCAATGGTCTAAGAATGGAATATCGACCATTAACTTTAAAGCAATAGGGTTGCTAGAAGTTTTGAAGACACACATCATAGTTCAATTATCGGTTTTCCGGTTAGAAACAATCACGGGGACCAAGGAATGAACGGATATGGCAAGAAGTATCACCTGTATCAAGATCTCTTAAGAGGTGGTGTAATTCTCACGACTTTCTTGACATAAAAGATGGTAATACTCCAAGGTAAAGAAGAACAAATGCTGGGTAGCAAGGATCTAAAACACGAACATGTTTGTGTTAAACGGAAGGCAATAAAGTGGTCGATGATAACACAAATCGTCGAGGGCAAGGATGTTATTTCTCAACGAGAATTCAACTGATATCCTGGAAGGGCTCATAAGGCTGATGATGATCACGACACATTTGTTGAGAGAGTTCATGAAGATGTAATCAATCAGCGAAGACACCAAGTTAAAGGAGTGATGAAGCAAAAGGTTATTGAAACCATGGGTACGACACAAACTCGAAACCAAGCTTGTTGTTCAAGGTGAAATGATATGATGAGGAAAATGGACGTAATCTTAGCTCATCGTCGAAAATTGTGCTCTAGGGAGAAGGACCAGGTAGCACAGTTAAAAAAAAGTACGATAATGATGTAGCCAATCCGGTAGGAATGATGTGATGGAGTATCACTTCAATTAAGAATTTACAAGAGGTAGTGCAATGACACAATATCCTCGAGATAACATGAGGCAATACTTGAAGGTAGATCAAATTAGAGGTTGGACAAGTGAAATGACTTGCAGTAGACAAGTTATTTAACTTGTCCGGGAGATGGAATTAAAGAGAAACTATGGTCGGAACCACGGTTATGAATGATCAAACCACCGATACAAGATGGACTTATAACAAGGGGTAATTATTTTTACGAGCAGCTTCCATGATAAGTTCTACACCGGGTACATGGGCATGAACACAAAGGTTCAAGGTCGACTCCCACTTCTTCAACGCATAATCTTTCATCCACTCCTCGTTTTCAAAGAATTTGTAGCGTGAAAGATTTTTCTAGTGAAGCACCAGAAGAGTATGACTCACATCTCTTCCGAGTTCACATAGATTTAGGAAAGGTATAGGTTCAACCCGTAGGGGTATCTTAGGAACATATACCGCTAACTTCCGGAGCATATAACATCAGGTCAATGACAGAGCATGGTTGACAATAAGAAGAGGATACAACTTACCGAAGGCAATATGTATCAGGGGAAGAGCGCTCAAGATTTTGAATATGAAGGACTTTGCCGGATAATAATCCAACAAAGGATTTAGCGGTCCTCAATGTATATGATGTGAGTATCAGTCCTCAATCAGAAGATGGAAAGAATGCGAAGGCATTAGATTATAGAAACAGCTGGATAATTCGACGTTCAAGTTGAAGGGAACTAGGTGGACAATCAATTACAACATGATTGGCCGAGATCCAACTCATGTCTAGAATGACATATGAGCAGGAAGGTCAAATTTCAGGGTTCGACTGATGATTGTGAGCAATCGCAACATAATGAATCAATAGGCTGAGGATGACAATGACAAAGGATGTTAATGAATATTGCTGGACATATGGATTTAACCATAATGCAGGCAGGCAAGACTTTCGGGAGCACTAGGCTGCAGAGGATCTTCAGGAGATCGAATTGCATTCGAAGAATTTTGTGAGACATATGATCAACTGGGGATGAACAAATCCCTGATAAGTGTGTGGAATTATTCGTAGGGGTATTCATGCGGCAAAGAACTTCAAGGAAGTTGCGAAAGGGGTCCTCGAAACATCAGAGGGTAATTCGAGGCATCTTGTAATAACAAGAGCAACCTGAAAATGATGTATGAACGACAGGTGTATGCAGCTATACATAGGGGTTGACGGTAGAAGTGAATTGCAAAAGTGATGAGCATATGTTCTCGGGAGAACATCGTAGAGTATCCTCGAAATCTTCTGGCAAAGCAAGCGATCATCGATAATGTTGGGGCTCTCCGGGAGGAAGTGGGTACAAGACCCTAATGTCAGAGTTAGTAAAATGTTTAACCCGAATAGACAAGAGATCAGAGTCCCAGAGTATAGACGAGGAAAAAAAGATCCTAATACCACCCAATGGCGACGTGGGCCCGTAACACACACATCCATGTTAATAAAAGTTTTTCAGTGACTAGACTCAACTTCGGCCAAGGAGTTGGAAAGGGGGCTACCTACAGGTAGTCGGCTCTGATACCAACTTGTGACACCCTCAATTCAATCATACACTAATCATACACACAAATTTGTACGATCAAGATCAAGGACTCATAGGAAGATATCACAACACAACTATAGACACAAATTAAAATAATACAAGCTTTATATTACAAGCCATGGGCCTCGAGGGCTCGAATACAACAGCTTGAATACAAAAGAGTCAGCGGAAGCAACAATATCTGAGTACAGACATAAGTTAGACAAGTTTGCCTTAATAAGGCCAGCACAAAAGCATCTACGATCGAAAAGGCAAGGCCTCCTGCCTGGGAGCCTCTCATCTACTCCTGGTCGTCAGCGGGCTCCACGTAGTAGTCGGCACTAGCGGTGGCATCTGGCTCATGGGCTCCGACATCTGGTTGCATCAACCGGAAAGAAAAAGAAAGGGAAAAAGGGGAAGCAAAGCAACCATGAGTACTCATCCAAAGTACTCGCAAGCAAGGATCTACACTACATATGCAACATTATCAAAGGAAGGCTGTATATGTGGACTGGGCTGCAGAAATGCCAGAATAGAGAGAAGGTCGACTAGCATCTTCTGGAAACCACCATCTTGCAGCAAACAGGAGGGAGTAGAGTAGCATAAAGTAAAGTAGTAGTAGCGTTATCAACCTCGGCCAGAGATCCTTTCTCGACTCCCTGCGAGAAAGAAATCCCAGAGCCGTACTATCTAATTATCATCACAATCCAATTCTCATCACCATCAAATTCTCATCACAAGTATCCAGTTCTAGTTGTATCGATCGGGATACAACTCCAAGTGTCCGTTACCGTAGGACGGGCTATCGATAGATGTTTTCCTCCCTGCAGGGGTGCACCCACTTACCCATCACGCTCGATTAACTCCGGCCGGACACACTTTCCTGGGTCATGCCCGGCCTCGGCCAAACAATACGCCGCAACCCGACCTAGGCTTAATAGAGAGGTCATCACGCCGGACTAAACCTATGCCCCCAGGGGTCATGGGCCATCTCCCCGGGAACTCTTGCACGTTGCGTGGGCAGCCGGTGAGCAGACCTAGCTACCTCCTTAAAAAGGCAGGTGCTTACCAGTCCAACCTGGCGCGCACCACTCAGTAGCTGGCGTCTATTAAGCTTCGGCTGTTGTATACGACGCAGAACGCCCGTACTATGCCCACGTGATGGTTAGTGCTATCAGGCCAAAGGCCCCTCGGATCAAATGTCCAAATCGTAGTGGATTAGGAACGTGCGGTAACAAGCAGAGACTCACGAAAGATGTGACCCCGTTGCCCCGTCTCGAGGACTTGTGGCAAGGGCTAAGAATGCCCGGCCACGCCTCGTAATTATCTCACGGGCACCTTCCAGGTCAACCCGACTCCACATCACTCGCAATTATGCTCGCGCAGGTACCCCTCAGGGTCGACCCGTCTTTAGTAACATGGTTCAGTGTCAAGTCATAGTAACCATAGTAATCGTGTGTCCAAACATCAAGGGGAAAACCCGAGGAATCACCCCCAGTGAATTCTAGTCGATGTAATCATCAAGGTGAACGTAAGAGGAATCACCCCCAAGGTTCACACTTGAGGGGTTGCACGACAGAGTCGTATCGGAAGTGGTTAAGGCGGAATCACCCTCGATGACCACGACCGAATAACTACACTACAGGGTTAACATCAGAAGTGCTGTAGAGGTCTCACCCTCGGCACTCGATAGTAATCCAGCAGTGTCGAGCAACTAAGGGGAAAGTGATGTGCGGTGCCGGGGCGTGGTCTTCGATCCCGTTGATCGGGTCATCCACTACTAGGAAAACGGCTATAGATGAAATGGACACTAATGGCGCACCACATATGTGGTGCGCCATTAGTATCTAGCAATGGCGCACCACATACAGGTGCGCCATTAGCAATATATTACTAATGGCGCACCTAGTGTGTGGTGCGCCATTAGAAGTTTCGAAAAAAATATAAATTTTTTTTGTTACTAATGGTGCATCGTGGGACAGTGCGCCATTACTAGTTGACATAGTAAAGGCGCACCGTGGGTGTGGCGCACCGTGGGTGTGGAGCGCCATTACTAACTTGGCCCAACAAAGAATGCACCCCCCCGGACCGTCTTTTCAGTTTTTTAAAAAAAAGAAAATGATGGAAATGTCAAAAAAATAAAAGAAAAGAAGTTTCCCATGTGATATGTGGTCTAGTTGTTGGGAAAATTTACAAATATGAATTTCGACTTTATTTGCAAAATCTCTCTGGAAATTTGTAAAATGGGCATAACTTTTGCATACGAACTCGGATTAAAAAGTTTTTTATATGAAAAATCATCTACTTGAAAAGTTACATCCGAATTTAACTAGGGGAACCTTGTTAAACATTTTCAAAATCCCTAAAAACCTAACAGAAAAAAGTTATAGGGCTTTCAAGATCTAGAGGCAAAAAAATTCAAAAAATTTCACACTTACTAGTGGCGCACCGTGGATGTGGTGCACCACTAGTAACAGAAAAAAATGGTTTTTTTTTATTTTTTTTTCAAAAAATGATATGTAATATGACCGGGAAGTTTGAAATATTTTTCAAAATTTCATCATAGTCATGAACATGAACAAAGTCCTAGACATCAACAAGGTATAATAGGATTGATATGCTAGATATATCAACAAGTGCTTGTGAAGTGAGTTGTTGCTGGGGTTGGATAGAACTCTGAAGTTAAGCGTGCTTGGGCTGGAGTAGTGTGAGGATGGGTGACCTTTCAGGAAGTTTGACCACGAAGTGCGATTTGACCTGAGATTAAACATATTGACCCAATATTAAGCCATAGTGACCCGATATTAAGAAAAAACGAAGAAAGAAATTGAAAAAAATTAAAAAAATTTTGAAAAAATTGAAAAAAAATAGTTACTAATGGCGCACTTCTCTAGTAGTGTTCGATGATGAAGCAGGGGCAACAAGAACAAGGTGGGGGTCACTGATGGATCACAAGCCAACCTATACTAAGCAGTTTAGGATAAGCAGGTAAGGTACAACCGCAGGTACAAAAGCAGGCTATGCATCAGAATAGGAGCAATCAATAACAGTAGCAAAATCTAATGCAAGCATGAGAGAATGGAATGGGCGATATCGGGATGATCAAAAGGGGGGGCTTGCCTGGAAGCTCTGCTGAAAAGGAAGAAGTATCGTCATCGACGTAGTCGATCACAGGGGCATCAGCATCGTCACGGGGTCTACCAAAGAGAAGAGGGGGAGAAACAGTAAATACATAGCAAGCAAGTGCACAACAGGACAACGGGCAGAGCTAGACGTGTTCTAACGCGATGCTACACGATACCGGTGAAGGGGGAAGTCAACCGGGAATGTTTTCCTGGTTCTGGACCTGTGTCAAACAGATGACCGGAGAGGGAAAGTTCCACGTTCAGGTAGTTAGAGGCATCTGACAGGTAAACAGACAGCGTATTCGGATTCGTCTCGTCGTTCTAAGCAACTTTCATGTAGAAAACATTTTCATCTGGGTTACGGTTTATTTTCTATGAATTTCTAAAGATTTAAACATTTTCTGGAATTAAATAAATTATGAGAAAACAATTACTACGTCAGCATGACATCACTGTGACATCAGCAGCCAACAGGACGGCTGACCAGGACAAACTGACCAGTGGGTCCCACTTGTCATAGACAGAGGGGCAGACAGAGGTTTATCTTAATTAAACAGAGTTAGTTAACAGTTGGACACCACATGTGAGTGACCCATTAAACTAACTTATTAAGTTCATTTATAAAATCATTTTAATTAGTTTAATTATGCGGTGGGGCCCACATGTCAGTGCCACTGGGCTGCCCAGTCGGCAGTTGACTGAGTCAACCCAGTCAACTAGGGGCCGTGGGGCCCGTTGACAGTGACCCTGGGGTGGGCCTGGTCGTGGCACATCGGCGGGCGCGCCGGAATAGCTCCGGCGAGACTTTTCGCGGCGGCCGAACGCCGACGAGCCTCGGATTCGCGCTACGATGGGTCCCCGGACGCGTGGCTAGGCGCGTTCGACGCGGCTCGACGTCTCGCGGGCGATGGCGCTACCGGTTGGACTCGGGGATGGCCGGAACATCGCCGGTGGCGAGAGTGGCGGGGACCTGAAGCACGGCGAGCTCGCGAGCGACGAATGCGGCGGCAAAACAAACGGCGCAACTCCTACGAAGGCTACTCGAGGCCACAAGCGCGTTGGTGAGCTCGGCGGACCGGGACGGGCCCTGCCGGGACGGAAGCGAGCTCGACAGCGGAGCAATGGCACGGCAAAGGCGGCGCATCGCGCATAGCTTGCTACAGCGCGAAAACGGAGCAAGGGCGGGGAGAGGAAGTGCGGAGCTCACCGAGCGGCTCACGAAAGGCCTGTGGGGGAACGGGAGCGCGGAGGCGAAGCGGAATCGACGGCAATCTCCGGCGCATCCGAAGGTGGGAGACGACGGTGGAGGGGACGCTGCGGTGACTCCCGTCTCGGTCTAGGGGCACTGGAGGTCATAGCGGCTGGCGACGGTCCTTCCTGGCATGGTGGCGTGGCTTGGGGACGACGGTGGCCGCGGTCTGCTCGGTGGTGAGGCCATGGATGCGTACGACAGAATGGATCTGGCGAGGGGGGTGGGGGCGAGGCGGAGAGGAGAGGGTGTGGGGACGAGTGGGCAAGTGGATGAGATCGGGGGGAGCTCGAGGGGGTCGACGCTAGCGTCCTTATCCTCGCCGCGGCGCCTGTAGCGGCGTGGCCGACGAGGTGGGTTCGACGGCGACGCCCCTGTTGCGGTCTAAGACCGAGGAACAGGGCGGGGGGGAGACCGATGCGAGGGGGGCAACTGGGCTGGCTCGGGCGGGTTAGGTGGGCCGGCCCAAGGAGAGGACAGGGGCTCTCCCACCCCTTCTTCTTTCCTTTTCTCTTTCTTTTTGTTTTTTTCTTTTCCAGCAGCTTTTGCCTTTTCTTTTAGCCACTAAAGACTTTGCAAAATTATGCCACTGGCTAAAACAATTCCAAAGAATTATTTTGCACTGCCACAAAAAGATTGTGAGGCTTTTGAAAAAGGTAGCAATTTTTATAAATTAAAAAGCCATTTAATCTATTGTTTTAGCCACTGCTTTAATTGGTTTAGGCCATTTAAACACCTTGCAAAAATGTTGTTCCACCACCAATATTAACAAATGATTATTAGCCACAAGGTGAACATTTTAGATTCCATGTCCGACAAATAAGATTTTTTTACTTTAGATTGGATTTGAATTCGAATGGTGATTTGGATCAAGTGAAGATTAGCAACAGTAACATGATGACATGGCACCATTTACAGGTGATTACTGTAGTATGACGTTGGGGGTGTTACAATACATCTCATCAAAATATCGAACGAATATCAAATTCACATGACTACTAATAGCAAGACTTCACCCATGTCCTCAGGAACAAACGTAACTACTCACAAAGCATATTCATGTTCATAATCAGAGGAGTAATAGTATGCATAAAGGATCTGAACGTATGATCTTCCACCAATTAAATCAATTAGCATCAACTACAAGGAGTAATCAACACTACTAGCAACCCACAGGTACCAATTTGTGGTTTTGATACAAGATAGGATACAGGAGATGAACTAGGGTTTTGAGAGGAGATGGTGCTGGTGAAGATGTTGATGGAGATTGACCCCCTCCCGATGAGAGGATCGTTGGTGATGACATTGGTGATGATTTCCCCCTCCCGGAGGGAAGTGTCCCCTGCAGAACAGCTCCGCCAGAGCCCTAGATTGATTCCGCCAAGGTTCCGCCTCGTGGCGGCGGAGTTTCGTCCCGTAAGCTTGCCCACGATTTTTTCCAAGGTAAAGGCGATGGTATAGCAGAAGATGGACACCGGAGGCCCACCAGGGGGCCCAGGAGATAGGGGGCGCCCTGTAGGGGGGGCGCACCCCCCTTTCTCCTGGACAGGGTGTGGGCCCCCTGGTGTATTTCTTTCGCTCAGAAATTCTTATTAATTCTAAAAAGTTGTTTCGTGGAGTTTCAGGACTTTTGGGGCTGTGCAGAATAGGTTTCCAACGTTTGCTCCTTTTCCAGCCAGAATTCCAGCTGCCGGCATCCCCCCTCTTCATGGTAAACCTTGTAAAATAAGATAGAATAGTCATAAGTATTGAGATATAATGTGTAATAACATCCAATAATGCAATAAATATCGATATAAAAGCATGATGCAAAATGGACGTATCAAGTACCGGTTCGTGGCACGAACCGGTACTAATGGGGTTGAGACCTTTAGTACCGGTTCGTGCCACAAACCGGTACTAATGGGCATCGCACCCTTTAGTACCGGTTCGTGGCACCAACCGGGACTAAAGGTCGCATTTGAACCGGGAGTAATGCATGTACGGTGCCCTCGCCGCTCGAACCGGGACGAATGCTCACATTAGTCCCAGTTCGCAATGCAACCGGGATTAATGCTCTTTTCTGGCCGAATGAAAGCCCTGTTTTCTACTAGTGTACGGCTAGGTTATCCTACGAATCACTCCTGTTCATATCGGATTTCTAAAACCAATGAAGACATGACAATCAAAGACTGGAAAAAAATGTATGATCACTCGTAAGGAGGTACTTGGAAGCAACATTAGGCGAAGTGCAAGAATTGGAGACAGGATAATCTCCATTCTCCATAATGGAGAGTCAGGGCCTATCTTATTTTATGCTATTTTATATCTAAGAGAAGGTAGTAGGTCCTAGCTAATACTCATGATCATGTACGATTATGTGCTAAGAACAACTAAGTAGGATTGGTTAGATGACTATAATGATGATGTGGTATCGAATAGAAGTTGTATGATCGACGATGATGAGTAGGACTTGTTATTATGATACCAAATGATGAGTTATTTATTATTATGATCGATGATGCATAATGCTAAGTTGTTATATGAGCATGATGAGTTATTATATATATCACAGTAGGTGAAATGAACATGAAATAGATTCAAGTGGAGGCAGCATGTGGTGCACATCGAAAGTACTAGTAATCCAAACTAGATCAAGTTTGGATTAGTAGTACTTTCGACATGCATCACATGTTGCCTCCACTTGAATCTACTTCATGTTCATTTCGCCCACTGTTATATATAATAACTAATCATGGTCATAGATGAAAGTATTGTATATAAAAATACAACGAAAATAAGCTGTTTTTTTCAAAAATACAGAAAAAGTTAGCAACAACGCTTTTCTAAAGAAACGTACTGCTACTTTCTATTATCTGTAGCGCTTTACTAAAGAAAACGCTACCGCTAACTTGATATAGCAGTAGCGCTGACATTCCAGCGCTACTGCTAACAGTTAGTTGTAGCGCCTTAATGGTAGCGCTTGTACAAGCGCTATTGCTAGCTACAAAACAAGCGCTACAACTAGGGTTTTCCCTAGTAATGCCCGGTGACAGTTTCAAAAAAAAAACTTTCTATCTGGTTTGGATACAAGTTTCCTAAGCGTCTCACCGAGATGGAAGAGCTAGCGAGATTTGTTAGTTCTACCCAAGGATCAACACAAAGGTGGTGGACACAAGAAGAACACACACGCAAGAATTTTTTGGTGCTCGGATGGCGCCTCTTAGCGGGAGCGTTTTTTTCCTTCTCTATTTCTCATGCGACACAAATGAACTTGTTACAAAGGCTTAAATAATGAAACATGCAACACACGCCGGCCTTGTCAGACACAGCGGCTTGATCCCTTTTTTGCTCTCCACTAACTACACGCAGGCCCACGTTCTGGCTAGTGCAGCATCTAACGGCCGTACGAACCCAGCCAGAAGAGTACGCATGCAGCAGGCCGGTCACTAACAAACTCCTAGTCAACTGACAATGCATGCAACAAAATAATGGTGCAACAAGATTAACCCAACAAGGTCCAGTGGCCTCAAGTGTTTGTGGAGGAAAAGATAGAGAGGAGAGGATACATCAGTTAGCTGGTTACACTTCCTTGCCGTCAAGCACACATGCCATGTGTGTTTTTTTTTTGTTTTTTTTTAGGGGGCATGCCATCCGTTATGCAGTGTCATTTCTCACTACACTTCTTTGCCTCCAGACACACATGCCAGCGGTTATACAGTGTCATTTCCTCTACACTTCTTTGCCTCCACACACGCATGTCAGCCATTATAGATTGTCATTTCTCACTGCTCCTGCCTTGCTTGTAACTCCGTCATTTATGGGTTGGGCCTTATCTTCTGTGGCGGCCCAACGAGCTTGCGCTCTCTCCTCGGCCTTCTTGCCCCGTTTTAGATCTCACTCCTTTTATCTCGCTCTGTCACATGACATGAATGTTGTAACACAATGATGTGAATGTTTTGTTACTCTGGGAGTATTATTTTTCTTAAATGACCCTTTTTCACAGCTTAAGCACTTTGCTAGCCCTCGGAAAAACTTATTCACACATCTCACCTTTGCATGTCGTGCCTAACAAATAGGCAAGACATTTACACGTGACACCGCCTAATCGACCGACGCCTTTGACTTAGGGCCTTGTCAGCTGGTCTTAGGGCCTCTGCTTGCAGACAAGTTTCTCGGACCCCTTAGGGAAATGTCAGAGTTTATAAGTTCAACTTGCCATGCCAATTCGCACCACGTACCAAATGAAACGTACTCCCCTCCCCTCCCTCGTGTCGCCCCGCTTGGGCAACCCGAGGGGCGACAACCCTAGCCCCGCCGTCCCCCTCCCCTCCTCGCCCTTCCCTCGCCGCCGCCTGAGGCAGCAGCTGCCGAGCAAGCTCGGCCCACTGCTGATGAAGGCGGCGGCGGGGCCCTCGCCGCCTCGCCTCCCGCGGGGGCCCTTTGGATCCGGGGCGGCGGCCCCGGCAGGTGTGGCGCCGCCGGCTTCGGCTCCCGGTGGCGTGGGCGCGGGTCAGTGTTCTCTCGGCCGTGCGGGCGGCGAGAGCCCCGGTGGTTGCGGGTCGACGCGCAGCGGCGGCGGATTCGTCTCCTGTCGCGTCAGATCTGGCCGCCTCCACTCCCCTTCTTCCCCAACGAACGCCTTCCCCCTCAGATCCGCACTTCCGCGGTCTTCTGCTGGTGGGAGTGGGCGACGGGGCCGTAGGACCGGGGGAAACCCCTAGCCAGTCGTGTCGGCTGCGACGGCGGCGACGCTCGCGGGCGCCGCTCACCTTCCTGGAGGCGCCGGTCAGGTCCTGCCCCCTACCCCCTTCCCCTTTGTTTCCCGGGTGAAATCCTCAACTTTATTGGGCAGCGGCGACGCCCAGGGCGCCGTAACCTTCTTGAAGGCGTTGTTTTGGGAACAAAGATGGGTTGTGGGCTTCGTTGTGGTGTAGGTGGAGTGTGTCTGGCGGCGGCGGCGTGTCTCCAGCGACGGCGGTGTCCTCCTGGGCGTGTGGTCAAGCTGGTTTGGTGCTCTTCGTTGGGCTGCAGGGCTCCTACGGTGCCCGTGGATTCTCCAGGACGGGAGGGGATAGGGTTCCCCTCCTCCGGTGGCTGCTCTTCTGCTCGTCGAGCGAGCCGATGATCTGGATTTGGCCATTGCTGCTGCCCATTTGTGCATTCCGACAGCTCGCCCCTGTTTCATGCCTGGACTCTTGCATTTGGCGTTGCTCTGTTTCAGGTTAGGCGTCGTCGGCAGGCTGGGAACGCCTGGTTCCGTCCCTGTGGTTTCCTGCGATGCCATTCATGCAGGTTCTAGGGTGAGCATGTCCATCGCTCACCGGTGCGGCGCCTCGAGCCAGGCGAGGAGGCAGGGGCCTTCTGTGACGATGGATCTGGGTGGATGTGTCTCCTTCAAGCCCAGGCGTTCGGCTATGGCGTGCTTTGCTCCATCGTCGGTGCTCTTCCCTGAGACGTTTAGCGTTTTTGCCTTGGTTCTCGGCGTGTTTGGGGTTCATGACATCTCTAGCTATGCTTGCTAGCTTGTTGTATGCCTCTGCGAGCTGCTCCTAGGCGCCATTGTATCTTTGCCTTTTGTTTTCTTTCCTTTTAGTTGGAGTGTGGTTGTATTCTGTCGCTGTAATCCTGGCCGGTTGATGGCTTTGTTAATTCAAAACCGGGCTCTTCTGGAGCCTACGTTCCAAAAAAAACCAAATGAAACGTAAGCGCCTAATCACATGCCGTGTCATTGTCCAGTTTGATTCCATGCAACACGACGTCTCCTTACCGAAGCACAACCAAACTGTCGACAACCATAACGAGCCATACAGTTTGGCTGCAGCAACAAAAATACACTCGGCAAAAAGGTGGACACTCGATAAAGAGTGTGATTCCAGTGGATGTTGCGCTTATTGGCTCAAGCTACAACGCGAAGCCGCTCATGATCGTAGCAATGATGTTACGTCGCGTTGGGGGAGTTAGCGAGCGTACGTCGTGCCGGGGAAGTTCTAAGTGAGCGTTCTCCATGTATTTGCGTGCAAAAATAATTTAGGCTGGTAAACTGGAAGCCTCTTGTGCGTGAGAGAAGTCACACTGATTCGATTGAACCAGGGAGAGAACCCTGATCACTTTGGCACCAAATTCAAGGCAACAAACGGGTAAAGAAAATTTAATTCCACTTCGGTACAAACCTCCTAAACACATCAGCAGAGGAGATTTCAACATACCCCTTCATAATAAAGGGTAGGATGGACTTTTTTAAAACTAACATCCCCCGCGCCGATACACGGCCTTTGTATTTACAGCATGGACACGCCCAGTGTACGTTTCATACCCAAACCCTATTTGGTGCCCTCGGCCTTTTTCTTTTCTTTTTAATCCTAAAAAATGCGGGTCATGGGATATTCAAACTCCAACTCTGAAGATTTACTTCAAGTTCCAATCGGGACAGGTTACTTGATATTCCCACTTGCTTTCTTTCACGCTTCTTATGTAGCAAATATAAATTCTTGAACATTCAAGCCGGGTTTTTTCGTGTTATTGTAAACCAGGTTTTATTTTGGTTTCTATTGGTATTTTTTTTCCTTTTGTCTTTCATTTTCCTTTTTTTGGTTTCTTAAAATGTGTGAACATTTTAAAATTTAAAATAATAAATTACTAAACTTTTATCGAATTTGTGAATCATTTACAATTTTCCGAAAAATTAAACCTTTCTAAAAAATTCTTCAAAAAAATTCAAAAGTGTAAACATTTTTTTTCAAAATTAATACAACATTGTTTCAAATATGCGAACGCTTGGGCCGGCCCAACAGTCGCTCAAGCCATTGCCTAGTTGGGCCAAGGCCTAAGCTTTTTTTCATTATTTTTTTCATTTTTCTATTTTTTCATTAATTCATTTTTCTCTTGTTGAACATTATTATTGTTTTTGGAAACAATTGAAATTTGAACAATTGTTTGGATTACCAAAAACTGTTGTTGTTTCCAAATATTGTTTACAACTTTTAAAATTGTTCCCGTTTTTGAAATTGTTTTGTTCACAAACTTAAGAAGTGTTTACGTCTAAAACAAAGTTGATAGATTTTATAAAAAATACCATGTTTGCAATTTGTGTTCAATTTTTTTTATCAATTTTGGGGAATTTGTTAACAACTTCGGAAAAAGTGTTCAAGTTTTTCAAATTTCATACACGATTTGAAATTTCAAAATTGTTGACAAATTTCAAGAAATGGTTATGATAGAAGAAAATGATCATGTTCATTTATATTATGGAAATTGCAAGCAACATAACCCTTTAAATTAGAAAAAAAACTACATGTTTACAGACGCCCCCGTCTGGCTGAGTCTGCACACTCGTCTCAACTGGTGGTTTTTTCGGACTATGGATAAGTGACAGGCACGAACATATGAGGCATCCATGCCAGGTTTGAATGACTTCCGACACTGTTTGTATGTTGCGGTACATCCGGCTATTTATCGAACCTTTTTCACAGAAAAAGCACTAGAAAATGCAAAACTTGTCAAAATCCAAATAACTTAGCATGATGATTTGGATTGGTCACAGAAGCTGGAGGGAAAACTCTGGGCCATTTGTAGATGTTGAAAAACAACGAGCTTTCAAATGAACGTTTCTGGCCTATCCGAGCACCTTCCTTTGAACATGGTCTATCTTATGGACATCCATGAAATGACCCCAACTTTTGAAAGAAGGTGGGCACACTCATGGTAGGCATCCTTGCCTGGTTTGGGCGACTTTCGATACCGTATGCAAGTTGCGATAGGACCTTTTTTAACCGAGAAAATTCTAAAAAATGCAAAACTTTTCTAAAGCCCAAACAACTTGGCATGGTACCTTGAATTGGTTATACAAGGCCATAAAAAATTGGGTCCATTTTAAGGGATGTTGAGAAATGAAGATCTCCCAAACCGAGCCTACTCGAACAATCTCCTTTGAACATGTTTTTTTGGAAACCACGGGACTGATCCCAACTTTTGTAAGCAAGTGGCATGCCGATGTTAGGCATCCGTGTATGGTTTGAATGACTAGAGACACCATATGCATGTTGCACACGTCCGGCCATTTATCGATATTTTTTTCATCGGGAAAACTTCAGAAGATGCAAAAAAAAAAATTCAAAAACCAAAATAACTTGGCTGGTGCTTTAAATTGGTCACGCAAAGCCATGGAAAATATTGGGTCCATTTCAAGAATATCAATAAATAACGTGCTCTCAGGCGGAGCCTTCTGGCCTATCCAAACACCCTCCGTTCAACATGATCTATTTTTGGACATCCTTTAAATGATGCCAACTTTTGCAAGAAGGTGGACATGCCCATGATCGGAATTGAAGCAAAGTTTGAACGAATTCCGACATTGTTTGCACGTTGCGACACGTCTGTCGATTTATGGGTCTTTTTTCACTAGAAAAACTCTAGAAATGCAGAACTTATCGAAAAGCCAAATAACTTCACATGTTGCCTTGAATTGGTCATACAACGCCATGGAAAAAATAGGGGCCATTTCAATGATGTTGGCAAACAACATGCTCTTAGACAGAGTGTTTTGACCTAACCAAACACTGTCTATTCAACATGGTATTTTTTAACATCCTTTAAAGGACGCCGAATTTTGAAAGGAGGTGCGCTTGCCCATGGTAGACATCCATGTCAGGTTTGAATCATCTCCAACACCATATGTAAGTTGCGACACGTCCGACCATTTATCGGCCGTTTTTGACTAAGAAAACTCTAGATAATGCAAAATTTGTCGAAACCAAAACAACTTGGCATGATGCTTTGAATTGGTTATACAAGGCCATGTGAAAAATTGGCGCCAATATTTGGACATCTTGAGATGACCCCAATATTTCCACTAGGTGGGCATGCCTATGGTAGGAGTCCATGCCAGTTTGGAATGACTTCCGGCACCGCAGCGAATCGTGACAAATCCGGCTATTTATCGGTCTTTTTTGACCTAGAAAACTCCAAAAAATGCAAAGTTTGTCAAAAACCAAAAACAGTTGGCATGGTGCGTTGAATTGGTCATACAAGGTCATAAGATAAAAGTTGGGGCTATTTCAAGGATTTTGAAAAACAACGTGCTCTCAGACAGATCTTTTGGCCTCCACCGAACACCCTGTGTTGAACATGGTGCTTTTCTGGACATTCTTGAAATGACCCCAACTTTTGCCCCCAGGTGGGCATGCCCATGGTAGGAAACCATGCTAGGTCAGAACAATTTCTGATACCGTATGCAAGTTGTGACTCGTCTGGTCATTTATAGGCCTTTCACGGAAAAAAACTCGAGAAAATGCAAAACTTATCGAAAACACCAGAATGGGTCATACGAGTCCATGAAAATAATTTGGGCCATTTCTAGGATGTCGGGAAACAACATGCTCTCAGACAGAGCCTTTTGGCCTACCCGGACGCCTTCCATTGAGCACGGACTATTTTTGGACATTCTTGAAATGACCCAACATTTGTTGGTCATGCCCATGGTTAGCATCCATGCCAGGTTTGAACGATTTCCAACATCGTATGCAGGTTGTGATGCGTGTCACATGTCCGCCCATTTATCACCCTTTTTGATCGACAAAACTCCAAAACATGCAACATTTATAGAAAAAGAAAACAACTCGGCAAGGTGCATTGATTGGCCATAAATGAAAAAAAATTGTGGTCATTTAACGGATATTGAGAAATACCGTGCTCTTAAACAGAGTCTCCTGGTGTACCGAGGCACCCTACAAAGAACATGCTATATTTTTTTATACACAAGTCAAAAAATGTTCATGGAAATTCTAAAAAAAAAATCCCCTATTTTTTAGTTCCAATTCATTAGTGCTTTTCAGAAAATTTTCATTTTTTTAAAAAATGTCCTTGTTCAAAATTTTGTTCACTATTTAAAAAGAATGTTCGTATAGTTTTCTAAAATGTGAATATTTGTATTTTGTGAACAAAAGTGGAAAGCGAATATTATTTGAGAAGTTAACATTTTATAAAAAGCACAAACGTTGTTTAAAAAAGATAAAAAGAAAAAGATAAAAAAAGAATTAGAAACAAAAAACGAACAGAAAAAATCGTGGGTAAAAGACCGGTTCGCTACAATAAACTGGTCACTGAGGGATAGTTCTAATAGTTCGTGTTTCCTAGTTAGACGCTGAAGTTTATCAGCTAGTGTGTCTAACGACGAGCAGTCAATAGCCGGAGTTACAAGATTTGATCCCTCGCACTGCCACTTATTTTTGTTGAATTTTTCTATGTTTCGTGCATGACAATGGGCTTACCTAGTCAGGCAGCCTCATGTGGGTGGCGCCATCTATTTGAAATAGTTCATAGATTTGAAATAAAATATAAATTTTGAAAAAGAAAGTTTGTGAAGTTGGCAAAAGATTCACACATTTGAGAAAAATCACGAATAATAGTTTCAAATTTTAAAAATTCCACACATTTAAAGAAATCAGAAAAAGGGAAAAAGTGAAAAATAGAAACAGAAAAAAGAAAGAGAAAGAGAAAATAAAAACCGGGTAAAACCAGCCAAAGAAAACCGCAAGAAAAAGGAAAACTGGAGTCATTCTATTTAGCGTTCCATTTGAGATAGAACAAAAGAAGAAAAAGAAGTAACTAGCCGCAGAATTAGTTGTGTCCAAGTAGGATACCTCTGCATGTTATAAGCGAAGAGGTCTGGAGTTTGATTCTCAATGGATGTACCTTTTTTTAAGCTTTACAGAGAAAAAAAGGTGTAAATGCGCCGGCTGAGGCCCTGTTTGGATTAACGTGTTTATTTATAATACACATGTAAAAAATACAGGCGTCCTGTGATCGGTTTCGTTTCCGGCCGAAAATTAGTCGTGACCAGTATAATACATCTGTAAATTTGACACCTTCCGTATTGTAATATATCGCATCCAATGGCGGCCTGAGGACAGAGAAGGGTGTTAAGGCGCGGAATAGGATCCAAGTACAGCGTATAAGTTCTGGCGGATGACCCATCATCTATATGAAAATGGGTATAATTTGCCAAAGGACAATCTTGCCTCCTATACACTTATGGGGTTATACCGAAGCGGGGCTCAAAGAAATTAGCGCATCAGCGGGTACGTAGAGGTGCACCTCAAAACCTAGTCTTGACCCTTCACACGACGACCGGCCTGACACTGTATAGTTTTTCTTGGGGACTATCGAGTTACGGCGGTCTTGCATTATTTTTGCGTTCTCATGGGATAACGAGTAAACAGTTTTTCTTTCGACCTCAATGCAAGGAGAAAGACTTGAAGACTGAGATGGGATCGGCCTCCTCTATCTCTACGCAAGAGAAGAAGAAGACTAGTTCGGGGTCTTCTCTTTCTCTTTTCTTTGCCCCCAAGTGGATTCCAATAATTTATGGTTGCGTATTGTCAGCTGGCTGTTAAAGGAATCAATCCCCAAACCCAACTCATCATGGATCTCATTTCTTGATCCACCTTCTGCTGGTCTTCTGTCTTCTCTGCTAGCTGCAGCCTGCGGCCGAGCCAGTGGATTATCGATATCTCATCGATCGAGATCATTTCTCTGGCTAACTAATCCATGTAAGTGTTAATATCGTCGACAGAATACTTGTATTAGCGTTTGTGTTCGCATTAGCTTTCTTTGCGACAAGTTTTGCAGCGTACTAAGAGTCGTCGCCGTCGTTGTTGCCCATTTCAGTGGAGAAGCAATGGCAGCAGGAATAGATCCGCTAGTGGCGCTCTGGAAAGAGTGGGGAATCCAGGTGCTGGTGCTGCTCAGTTTAGCACTCCAGGTGATTCTCCTCGTCACGGCGGAGATCCGCCGTCGCAAAGACTCGGGCGTGCTGAGGGTCATTGTGTGGTTGGCGTATCTACTGGCCGACACAACGGCCATATACACTCTGGGCCATATGTCGGTGACCAGCAGGTCGCCGGAGCAAGAGCTGGTGGCGTTCTGGGCCACGTTTCTGCTGCTGCATCTAGGTGGCCAGGACAACATCACCGCCTACTCCATCGATGACAACCGGCTGTGGCTGCGCCACCTGCAGAGTTTCGTTGTGCAGGTCCTCGCGGCCGCCTATGTCCTCTACGAGTCATCCATCTTCGCAGGTGGCCATCGGACCATGCTCAGCCAGGCTACCATCTTCATGTTCGTTGTTGGTGTTGTCAAGTACGGGGAAAGAGTATGGGCACTCATGTCTGCCAGCAGCAGTGCCCTGTCTGGGAAGAACTACAACAGTTCTGGAAGGTTGCATTTTCAAGACCCCCATTCTACCATTACTTCGTTGCCTGTATGACTTGTTGAACGTACCCAAGCATCTACTTAAGGGGCCGTTACCTCTTTTGGCATTTGACTCGGAACTAGGTTATTTTAGCTGGGAGGACATGTACCATGTTGCTGAGATCCAACTCTCGTTGATGCACGACGTCTTCTACAGCGAAGCTGAGTTGATCCACACTTGGTACGGGCACTGCATCCGCCTCACCTCGCTGGCAGTCACTGCCACCGCACTGCGGCTGTTCCTTGGATTAAGTGACAAAGATGGTTTCAGCAAAGTAGATCTCGTTGCCACTTATGTTTTGCTCTCTGGAGCCGTCGTCCTGGAGATCACATCAGTGCTGAGGGCCATGTCCTCCACCTGGAGGTACCCGCTTTTGGACCCCATCAGCACTTCTCCTTGTTGTCGGCTTCCCATTAATCGTCCATTGTATTATCATTTTGACCTTCTAATTAAATCTGGGGAGCTCGTCAGAGGTGCAATACAGAAAGTAGGAATACTTAAGAGGTACTGGTCAGACTCCATGGGGCAACACAACTTTATTTACATGTGCAGCCACTGTAAGGACAGCCGAAGCAGCAAAATTGCGAGATGGATGGGACGAGAGGACTGGTGGAATACACTGGTTTACACATCCTCGTCTGTCCCCGTCTCGCTTGATTTCAGCGAGCTGCTGAAGGAACAACTGTGGGAAAGTGTGGGCGTCAAGAAAGAGAACCCAAATCACATCCAAAACTCAAGGGGCCGGGCGGCGCTGAAGAAGAGGGGATTGTATGAGGAGCGTGGACACTGAGCATACTCATCTGGCACATCGCCACTCATGTCTACCTTAGCTGGCACGAGGCAGAACATAAACGCCTGCCACATCCTGCAAAGGTAACCCAGGAGCTCTTCAATTACATGATGTTTTTGCTCCCAGCACGTCCCTACATGCTGCCTGACAATGCTAGTCGCCAAAGGTATATTGAACTGTGCAACAAGGTGATCCATCATCTGAAATACAGCTCGGCCGTGGATTTGATCAAGTTAATACAGGGCCATGGAGATGCTGTCAACGCTGAACAAACTCAGCCTGCCGTTGTGGTGGAAAATCTAGTAGTCGATATGCCTGCTGCTACAACCAAAGAGAGTAGTGTAACATTTGACAGAGCATGTCAGCTTGGCTCGAAGCTGATTAGCAAAGAGCTGGAAACACCTGATGCCATTCTTGATTTGATCAGCCAAGTGTGGGTGGAGATGCTTTGCTACACAGGATACCGGTGCAGGCCAGATTCTCATGCCAGACAGCTGAGCAGTGGCGGCGAGATCACCACCGTCGTTGCCATTTTGATGGAATTCTTGAAATCGGACTTTCTGAAGTTGGACAAACAGGAGCAGGTTGCTGAGTTGGGGAGCCCCTAAAAATAGCACCCTGAATGATATTGCTAGTGATGCTATCAGACCACCATAGATAGCACCAAGATTGGCAGAACATAAGCCTTTGTTTTGTAAAGATAACTATGACAGGCAATCAATAATAATATCCATTGTCGTGCTTTGTTTTCCCCTTTCGTGCTTGGATTAACTCGGTCATCTCAATGCATGGTATCTTGCTCCCCGTCCTCATATATGGCGTCTGCTTGTATCTGAGTACGGCCACGTTTGAAGCAGCTAGCTGTACATATTTCTTTCTCTTTTCCCGGATTCACTAATCCGAACCACTTGTGTGTGTATGCACCACTCCACGGTCTTGCTAGCAGTACTCACAAACTACAGAAAATAATAGTCATACTCGAACAAGCAAATAGTTTAGTTTGATATGGGGTAAGACGACAAGTAGTAATTGCTTTGTGGCAAAGGTTCACAGGAATTATTCATTCACATCGGAAAATTAGTAAACAAACCTCGGGGAATAGCCATTCCATATTTGAACAGGCGTCTGATCATGCTCAAGCACCTAGCAACCATTAGGTCACCTGAAAGAGAGCATTTATAATATCCATCTTTGTACTGTTGGTCATAACAAGGGTAAAATTCCGAGGACCATGTTTATCTTGGTACTCATACTAAAATGGCCGTATGCATCCCTAATTGTTGCAGAGACCGGAGGAGTGAAATTCACCCCATTTTAAAAGTGTTTATGCGGTTTGTACATAAACAAGTCATTTTAACAAAGAATAATTTGGTTAAACGTAACTGAACATGATCTACTAGGTGTAGTTTTTGTGATCGGGACGAAACTATCAAGCACCTCTTTTTTAACTGCCCGTTGCTACGTCTTGAGCTTGCGTTGGTTTTCCTTGAAGAGGAAAGGGTGATGCAGCAATAGTAGCGTAAGTATTTCCCTCAGTTTTTGAGAATCAAGCTATCAATTCAGTAGCAGGCTCCTCAAAAGTCCCACGCACCTACACAAACAAATAAAAAACTCGCAACCAACGCAATAAAGGGGTTGTCAATCCCTTCACGGCCACTTGCGAAAGTGAGATCTGATAGAGATAGTATGATAAGATAAATATATTTTTAGTATTTTATAGTATAGATTGGAAAATTAAAGATACAAATAAAAGTAGATTGAAAGCTTATATGATAAAAGATAGACCCGGGGCCCATAGTTTTCACTAGTGGCTTCTCTCAAGATAGCATAAGTATTACGGTGGGTGAACAAATTATTGTCGAGCAATTGATAGAGAAATGAATAATTATGAGATTATCTAGGCATGATCATGTATATAAGTATCACGTCCGTGACAAGTAGACCGACTCCTGCCTGCATCTACTACTATTACTCCACACATCGACCGCTATCCAGCATGCATCTAGAGTATTAAGTTCATAAGAATAGAGTAACGCATTAAGAAAGATGGCATGATGTAGAGGGATAAACTCATGCAATATGATATAACCCCATCTTTTTATCCTCGATGGAAACAATACAATACGTGCCTTGCAACCCCTATTGTCACTGGGTAAGGACACCGCAAGATTGAACCCAAAACTAAGCACTTCTCCCATGGCAAGAAAGATCAATCTAGTAGGCCAAACCAAACTGATAATTCGAAGATACTTCCAAAGATAACTCAATCATACATAAAAGAATTCAGAGAAGATTCAAATATTTCTCATAGATAAACTTGATCATAAACCCACAATTCATCGGATCTCGACAAACACATCGTAAAAAGAGTTACATCAAATAGAATCTCCACAAGAGAGGGGGATAACATGGTATTGAGATCCAAAAAGAGAGAAGAAGCTATCTAGCTAATAACTATGGACCCGAAGGTCTGTGGTAAACTACTCACAACTCATCGGAGGGGCTATGGTGTTGATGTAGAAGCCCTCCGTGGTCGATTCCCCCTCCGGCGGAGCGCTGGTGAAGGCTCCAAGATGGGATCTCGCGGATACAGAAGGTTACGGCGGTGGAAATTGTTTTTCGTTGGCTCCCTGGATGTTTTCGGGGTACGTGGGTATATATAGGAGGAAGAAGTAGGTCGGTGGCCGCCTCGATCGCTTCTTGACTTGCACTCCAAGTTCTCTGGATCACGTTCGTTCCAAAAGTCACGCTCCCGAAGGTTTCATTCCGTTTGGACTGTGTTTGATATTCCTTTTCTTCGAAATACTGAAATAGGCAAAAAAACAGCAATACGGGCTGGGCCTCCGGTTAGTAGGTTAGTTCCAAAAATGATATAAATGTGTAAATAAAGCCCATAAACATCCAAAAGGGACAATATAATAGCATGGAACAATAAAAAATTATAGATATGTTGGATACGTATCACCCGTTGGCAAGAGTTTTGTGGCACACGGTGCATATTGCCTTTAACATTACTCCTCCAACTTTGGTCAGTACGTTATTTGGAACGTGGCTTGTTGGGAGAGAGTCCGAAACAGCTAGACACATTCGCATAGGAGTATGTGCTTTGTTGTGGGCAATTTGGAACTGCAGAAATGATTTGGCTTTTAACAGAACAACAAATATTCATTTTTTGCAGGTTTTATTCCGAGCTACTGCGCTGATCCGTATGTGGTCATTACTCACTCCGACGGAGGCCAGGGAGTGTTTGATTACTGGATTTGTCCGGTGGGAGACGGTAGCGCGGGATATCTTCAACCGATTTGGATGGCGGTCATGTAATAGGATAGGCGATTAGTTTACCTATCTTTGTTTTGCCAGCCGGTTGTGGCTTTTGGGCCTTTTGTTTTTGGCGTTGTGGCTCTTTGTGAGCTTGCCGTTATTTTGTTTCCATACTTTTAGACCTTGTTGAACCTCTTTATTTATCTATAAATGTGGCCGTATGCACCGTTCTAATGCAGAGGCCGGGGAGTCTTTTTGAAAAATAATGGCGTGCTACACACAGGTCACCAGAGATGGTGTAACAGATATATATTTTCATGATGCAAATTACAGTACAAAGGAGACCTTCTACCATTCGATTGCATGAAGTGAATAAATAGTTGAAACAGTAACCAATAACACTTCTTTTTCCAAATCACAGGTTCTAACCAACCCATCCCTTGTAGACATTCTACAAGTGAACACCAAACATAGAGCAGTGAAATAGAGGCAACACATGTGCCAAGCGGCAACTGTGAAACATGATATAGCTACTCTTGAGCACAGACACAAACATGATACCGGTAATTGTCTTTGGCTCCTAGGTGCATATGCACCCATTGTCGAAATACACATTTTGAAAAGTTAAAAAATTCGGAACAAAAACCCCGCGTGTACATCCGGAGATTTTATGTGCGTGCACAAGGTTTCAGTGAAAAACGACGTTTTTTGTGGCTTGTGTAAAAAAGATAAAGAAATGCCTCGTGAATAATTAGAATGAAGCATCAGAAGTTGCCTTTTTTCACCGAAACCTTGTGAACGCACATAAAATGTCCGGATATACACGTGAGATTTTGTTCCAATTTTTTCAACTTTTCGAAATGTGTATTTCGACAATGGGTGCATATGCACCTAGGAACCAAAACGCTGCTCTCACATGATATAGCTATTCTTGAGCACAGACCCAACGGGCGCCCAACAGGAGTGAGGCCATTGCCTAAGTTGAACAAGGCCTAAGTTTTTTTTTCATTCTTCTCTTTTTTCGTTAATTCATTTTTCTCTTGTTTAACATTATTATTGTTTTTGAAAACAGTTGAAATTTGAAAAAAAATTGGATTACCAAAAAAATGTTGTTGTTTTCAAATATTGTTTACAACTTTTAAAAATGTTCTGGAATTTCATGAAATGTTCCCTTTTTGATTTTTTTTGTTCACAAACTTAAGAAGTGTTTACGTCTAAAACAAATTTTATAAATTTTATAAAAATTGCCGTGTTTGCAATTTGTGTTCAGATTTTTATCAATTTTTGGGAATTTGTTAACAACTTTGGAAAAAGTGTTCAAGTTTGTCAAATATCATACACGATTTGAAATTTAAAAATTGTTGACAAATTTCAAGAAATGGTTATGATAGAAGAAAATGTTCATGTTCATTTATAATTGTAGAAATTGCAAACAACATAACCCTTTAAATTAGGAAAAACTACATGTTTACAGATGCCCCTGTCTGGCTGAGTCTGCACACTCCTCCCAACTGATGGTTTTTCGGACTACGGATAAGTGACAGGCACGAAGATATGAGGCATCCATGCCACGTTTGAATGACTTCTGACACTGTTTGCATGTTGCCATACATCCGGCTATTTATCAGCCCTTTTTTCATAGAAAAAGCATTAAAAATGCAAAACTTGTCAAAATCCAAATAACTTAGCATGATGCATTGGATTGGTCCTAGAAGCTGGAGGGAAAACTCTGGGCCATTTGCAGATGTTGAAAAACAACGAGCTTTCAAATGAATGTTTCTGGCCTATCTGAGCACATTCCATTGAACATGGTCTATTTATGGACATCCTTAAAATGACCCCAACTTTTGAAAGAAGGTGCGCACACTCATGGTAGGCATCCATGCCTGGTTTGGGCTTCTTTTGATACCATATGCAAGTTGTGACACGAACTTTTTTTAATCGAGAAAATTCTACAAAATGCAAAACTTTTCTAAAGCCCAAACAACTTGGCATGGTACCTTGAATTGGTCATACAAGGCCATAAAAAAATTGGGTCCATTTTAAGGGATGTTGAGAAATGAAGATCTCCCAAATGGAGCCTTCTCGCCTACTCGAACAATCTCCGTTGAACATGGTTTTTTTGGAAACCGCGGGACTGATCCCAACTTTTGTAAGCAGGTGGCATGCCGATGTTAGGCATCCATGTATGGTTTGAATGACTTGCGACACCGTATGCATGTTGCCACACGTCCAGCCATCTATCGATATTTTTTCAGTGGGAAAACTCCAGAAGATGCAAAAACTTTTCAAAAACCAAAATAACTTGGCATGGTGCTTTAAATTGGTCATGCAAAGCCATGGAAAATATTGGGTCCATTTCAAGGATATCAAGAAACAACATGCTCTAAGGGCGGAGCCTTTTGGCCTACCCAAACACCATCCATTCAATATGAACTATTTTTGGACATCCTTCAAATGATGCCAACTTTTGCAAGAAGGTGGGCATGCCCATGATCGGAATCGAAGCAAAGTTTGAACGAATTCCGACATTGTTTGCACGTTGCGACATGTCTGTCGATTTATCGGCCTGTTTTCACTCTAGAAATGCAGAACTTATTGAAAAGCCAAATAACTTCGCATGTTGCCTTGAATTGGTCATACAAGGCCATGAAAAAAATGGGGGCCATTTCAACGATGTTGGGAAACAACGTGCTCTTAGACAGAGTCTTCTGACCTAACCAACCACCGTCCATTCAACATGGTATTTTTTTAACATCCTTTAACGGACGCCAAATTTTGAAAGGAGGTGTGCTTGCCCATGGTAGATATCCATGTCAGGTTTGAATGATCGCCAACACCATTTGCAAGTTGCGACACGTCCGTCCATTTATCGACCGTGTTTGACTGAGAAAACTCCAGATAATGCAATATTTGTCGAAACCAAAACAACTTGGCATGATGCTTTGAATTGGTCATACAAGGCCCTGTGAAAAATTGGCGCCATTTCAAGGATGTCAATACACAACGTGCTCCCACACAGACCCTTCTGGCACTCGAACACCCTCCATGAACATAGTGTTTTTTGGACATCTTGAAATGACCCCGATTTTTTCCAACAGGTGGGCATGCCTATGGTAGGAATCCGTGCATGTTTTGAATGACTTCCGGCACCGTAGCGAATTGTGACAAATCCGACTATTTATCGGTGTTTTTTGCCCGGGAAAACTCCAAAAAATGCAAAGTTTATCTAAAACCAAAAACACTTGGCATGGTGCCTTGAATTGGTCGTACAAGGTCATAAGATAAAAGTTGGGGCTATTTCAAGGATTTTGAAAAACACCATGCTCTCAAAAAGACCTTCTGGCCTCCACCCGAACACCCTGTGTTGAACATGGTGCTTTTCTGGACATCCTTGAAATGACCCCAACTTTTTCCACCAGGTGAGCATGCCCATGGTAGGAAACTATGCCAGGTCAAAATGTTTTCTGATATCGTATGCAAGTTGCGACTCGTCTGGCCTTTTGTAGGCCTTTTAACGGAAAAAATGAAGGAAATATGCCCTAGAGGCAATAATAAAGTTATTATTTATTTCCTTATTTCATGATAAATGTTTATTATTCATGCTATAATTGTATTAACCGGAAATATGATACATGTGTGAATACATAGACAAACTTATAGTCACTAGTATGCCTCTACTTGACTAGCTCATTAATTAAAGATGGTTATGTTCCCTAACCATAGACATGAGTTGTAATTTGATTAACGGGATCACATCATTAGGAGAATGATGTGATTGACATGACCCACTCCCTTAGCTTAGCACTTGATCGTTTCGTATGTTGCTATTGCTTTCTTCATGACTTATGCATGTTCCTACAACTATGAGATTATGCAACTCCCGTTTATCGGAGGAACACTTTGTGTGCTACCAAACATCACAACGTAACTGGGTGACTATAAAGGAGCTTTACAGGTGTCTCCAAAGGTACATGTTGAGTTGGCGTATTTCGAGATTAGGTTTTCTCACTCCGATTGTCGGAGAGGTATCTCTGGGCCCTCTCGGTAATGCACATCACTACAAGCCTTGCAAGCGATGTAGCTAATGATTTAGTTATGGAATGATGCATTACGTAATGAGTAAAGAGACTTGCCGGTAACGAGATTGAACTAGGTATTGGACACTGACGATCGAATCTCGGGCAAGTAACATACCGATGACAAAGGGAACAACGTATATTGTTATGCGGTTTGACCGATAAAGATCTTCGTAGAATATGTAGGTGCCAATATGAGCATCCAGGTTCCGCTATTGGTTATTGATCGGAAACGAGTCTCAGTCATGTCTACATAGTTCTCGAACCCGTAGGGTCCGCTCGCTTAAGGTTTCGTTGACAGTTTTATTATGAGTTTATGAGTTTTGATGTACCGAAGGTTGTTCGGAGTCCCGGATGTGATCTCGGACTTGACGAGGAGTCTCGAAATGATCGAGACATAAAGATCGATATATTGGATGACTATATTTGGACACCGAAAAGGTTCCGGGTGAGATTGGGACAATACCGGAGCTCTGGGAGGTTATCGGAACCCCCCGGGAGGTATATGGGCCTTATTGGGCCTTAGTGGAAAGGAGGGAGAAGAAGCAAAGGAGGGGGCGCGCTCCCCCAAGCCCAATCCGAATTGGGAGGGGGGTCGGGCCCCCCTTTCCTTCTTCCCTCCCCCCTCTTCCTTCCCTCTCCCTCTCCTAATAGGAAAGGGGGGAGTCCTACTCCCGGTTGGGGTTGGACTCCCCCCTAGGGCGCGCCACCCCCCTTGGCCGACCCCCTCCTCCACTCCTTTATATACGGGGAAGGGGGGCACCCCATAGACACAACAATTGATCTCTTGATCTCTTAGCCGTGTGCGGTGCCCCCCTCCACCATAGTCCTCGATAATATTATAGCGGTGCTTAGGCGAAGCCCTGCGACGGTAGAACATCAAGATTGTCACCACGCCGTCGTGCTGATGAAACTCTTCCCCGACATTCTGCTGGATCGGAGTACGGGGAACGTCATCGAGCTGAACGTGTGCTAGAACTCGGAGGTGCCGTAGTTTCGGTGCTTGATCGGTCGGGCCGTGAAGACGTACGACTACATCAACCGCGTTGTTCCAACGCTTCCGCTTTCGGTCCACAAGGGTACGTGGACAACACTCTCCCGTCTCGTTGCTATGCATCACCATGATCTTGCATGTGCATAGGATTTTTTTTGAAATTACTACGTTCCCCAACAGTGGCATCCGAGCCTGGTCTTATGCGTAGATGTTATATGCACGAGTAGAACACAAGTGAGTTGTGGGCGATACAAGTCATACTGCTTACCAGCATGTCATACTTTGGTTCGGCGGTATTGTTGGATGAAGCGGCCCGGACCGACATTACGCGTACGCTTACGCGAGACTGGTTCTACCGACGTGCTTTGCACACAGGTGGCTGGCGGGTGTCAGTTTCTCCAACTTTAGTTGAACCGAGTGTGGCTACGCCCGGTCCTTGAGAAGGTTAAAACAGCACTAACTTGACAAACTATCGTTGTGGTTTTGATGCGTAGGTAAGAACGGTTCTTGCTCAGCCCGTAGCAGCCAAGTAAAATTTGCAACAACAAAGTAGAGGACGTCTAACTTGTTTTTGCAGGGCATGTTGTGATGTGATATGGTCAAGACGTGATGCTATATTTTATTGTATGAGATGATCATGTTTTGTAACCGAGTTATCGGCAACTAGTAGGAGCCATATGGTTGTCGCTTTATTGTATGAAATGCAAGCGCCCTGTAATTGCTTTACTTTATCACTAAGCGGTAGCGATAGTCGTAGAAGCAATAGATGGCGTAACGACAACGATGCTACGATGGAGATCAAGGTGTCGCGCCGGTGACGATGGTGATCACGATGGTGCTTCAGAGATGGAGATCACAAGCACAAGATGATGATGTCCATATCATATCACTTATAATGATTGCATGTGATGTTTATCCTTTATGCATCTTATTTTGCTTTGATTGACGGTAGCATTATAAGATGATCTCTCACTAATTATCAAGAAGTGTTCTCCCTGAGTATGCACCGTTGCGAAAGTTTTTCATGCTGAGACACCATGTGATGATCGGGTGTGATAGGATCTACGTTCAAATACAACGGGTGCAAAACAGTTGCACACGCGGAATACTAAGGTTAAACTTGACGAGCCTAGCATATACAGATATGGCCTCGAAACACGGAGAACGAATGGTCGAGCGTGAATCATATAGTAGATATGATCAACATAGTGATGTTCACCATTGAAAACTACTCCATCTCAGGTGATGATCGGACATGGTTTAGTTGATTTGGATCACGTGATCACTTAGATGACTAGAGAGATGTCTGTCTAAGTGGGAGTTCTTAAGTAATATGATTAATTGAACTTAAATTTATCATGAACTTGGTCCTGGTAGTTTTTTGCAAATTATGTTGTAGATCAATAGCTCGCGTTGTTGCTTTCATATGTTTATTTTGATATGTTCCTAGAGAAATTTGTGTTGAAAGATGTTAGTAGCAATGATGCGGATTGGATCCGTGATCTGAGGTTTATCCTCATTGCTGCATCGAAGAATTATGTCCTTAATGCACCGCTAGGTGACAGACCTATTGCAGGAGCAGATGCAGACGTTATGAACGTTTGGCTAGCTCAATATGATGACTACTTGATAGTTTAGTGCACCATGCTTAACGGCTTAGAATCGGGACTTCAAAGACGTTTTGAACATCATGGACCATATGAGATGTTCCAGGAGTGGAAGTTAATATTTCAAGCAAATACCCGAGTTGAGAGATAAGAAGTCTGCAACAAGTTCTATAGCTAAAAGATGGAGGAGAATCTCTCAACTAGTGAGCATGTGCTCAGATTGTCTGGGTAGTACAATCACTTGAATCAAGTGGGAGTTAATCTTCCAGATAAGATATTCATTGACAGAGTTCTCTAGTCACCATCACTAAGTTTGTAGAACTTTGTGATGAACTATAGTATGCAAGGGATGACGAAAACGATTCCCGAGCTCTTCGTGATATTGAAATCGATGAAGGTAGAAATCAAGAAAGAGCATCAAGTTTTGATGGTTGACAAGGTCACTAGTTTGAAGAAAAGGGCAAAGGGAAAGAAAGGTAACTTATGTAGAATGACAAGCAAGTTGTCACTCCCGTGAAGAAGCCCAAAGCTGAACCAAAGCCTGAAACCGAGTGTTTCGACTGCAAAGGAAATGGTCACTGGAAGCGGAAATGCCCTGAATATTTGGTAGATAAGAAGGATGCAAAGTGAACAAGGGTATATTTGATATACAGGTTATTGATGTGTACCTTACTATTGTTTATAGTAGCCCCTGAGTATTTGATACTTGTTCGGTTGCTAAAAATTAGTAACTCGAAATAGGAGTTACACAATAAACAGAGACTAGTTGAGGGTGAAGTGATGATGAGTGTTGAAAGTAGTTCCAAGATTGATATGATCATCATCGCACACTCCCTATATTTTTGGGATTAGTGTTAAACCTAAATAAATGTTATTTGGCGTTTGTGTTGAGAATGAATATGATTTGATCATGTTTATTGCAATACGGTTATTCATTTAAAGTCAGAGAATAATTGTTGTTCTGTTTACATGAATAAAACCTTCAATGGTCATACACCCAATGAAAATAGTTTGTTGCATCTTGATCGTAGTGATACACATATTCATAATATTAATGCAAAAAGATGCAAAGTTAATAATGATAGTGCAACTTATTTGTGGCACCGCCGTTTGGGTCATATCGGTGTAAAGCGCATGAAGTAACTCCATAAAATGGATTTTTGGAATCACTTGGTTATGAATCATTTGATGCTTGCGAACCGTGCCTTTTGGGCAAGATGACTAAAACTCCGTTCTCCGGAACAATGGAACGAGCTACTAACTTGTTGGAAATAATACATACTGATGTATGCGGTCCAATGAGTGTTGATGCTCGTGGCGGGTATCGTTATTTTCTGACCTTCACAGATGATTTGAGCAGATATGAGTATATCTACTTAATGAAGCACAAGTCTGAAACATTTGAAAAGTTCAAAGAATTTCAGAGTGAAGTGGAGAATCATCGTAACAAGAAAAATAAAGTTTCTACAATCTGATCGTAGAGAAGAATATTTGAGTTACGAGTTTGGCCTTCATTTTAAACAATGTGGAATAGTTTCACAGCTCACGCCACATGGAACACCACAGCGTAATGGTGTGTCAGAATGTCGTAACCGCACTTTATAGGATATGGTGCGATCTATGATGTATCTTACTGATTTACCACTATCGTTTTGGGGTTATGCATTAGAGATAGCTGCATTCACTTTAAATAGGGCACCATCTAAATCCGTTGAGACGACACCGTATGAACTATGGTTTAGTAGTAAACCTAAGCTGTCGTTTCTTAAAGTTTGGAGTTGCGATGCTTATGTGAAAAAGGTTTCAACCTGATAAAGCTCAAATCCAAATCGGAGAAATGCGTCTTCATAGAATACCCAAAGGAAACTGTTGGGTACACCTTCTATCACAGATCCGAAAGGCAAAATATTCGTTGCTAAGAATGGATCCTTTCTAGAGAAGGAGTTTCTCTCGAAAGAAGTGAGTGGGAGAAAAGTAGAGCTTGATAAGGTAATTTGTACCTTCTCTCGAATTGGAAAGTAGTTCATCACAGAAGTCAGTTGCAGTGATTCCTACACCAATTAGTGAGGAAGCTAATGATGATGATCATGAAACTTCAGATTAAGTTACTACAAAACCTCATAGGTCTTCCAAAGTACAGTCTGCACCAGAGTGGTACGGTAATCCTGTTCTGGAAGTCATGTTACTAGACCATGATGAACCTACGAACTATGAGGAAGCAATGATGAGCCCAGATTCGACGAAATGGCTTGAGGCCCTGAAATCTAAGATGGGATCCATGTATGAGAACAAAGTGTGGACTTTGGTGGAGTTGCCCGATGATCGGGAAGCCATATTGTATAAATGGATCTTCAAGAGGAAGACAGACGCTGATAGTAGTGTTACTATCTACAAAGCTCGACTTGTCGCAAAAAGGTTTTCGACAAGTTCAAGGTGTTGACTACAATGAGATTTTCTCAACTGTAGTGATGCTTAAGTCTGTCCGAATCATGTTAGCAATTGTCACATTTTATGAAATCTGGCAAATGGATGTCAAAACTGCATTCCTTAATGGTTTTCTTAAAGAAGACACTACAGGAATTGGCTACTTTGCCGTCTGCCACGGCAGACGGCAAAGGCATGAACGGCGGACGGCAAAGGTCTTTGCCGTCTGCCGCGGACGGCAAACATGGACGGCAAAGTAAGATTCGGCAAACACCTACTTTGCCTTCTGCTTTAAGCGGCTGATGGCAAAGGGTCCTTTGCCATCTACAGCAGATGACAAAGAAAGCAGACGGTGAATTTTTTTCTGTTAGTCCGTTAGGTGGCTAACGGCAGCCCTTTGCCATCCACCGTATGATGTCAGCTAGACGTCACCACTCTTTGTCGTCTGCCACTGTAGGCAAACTGCCCAAATGGGTCAGCTCCCAGGAAGCACAGTTGGCTGCCACGTGTCCTGTTTGCCGTCTGCGGCGGACGGCAAAGAGGCCGTTGCCGTCGGTGGCAGACGGCAAAGAGCCTGTATATTGGCTCTTTTTTTTGTTTTTTCTGAATCCAACAATTTTCACAGCAAATATATATGACATATATAGATATATTTCACAGGGCTATTTAACAGCAAACATATCACATATATATCCAGCACATAATTAAGTTTCATCCATTCATACATAAGCAAGTTCCATCCATACACATTGTTCCATCCATATACATATTACAATGCAAAGTTTGATCAAGATAGCAAGTTCCATCATAGCAAGCTAGATACAATGCAAAGTTTCATCAAAGAAAAAACAAGCACTCCATCATAGCAAGCTAGCTTTCATGAAGTGAATGAAATCTGCAAAATGGCAAATAAGAAAGTTAGAAATAGGTGACTAGAAGAAGAAGACTAGAACAAGAAGTATATGTCATTTATGAGCTAACTTAGGTGAAATGGATCATATATGAGCTAACTAAGTTGAAATGGGTCGTTTATGAGCTAACTAAGGCGAAATGGATCATCTATGAGCTAACTTAGTTCAAATGGGTTGTTTATGAGCTAACTAAGGTGAAATGGATCGTTTTTGAGCTAACTAAGTTCAAATGGATCGTCTATGAGCTAACAAAGGTGAAATGGATCATCTATGAGCTAACTTAGTTCAAATGGGTCGTTTATGAGCTAACTAAGGTGAAATGGATCGTTTTTTAGCTAACTAAGTTGAAATGGATTGTTTTTTAGCTAACTTAGGTGAAATGGATCATTTATGAGCTAACTTAGCTGAAATGGGTCGTTTATGAGCGAAGTAAGGTGAAATGGATCGTTTTTTAGCTAACTAAGGTGAAATGGATCGTTTTTGAGCAAACTAAGGTAAAATGGATAATTTAAGAGCTAATTTAGGTGAAATGGATCGTTTATGAGCTAATCTAGGTAAAATGGGTCATTTTGGAGCTAACCTAGGTAAGATGGGTCATTTTGGAGCTAACCTAGGTGAAATGGATCGTTTATGAGCTAATCTAGGTAAAATGAGTCATTTTAGAGCCAACTTGGGTAAAATGCATCATTAGAGCTAACCTAGGTAAGATGGATGGTTTTGGAGGTTAGTGAAGGAAATATGCCCTAGAGGCAATAATAAAGTTATTATTTATTTCCTCATATCATGATAAATGTTTATTATTCATGCTAGAATTGTATTAACCGGAAACATGATACATGTGTGAATACATAGACAAACTTAATGTCACTAGTATGCCTCTACTTGACTAGCTCATTAATCAAAGATGGTTATGTTTCCTAGCCATAGGCATGTGTCACTACTAGAAAAAGGGCTATAGATGGGATTGACACTAATGGCGCACCAGACAAGCGGTGCGCCATTAGTATATACTAATGGCGCACCACCTCCTGATACGCCATTAGAGTTGAAACTACTAATGGCGCACCTGGCCCAAGGTGAACCATTAGTATCAATTTTTTTTGAACTAGTGCGCCTATCCAAACATACTAATGGCGCATCCGGACTCAGTGCGCCATTACTAGTTGTAACTAGTAATGGCGCACCTGTCGGAAAGTGCACCACTAATGTTGTTTTTTTTATTATATTTTTTATTCTTTTTTTGCAAAACTACTAATGGCGCACTGTTCCACCGTGCGCCATTACTAGTTTAAACTAGTAATGGCGCACTGTGGAACAATGCGCCATTAGTATATTTTTTTTGCAAAACTACTAATGGCGCACCACCAGAAGGTGCGCCATTAGTAACCTGGATTACTAATGGCGCATTTAGAGTTGGTGCGCCATTAGTAAGTTGGCAGCAACAAGATATTTTGGACAGCCTCTCCTACCCACACTCACTTTCTCCCCACTTCATTCTCTCCACCTCCTCCTTGTCTCGGGTGCCTCCTCTTTTTCACCTCATTTCCACCATAGATTCATTCAAATTAAGTGGTTAAATTACCTTGTTTTGATAGGTAAGTAAGGGGGAAGCTATATTTATGTTGTTCTCCCTACAACAATGTGCACATGCACTTTTTATGGCCTAGCTAGATCTATGTATGTTCGTGGTGTTGCATATGTTTGTGGTGTTGCATATGTGTTTGTGTTTGGAGGTGTACCGGTATTTGAAATGCGATAGTTGCCAATATTTTGCCGGAATGTTGATTCATTTCCGTTTCGGCGAGAATTTTGGCATTAAGCATTCTTTTTGGTCCTATTTTTAGGGAAAGTCATGCCAAATTTTTTCTTGGTTCTAAAATATCGTTTTGCTCTACCCCGCAGGCGACCATGGTCCGCACGATGACCGAAGGCATCGTGAATAGGTTTTTGAGGTCCACGAAGGCCGAGATGCTTCAAAAGAACGAGACGGAGATAAGATGTCCGTGTCGAAGATGCAAGCTGAAGAGCCTTATTGCGGACCCGGATTCCGGGCAGGTGCGGGACCACCTGCTCTTGCGTGGTTTCATGGATGGCTATCGGTGGCAAGGTGATGAAGATGACTACGAAGTCGTCCATGGGGGCCGGGCAAGAAATGAGGAAGGGCAGCAAGACAACCACCACGGCTCGGGCGGGCGAGAAGACGAAGAATCCCCAGGAGATGATCATGACGGTGATGTTGTACACAGTCATCATGTAGAAGATGCAGGACATGATGATGAGGAAGATGCTGGAGCAGACGACGGGCATGATCATGAAGATGATGATGCCGGCGGAGCAGACGACGCTGGACCATCGATGGGCTGGGTGCAGGACCCTCATATTCAAGAGCTGCTTCTCAAGCAGACGGATAACGCAAGAGCTGCCGCCCGAGAGAAAGCCAAGATGGATCAACTTGAGTTAGACGCGGTTACTCCATTGTATGAAGGATGCAGGCCCGAGGATACCCGCCTGAAAGTAACGCTCATGGCTCTGGAGATGAAGGTAAAACACAAAATGACCGACGCATGCTTCGACGAGAACATGTCATTCTGGCACGAACGTCTTCCCAAGGGGAACAAGTGCCCGACCAGTTTGGAGGAGGCGAAGAAAATCGTGTGTCCTCTAGATTTACCGCACGTGAAATACCATGTGTGCATGAACAATTGCATCATTTATCGGGACGAGCACGCGGAGTCTACCATATGTTCGGTGTGCGGCGTCACTCGATACAAGAAGAGGAAGAAAGCTCCTCGAAAAGTGGTGTGGTACTTTCCGATCACTCCTCGTCTGCAGCGGTATTTCGCGGACCCTAAGGTAGCAAAGCTCCTGCGTTGGCACGCGGATAGGGAGGAGAAGAAGCGAGAAGATGACGCAAATGATCCGGAGATAGATAAAAAAGACAAGATGCTGAGTCACCCTAAGGATGCGAGCCAGTGGCAAGCGTTGAACTTTGAAGACCCAGAATTTGGGAAGGATCCAAGGAACATCGTGCTGGGCGCGAGCACCGATGGAGTCAATCCGTTTGGCAGCCAGAGAAGCACACATAGCACCTGGCCTGTGTTTGTGTGGATGTACAACCTTCCCCCCTGGTTGTGCATGAAGAGGAAGTACATTCACATGAGTATGCTAATTGAAGGGCCGAAACAACCAGGGAACGACATCAATCTGTATCTGGGGCTGCTGAAAGAGGAGCTTGACACGCTGTGGAAAACGCCAGCCAATACGTGGGACGCCGCAGAGAAAGAATATTTCCCTATGAGAGCCGCACTGCTCACGACGGTGCACGACTATCTCGGTTACGGATATCTCGCGGGGCAGGTAGTCCATGGATTTTCTGGATGCATAAGGTGCATGGATGACACAACGTATCGCCAGCTAGATAGAGATCCCGGGTCTTCGAAAACCGTGTTCATGGGACATCGAAGGTGGCTTCGCGACGATGACCTGTGGAGGAAATGCAAGGATCTGTTCGATGGTGAAACCAAACCCCGAAAACGCCCGTGTACGAGGAGCGGCGAGGAAATAGACCAGTTTGTTGAAAAATTGGAAAGACTGCCCACTACCGAGAAAGAAGCAAAAGGCGCCAGAGCCGGGAAAGAAGCGAAAGGCGTCAGAGCCACTGCTGAAGGTATGGAAAACGAGGTCTGTTTTCTGGGACTTGCCGCACTGGAAGATCCACCGTGTGCCTCACAGCCTTGATGTCATGCATATCACGAAGAACGTGTGCGAGAGTCTGCTTGGTACCCTGCTCAACATGCCAGAGAGGACCAAAGATGGGCCGAAAGCAAGGGCAGACTTGAAATCAATGGGCATCAGGCAGGAGCTTCACGCTAATGATGATGATGATGATGATGATGATGATGATGATGATGATGATGAGGCGAAGCAGGACATAGTAAGTCGTCGCAAAGGCAAAAAGGCGAAGAAGACCGGAAATAACTACCCTCCCGCGTGCTTCACTCTAAGTCAGGAGGAGATCGAGCAGTTTTTCACCTGCCTCCTAGGAGTAAAACTTCCTTACGGTTACGCGGGGAAGATAAGCAGATACCTAGACCCAGCGAAGCAGAAGTTCAGTGGGATGAAGTCTCACGACTGTCACGTGCTGATGACGCAGATACTTCCAGTTGCAATCCGTGGGGATCATGGACGGGCACGTCCGTGAAACGCTATTTGGCCTATGCAACTTTTTCGACGTCATCTCTCGGAAGTCGATTGGCGTGAGGCAACTCAGAAGGCTACAGGAAGAGATCGTGGTGATACTATGCGAGCTTGAGATGTACTTCTCGCCCGCATTCTTCGACGTTATGGTGCATCTGCTGGTCCATATAGTGGAGGATATCATCCAACTCGGGCCGACGTTCCTGCACAGCATGATGCCGTTCGAAAGGATGAATGGTGTCATCAAAGGATACGTTCGCAACATGTCACGTCCAGAGGGAAGTATAGCCAGGGGCTTTCTGACCGAAGAGTGCATCTCCTACTGCACGAATTATCTAGGCATCGAGAACCCCGTTGGTCTGCCCGTCAACAGGCACCTCGGCAGGCTCGCTGGATGGGGTCACCGTGAGGGTCGCCGCGAAATGCATGTCGACTTAGAGGGTCGACTCGCCGACTTTGAAAGAGCAAACCTAGTCGCGCTACAACACATAGACGTGGTCGATCCTTGGGTGGTAGAGCACAAAACCTTTATTAAGAAGACGTACAATGACCGAGGCCAACAGAGGACGGACGGAGATATAATCAAAGAGCACAACTCATGTTTCACGCGTTGGTTCAAGCAGAAGCTTCTGTCGTACCCTTTACATGAGGATTCTTCCGCGGAAGAACAACTCATATTCGCCTTGTCACAGGGCGCCGAGCACAACCTGATGACCTATGAGGCGTACGATATCAACGGCTACACATTCTACACCGAGGCCAAGGACATGAAGAGCGATGGTTATCAGAACTCCGGGGTAACGATGGAATCCTACACCGGTAATGACAAGGACAGATACTATGGAAGGATCAAGGAGATCTGGGAGCTGAGCTAAGCTGGAGAGAAGGTCCCGATGTTCCGTCTCAGATGGGCGAAGAGCGTCCTAAAAGAAGACCGGTATTTCACCACCATGGTTATACCCGAAGGCAAATCCAAGACCGCGGGCGCAAACGTCACCGCGAAAAATGAGCCATGGGGACTGGCTTCCCAAGTTGACCAATGCTTCTTCATTACCGACCCGTCAAAGCCCAGTCGTGTTGTCGTGAGGAGAGGCAAAAGGAAGATCATCAGAATGGATGAAGTAGCCAATGAGCAAGACTTCACAAGTACAGCGACCCGAGGATCGAACATGACAACGATGATGAAGTAGCAGCATACACCACAAGAAGAAGCAGGACCACCCTACCTAAAGGACGTCCGTTCCACAGAAGAACTCCATTTGCGAAAAAGAAGGGCAAGAAGATTGTGAACAGATAGCTAGCTAAGATCGATTGTATTTAAATCGTAGCCTTCATTTCTCGATTGTATTTCATGGGCACTTTTTAAACTATCATGAATATTTTTAAATTTCATGGACACTCGATCTCGATCCCCCTCCATCTCGATCGCTATCCCACCTCACCAGATCCGGTCCCCCTTGCCGCCGAGCACCCCCCGGTCCACCGGCCGCCGCCGCCGACCCCCCGCACCCTCGATTCCCCTACTCAACCGCCGCCGCCGACCCCCCGCACACCCCTCCCCTACTCAACCGCCGCCGCCGACCCCCGCACCCCCCGCACCCCCCGCACCCTCCCCCGCTCCATCGACATTACTGTTTGATGATATTTTTTAAAAAATTATTACTGTCTTATGAAAAAATATTACTGTTATGATTTAAACAAGTTTGAACATATTTAAACACAAATAAGTATCAAACAACATTTTAAATGCATAAAAAAAATTATGGAGCCTGGGAATCGAACCCAGGACCTCCTGGTGTGAGAACTGGCTGCTGACCAATCGAGCTAGTAGAGGGAACTTGATGTGGATCAGGTCAGGTGGAAGATAACCTGTTGGCTCGAGCAGAAATCAAAAAAAAAATACTAATGGCGCACCATGGTGAGGTGCGCCATTAGTATGGATGTACTTATGGCGCACCGAGGGGTGGTGCGCCATTAGTATTGTGCCGTCCCCATCCATATTTCCTCCCCGGCCCAAACCTATCCCCTCTCTCTCCCTCGCCCTCACCCTCGATCCCCTTCCCCTCTCCTCTCCCGACGCCGCTGCCCCGCCGCCTCGACGCCGCCCCGACGCCGCCTCGCCGCCTCGACGCCGCCTCGACGCCGCCTCGACGCCCCGACGCCGCCTTGACGCCCCGACGCCGCCTCGATGCCTCGACGCCGCCCCGACGCCGCCTCGACGCCGCCCCGACGCCGCCTCGACGCCTCAACGCCTCTCCTGCTCGCCGCGGCCGCGGCTGCCGCGCTCGTCAGGGGCGCCTACTTCTGGGTGGTCGTCGCCTCGTTCCGCCTCCCGGAGCTCGGGGCCCTCCGCGTGGCCGGTGGCCAACCCGGTGCTCACCTGCGCCTCCGCCACCGACGCCGGCTACCCCAGCAACTTCGTCGCCGACCCCTTCCTCTACCTCCAGGTACGGTCCGTCAACCCCGTGGAATTGCGCTCTACTGCCAGGAATGTAGTGCGATTCTCAAACAAGGCTACAGATTGCAATGGATGTGGCCAATGCTCTGGTATGCAATTGATTTGCCATGGTATGTGTTTAGTCAAAAAGCATAACAAGAAGAAGTACATACACAAATGGCAGATTTCACACGTTACTAAACCTCAAATTTGGTCGTTTTTGTCAATGCTTGAACCGCCGCTTAGATTTTCGGAACTTGAATAACAACACCCTATGCGTCCTCATTCTTCGTTTACAAACAAGCCCAAACCTTAGATCAATTAGGTACCTTAAGAAAAAACAGAGCCAGGAGTATTAATAAACAAACTGAGTCTGCATTGACAACATGTTCTTAGGGATCCATCTTATAATTAACTCTGCAAGTTTGCATCACTGAAGAAGCGTCTCAGAAAGCCAAAGGTATGGCAGACGAGAAAATTAAAATTCCCAGAAGTGAATAGCCCGCCTTTTTTTCCTACTACACCAGAAGGCCCACTTGTACTTGGGGGCAACTTGGACCTACCGTATCAGCCCAGTTGTCGTCGTGGTCCCTCTTTCGATTGGCTAGCCTCACTCTTTGTTCATGAACAAACATATACAACCCTCACTCTTTGTCCATGAACAAGCAAAAATATAGTGGCAGGCTGGTAGCAAAGCAACAAATGGATAGTAGTAAATCATCTCTAAAAACAGAGTGTACTAGTAAACAAAGTGAATCCGCATTCATACAAAATTGCATGTCTCCAGATATTTTTATAATTTGATAATATAGTTGTTGGTATTTTCTTCTATATACTTGGTCAAACTTAGGAAACATTGACTTTTTGACTATATTTATGCGTCGTGTATTTCGGGGCAGATGGAGTATTGACTGTTGGGCCACCAAAGAGTAATGCACAATTGACATTCGCAGTGTACGTAGGAACAGCTGGGTGCGTGGGTCTATCTCAGCGTCACTCTGTGGCATGTAGAGACTACAACCAGTGCATCTTAATTTAGTAGCAGCATCCGGTGTGGTGTAGACGTCTTCAGCTGAAATGCATAAACAGAGGATGCATCGGTTTATTTCGTCAGCAAAATGTATTATATATGTGCTTTCTAGCTCAAAACAACATAACATGTTTGACACGCCAGTTATCAGGATGATCACTTCATGCACGCTACAGAGATCGCTTGGAGTGTCGAGTCTCCACGAACTATCTCTCTACTGGATCAGAAAATATCCAATGACTAGTGATTACATAAATTTGGCACTGCCGACCTGATTTCAAACCCTGCTATGTATTATTTGGCACTGTTGACCTGATTTTGGCCCAATATTTCCATAAATATCCTTTTGCACTTTCTGTCTTCAGGCTATTTGAGTCATTGAGAGATGTTAAGTTGACTAGTGATTACATGCCCAGATGTATTTTGCCCAGCAAACAAAAAAATTCTGGGGCTTTGGTTTGGTACCACCAGCCACCAGGACCCCCACCATGTTACCCTGGGGCTTTGGCAGTGCTTGCCCACTGTTTTCTCACTTTCTGGGTGGGGTTGGAAGACAGACACTGCCGATAAGCTTGTTTGCTAGTTCCTTTACAAGCATAGTAGAGCATAGTATGGATTCTAATGTTCAACTCTGACTAAACAGGTTCTGCAAACGGTCTTTTACTGCACTTGACTGAAGAAGTAGGTGTCTGCTATATCCTGCACTTGAGGTGAGTTGTGTTCTCAGGTTTACATTGCAATGGGCACTCTTCTTGTAAACACAAATTCAGATTTATATACTATATGCTGGCATGACTGTTTTTATTAGGCAGGACAGTGCAGTAGTTGATGTATCTTGGGTTGATTATAAAGTTGCTTGGGTTTAATATTACCCAGCATGATGATGTATCAATGTAGCGTTAGCATATGATCCAAGTGCTAGTACTGCTAGTAAATAGCTAATACAGTTAATGAAGAAGAAAAAAAACTGCCTGAAGACAGTTGTGATGTATCAATGTATTTTCCATGTTGTGATGCAGGCCTTTTTTGCCTTGTCCACCCGAGAGGCCCTTGAGTTTGCTGGAATGTCGATTAACTTCCGTTCCAGCAAATTCGGGTACTCCATATGTCATATTTTCAGCAAAGGTCATGCTGAAATTTTCCATGAATTTTAGCATGACTTTGCTAAAAATAGGACATATGGGGTACTTGTGACTAATGCATGGGTCGGGGTACTTGTGACTAATGATGAAAGCTTAGGCTTTTAGGGTGCCTCGGCGTCGAAAAACCCTCAATGATAAAAGCTTAGCTTTTAGGATGCCTCGGTGTCGACAAACCCTAAATGATGAGACCATGATCTTGTTCCTTGACAATAACCAACTTTTTGACCAAACTTTGTTCCTATTTAGAGAGAAACATGGCCAACAACGATGAGGCCGGGGGTTCGGGCGGCAAGGCATTCTGGAAGCTGTCCCAGGAGATGGAGGAACAACCTCACTTGTATGAGGACGCCGCCTTCCCCACCGATCCTGAGACCACTAATGGTACCGCCGAGGATGACCCCACTGATGCCACCACTGATGGTGCCGCCAAGGATGCCACCACTGATGATGGCGGCGCACACACAGATGGCAGCCAATCGAAGAGGCAACGGAAGGACCGGCGCCCGACCGTGCTCCGCACCCTCAAGGAGGAATTTACAGAAGTGGACTCCGACGGGAATCTAACGGCGCCCGAACGAATAGTCAAGGGGTACTCGCTTCAGCTCGGGTGCATTCTCCGGAGCACCATCTTGATCAACACCGAGAACCTGAGGCATCCTGACCGAGGGAATTTGCGCAACCTCCTCTTCACGAAGCTGCATGAACGATACAAGTTCCACGCTGAATTTGAAAACACAAGCCTCAAAGGGAATAAAGTGAACAATGCTGCCCTCACGAAGATGAGCAAGGCCCTGTCTACTTGATAAAGCAATGTGAAGAGAATGATCGAGAAAGGTGAGAGTTATGAGAAGATCAAGGAGAAAAATCCTTCGATCACCGAAGATGACGACAACGACTTCAAGATCAATTGCTCGAGCACCGCAAACTCTGAATCAAGTCAGTGGGGGAAAGAAATGCGGGAGTTGAACTTAGGGGAACACAAACTCGGTCCCGGCGGTTACAGAGTGGCGGAGCCTATATGGGACAAGGAGGACGCGAAGCGTGCCGAGCAAGGCCTACCGCCCCGCTTCGAGAAATACAGCGGTAACAAGCAGACCAGGAACTATGTCAGGGCCCGGTACAAGGAGGACCCGATAACAAAGGAGCTTACCACGGATCCGAAGACCAGGGTGCTTGAGCTTGTTCTGGTAAGGAATACACCCCCGCGTAATTAGCTCCATATGGTTGCATTCTAATTAATGAAGCCAAATTTCTAAATGGTTCACATTCCTTCCGCAGGCGACTGAAAGCAGTAGCGCGGGGTCGACTAAGAGCAACCCTTGGGACACCACTCTAAATAGGGCATTGAATGTAATGAAGAACAAGGATAAGCTCAGTAAGCCGACGTCAGCTGGTCGTGTGGCCGACAAAGGCTTGTCCACAAAATGGGGGTCATACTATACCGCTGGTGTTCGGAAGGAGAAAAAGACCAGCTCGGAAAGCCAGGCGCGCGAGGTTCAAGAACTCAAGGCACAGGTGGCGCGGATTCCGGAGATTGTCCAAGAGCAAGTGCAACAACAACTCAGAGCGACGATCACCACCATTGTGCCTACCTTGATCGAGGGGTTGAGTGCGTGGATTGCGGGCGGCCAACAGGGGCCGCCCCCGATTCCTAGCTTCACGGCCAGCAACTCGCAGAATGCGATGGCGGGGCCATTGGTGTCTCCGGCGTAGGCGGCATTGGTGTCTTCGACACCGGCACGGGAGCTTGATGCACCCGAGTGTACGCCGGCCGGCACCTCTGCAGCAAGCGGCCCCTCCGTCAACTGCACGCCTGCCGTTGGCGGTGCCTCGACATTAGCCGAGCTCGACGCCATCATCACGGTAACTAATTAAGCCTCTCTCGGCCGAGGACTTCATCTCCTTGCCTTTGACCGGGCATCCCTGACGCCCTACATGTTTTCGCAGGGCGCCGCCGACGTTCTGTGCACTCTCCTGCACTTCGGGAACAACGAGTTGGTCGATGTCGCCAAGGGCAAAATCGTTCAACTGGGCAACCCCTTGTTCCACGGTACCCAGATGCCACCCAACTTGTTTAGGGTTGAACTAGTTCGGGTGCTGCCAGGCTGCGACGAGTTGTTACCTCTGATTCGACCCGTCGGGGCCGACGATGATGACGTGATGACCCTCAGCGCCTGCCTGAGCTGGCCCCTGCTTTGGCCGAAGAGCCAGATTCGTTTGGGGGCGGGGGGCACCACCCCAAAGACAACACCGCTAGTCGTGCCGGCGCCAAGTCGGCCCCATGGCAAGACCGACGCAACGGTGTCGGACATCCCTATGCCACTGGATCCAAACATGCATATGGCACAGGATCAGAACGACGACGACGATGATACATTTGGCAACGTCGATCAGTACTTTGCCGAACATGGGTACGATGGTGACTTCATGGGGCCTCCTTCTCAAGAACCCAACCCAAAAAAAGACGTGCGTGATCTAGCTGGTACCACGGAGAAGCCAAGTTGCAACAGGCGTCGTCTGCCGTTCAGCTCTCAGGAGACGCCTCCAGCTGCCGACTTCACCGAGCCTCAGATAGGCGAGGTGCGAAATATTATCAGCCCCAACACACTCAAGAAGGCGGTCTGTGAGCAGAACTCGGTCCCATTACAGGAGAAGAAGAAGGCACACAAAAGAAAGACTAACAAGGGTGCGAGCCAGCCGGCACCGAGTACGATTCGTGCTTAGGACGGGCCACCTTCACCTAAGGATATCTCGAGGAGGGTGCATGTGGCGGGTAGGGCGATGCTACCGACAAATATGCTCAATGCTGCAACCGGTGCTATGCGGAGTCTGCATGACAGTGTTCTTTCTTTGGAGAAGCGGCGTCTCAGAGAGAAGGATGTGGCATACCCAGTTTTCGCGGCCAAGGTGCCAGAGGGCAAGGGCTTTGTGGATAACTCCATCGGGCGTACGATCGTCCTGCAGTTTGATGACATCCACGCTATGTTGAACCTTCATCCGCTGCACTACACCTTCGTTCGGCTATTTTCGCTGAGTATGGATATGCGGATCATTCGCGACAAGACCCCGGACATCGTGATAGTCGACCCCTTCTACATGTGTGCCAAGATCTTGGGCAGCGCTGGGGACCGGCAAATCATGAGTTCTTACCTCGAAGGCGTCATTCTGGCAGACCAAGATTAGGATAACTTCCTCGTGCCTTACTTTCCCGAGTAAGTCCTCCCCTCAACCGGCCCGTAACATATGAATTCTTAGATTTCGATCATTTTTCTTTTAACATTCCGTGTTTTCTGCAGTGACACACATTGCACGCTCATCGTCCTAAGCCCCAAATATTCCATGGCCACGTATTTCGACCCGGACCGTCAGTCGAACGTAGACTACACAAATGTCAAGAAGGTTCTTGATGATGTTCTCCCCGGCTACACCAAATCTGGAGGCACCTTCACCAGGCCTATTCATAAGTACGACAAGCACGTGTTATCCCACAATACGACGTTCTGCTGCGTCAAGCAGCCGCCTGGCGGTCAGAAGGGTGCCTACTATGCCATCCATCACATGCGGGCGATCGTACGGGACCATCATCAACTTCTGCTACCGAGTAAACTCAAAGATTGGGCCGCGAGCATGTCGGCAATCCAGGAAGCGGACATCAGACAAGAATTCTTTCGCATCCAGTCGGAGTTTGCGGAAATCATCCATCAAGATGTCCTTCGTACCTCGGGGCAGTTCTACCTTAGAAATCAACAGTCCAACAGTGACATCGACACAATGCTACAAATGCAGGCTGACAACGCCTGTTATTTCATGACTCCCACGATAGACGGCGGCTTCATCCATGCTCCGGTCCCTTGAGTCGAGTCGAAAGCAGTGATGCTGTGTCTAGTTCTGAAACATCGATTGGCTCATGTTGTAATTAAACTTTAATGAACTTGTAGTATGTCTCTTTGGTTTCGAGAGTCGTTCAACTTAGATGTAATCGATGCTATTAATGTCTTGCTTTTCTCTTCCGATCGTTCTGTTGCATACTTATATATTGCTTATGTATTGTCTGTGAATTGGTACTAACGTTTCGTTTGGCTAGTGCATAGCGATGCCGTCGTATGTCGTGTACAAGGGTAAGGTTCCCGGAGTCTACGACGACTGGGAGGAGTCTCGGAGACAGGTTCACCGATTCAGCGGTAACAGTTACAAAGGGTACACCACTAGGGCCGAGGCCGAATCTAGATACGCCCGCTATCTAGCGGGAGCGGGGAGGGAGCGTTGGAGGAACCGGATGAAGATGAGTTTCATCGTGATGATGCTCATCGTGATGACCGCAGCTCTCTTCTATGTGATGGTAGTTTAGATGATCGATATCGACTTGTAATGTGAAGACAAACTCGCTACTCGCGGTCTCGAGACTTGTAATATAATGTTCTATCTTTGTTCGGTCTTTTCAATTTGGAGACTAATATGATGAATTGTATTCGGAGACTAATATGATGAATTGTATTCAGAGACTAATCTTCTATTGTATTCGATGAATCTGTTGTTGATGTGTGCTGTCTATATTTTGTCCAATTATACATTTTGTAACCTTTGCAAAAAACAGAAAATAAAAAAAATAAAAAAAACCTAATATTCATACTAATGGCGCATCACATCAGAATGCGCCATTAGTATGCCAAAGGATACTAATGGCGCATCATTAAACAGTGCGCCATTAGTATGCCGAAGTTACTAATGGCGCATCTTGTTGTTGTGCGCCATTAGTATGCCAAAGCACCTGGGTATACATGGCCCCCTGGGAGGCATACTAATGGCGCACTGTTGTATATACTAATGGCGCATCTGAGGTCCACCATTAGTATACCAGATACTAATGGCGTGGCACTAATGGCGCACCACTAATGCGCCATTAATGGCCAAATTAGGTGCGCCATTAGTAGGCCTTTTCCTAGTAGTGTGTTGTCATTTGATTAACGAGATCACATCATTAGGAGAATGATGTGATTGACTTGACCCATTCCGTTAGCTTAGCACTTGATCGTTTAGTATGTTGCTATTGCTTTCTTCATGACTTATACAAAGTTCCTACAACTATGAGATTATGCAACTCCCGTTTACCGGAAGAACACTTTGTGTGCTACCAAACGTCACAACGTAACTGGGTAATTATAAAGGAGCTCTACAGGTGTCTCTGAAGGTACATGTTGAGTTGGCGTATTTCGAGATTAGGATTTGTCACTCCTATTGTCGGAGAGGTATCTCTGGGCCCTCTCGGTAATGCACATCACTACAAGCCTTGCAAGCAATGTAGCTAATGAGTTAGTTACGGAATGATGCATTACGTAACGAGTAAAGAGACTTGCCAGTAACGAGATTGAACTAGGTATTGGATACCGACGGTCAAATCTCGGGCAAGTAACATACCGATGACAAAAGGAACAACGTATGTTGTTATGCGGTTTGACCGATAAAGATCTTCGTAGAATATGTAGGAGCCAATATGAACATCCAGGTACCGCTATTGGTTATTGACCGGGAACAGTTCTAGGTCATGTCTACATAGTTCTCGAACCCGTAGGGTCCGCACGCTTAACGTTACGATGACAGTTTTATTATGAGTTTATAGGTTTTGATGTACCGAAGGTTGTTCGGAGTCCCGGATGTGATCACAGACATGACGAGGAGTCTCGAAAAGGTCGAGACATAAAGATTGATATATTGGAAGCCTATATTTGGATATCGGAATTGTTCCGGGTGAAATCGGGATTTTACCGGAGTATCGGGGGGTTACCGGAACCCCCCGGGGGTTAATGGGCCTACATGGGCCATAAGGGAGAAAAGGAGGGCCGGCTAGGGCAGGCCCCGCGCCCCCTCCCCCCTAGTCCGAATAGGACAAGGAAGGGGGGGGGGCGCCCCCCTTTCCTCTTTCCCCCTTCCCCCTTCCTTCTCCAATAAGGCAAGAGGGGGGAGTCCTACTCCCGGTGGGAGTAGGACTCCTCCAGGCGCACCACTAGGGGGCCGGCCGCACCTCCCCCTTCCTCCTTTATATAAGGGGGCAGGTGGGCACCCCATAACACACAAGTTGATCTTCGTGATCATTTCTTAGCCGTGTGCGGTGCCCCCCTCCACCATATTCCACCTCGGTCATATCGCTGCGCTGCTTAGGCGAAGCCCTGCGTCGGTAGAACATCATCATCGTCACCACGCCGTCGTGCTGACGGAACTCATCCCCAACACCCTGCTGGATCGAAGTCCGGTGATCGTCATCGAGCTGAACGTGTGCTGAACTCGGAGGTGCCGTACGTTCGGTACTTGGATCGGTCGGATCGTGAAGACAACACTCTCCCTTCTCGTTGCTATGCATCAGCATGATCTTGTGTGTGCGTAGGAAAATTTTGAAATTACTACGTTCCCCAACAGTGGCATCCGAGCCTGGTTTTATGCGTAGATGTTATATGCACGAGTAGAACACAAGTGAGTTGTGGGAGATACAAGTCATACTGCTTACCAGCATGTCACACTTTGGTTCAGCGGTATTGTGAGATGAAGTGGCCCGGACCGACATTACGCGTACGCTTACGCGAGACTGGTTTCACCGTTATGAGCACTCGTGCTTAAAGGTGACTGGCGGGTGTCTGTCTCTCTCACTTTAGTTGAACCGAGTGTGGCTACGCCCGGTCCTTGCGAAGGTTAAAACAACACTAACTTGAGGAACTATCGTTGTGGTTTTGATGCGTAGGTAAGAACGGTTCTTGCTCAGCCCGTAGCAGCCACGTAAAATTTGCAACAACAAAGTAGAGGACGTCTAACTTGTTTTTCCAGGGCTGATGTGATATGGTCAATACGTGATGCTATATTTTATTGTATGAGATGATCATGTTTTGTAACCGAAGTTATCGGCAACTGGCAGGAGCCATATGGTTGTCGCTTTATTGTATGAAATCCAAACGCCCTGTAATTGCTTTACTTTATCACTAAGCGGTAGTGATAGTCGTAGAAGCAATAGATGGCGTAACGACAACGATGCTACGATGGAGATCAAGGTGTCGCGCCGGTGACGATGGTGATCACGACGGTGCTTCGAAGATGGAGATCACAAGCACAAGATGACGATGGCCATATCATATCACTTATAATGATTGCATGTGATATTTATCCTTTATGCATCTTATCTTGCTTTGATTGACAGTGGCATTTTAAGATGATCTCTCACTAAATTATCAAGAAGTGTTCTCCCTGAGTATGCACCGTTGCGAAAGTTCTTCGTGCTGAGACACCATGTGGTGATCGGGTGTGATAGGCTCTACGTTCAAATACAACGGGTGCAAAACAGTTGCACACGCGGAATACTCAGGTTAAACTTGACGAGCCTAGCATATACAAATATGGCCTCGGAACACGGAGACCGAAAGGTCGAACGTGAATCATATAGTAGATATGATCAACATAGTGATGTTCACCATTGAAACTACTCCATCTCACGTGATGATCGGACATGGTTTAGTTGATTTGGATCACGTGATCACTTAGATGACTAGAGAGATGTCTGTCTAAGTGGGAGTTCTTAAGTAATATGATTAATTGAACTTAAATTTATCATGAACTTACTACCTGATGGTATTTTGCTTGTCTATGTTGTGAAGGAAATATGCCCTAGAGGCAATAATAAAGTTATTATTTATTTCCTTATTTCATGATAAATGTTTATTATTCATGCTAGAATTGTATTAACCGGAAACATGATACATGTGTGGACAAACATATAGTCACTAGTATGCCTCTACTTGACTAGCTCATTAATCAAAGATGGTTATGTTTCCTAACCATAGACATGTGTTGTCATTTGATTAATGGGATCACATCATTAGGAGAATGATGTGATTGACATGACCCATTCCGTTAGCCTAGCACTTGATCGTTTAGTATGTTGCTATTGCTTTCTTCATGACTTATACAAAGTTCCTGCAACTATGAGATTGTGCAAATCCCGTTTACCGGAAGAACACTTTGTGTGCTACCAAACGTCACAACGTAACTCGGTGATTATAAAGGTGCTCTACAGGTGTTTCCGAAGGTACATGTTGGGTTGGCATAATTCGAGATTAGGTTTTGTCACTCCGATTGTCGGAGAGGTATCTCTGGGCCCTCTCGGTAATACTCATCACCTAAGCGTTGCAAGCATTGTAAGTAATGAGTTAGTTATAAGATGATGTGTTACAGAACGAGTAAAGAGACTTGCCGGTAACGAGATTGAACTAGGTATTGGATACCGACGATCAAATCTCGGGCAAGTAACATACCGATGGCAAAGGGAACAACGTATGTTGTTATGCGGTTTGACCGATAAAGATCTTCGTAGAATATGTAGGAACCAATATGGGCATCCAGGTTCCGCTATTGGTTATTGACCGAGAATAGTTCTAGGTCATGTCTACATAGTTCTCGAACCTGTAGGGTCCGCACACTTAACGTTACCATGACAGTTTTATTATGAGTTTACAAGTTTTGATGTACCGAAGTTTGTTAGGAGTCCCGGATGTGATCACAGACATGACGAGGAGTCTCGAAATGGTCGAGACATAAAGATTGATATATTGGACGACTATATTCGGACACCGGAAGTGTTCCAGGTGATTTCGGAGAAAACCGGAGTGTCGGAGGGTTACCGGAACCCCCCCGGAGAGTTAATGGGCCACATGGGCCTTGGTGGGAAGAGAGAGGGGCGGCCAGGAAGGGCCGCACGCCCCCTCTCCCTCTGGTCCGAATTGGACTAGGAGGGGGGGGGCGCCCCCCTCTTTCCTTCCCCTCCTCTCCCCCTTCCTTCCCCTCCTAGTAGGAGTAAGAAAGGATGAGTCCTACTCCTACTAGGAGGAGGACTCCTCCTCCTGGCGCGCCCAACAAGGGCCGGCCGGCCTCCCCCTCCCTCCTTTATATACGGGGGCAGGGGGCACCCCATGGACACACAAGTTGATCTACGGATCGTTCCTTAGCCGTGTGCGGTGCCCCCCTCCACCATATTCCACCTCGGTCATATTGTCGCGGAGTTTAGGCGAAGCCCTGCGCCGGTAGAACATCATCATCGTCACCATGCCGTCATGCTGACGGAACTCATCCCCGAAGCTTTGCTGGATCGGAGCCCGGGGATCGTCATCGAGCTGAACGTGTGCTGAACTCGGAGGTGCCGTACGTTCGGTACTTGGATCGGTCGGATTGTGAAGACGTACAACTACATCAACCGCGTTGTGCTAATGCTTCCACTTACGGTCTACGAGGGTACGTGGACAACACTCTTCCCTCTCGTTGCTATGCCATCACCATGATCTTGCGTGTGCGTAGGAAATTTTTGAAATTACTACGTTCCCCACAGTGGCATCCGAGCCAGGTTTTATGCGTAGATGTCATATGCACGAGTAGAACACAAGTGAGTTGTGGGCGATATAAGTCATACTGCTTACCAGCATGTCATACTTTGGTTCAGCGGCATTGTGAGATGAAGCGGCCCGGACCGACATTACGCGTACACTTACGCGAGACTGGTTTCACCGTTACGAGCACTCGTGCTTAAAGGTGGCTGGCGGGTGTCTGTCTCTCTCACTTTAGTTGAACCGAGTGTGGCTACGCCCGGTCCTTGCGAAGGTTAAAACAACACCAACTTGACAAACTATCGTTGTGGTTTTGATGCGTAGGTAAGAACGATTCTTGCTAAGCCCGTAGCAGCCACGTAAAACTTGCAACAACAAAGTAGAGGACGTCTAACTTGTTTTTGCAGGGCATGTTTTGATGTGATATGGTCAAGACGTGATGCTATATTTTATTGTATGAGACGATCATGTTTTTAACCGAAGTTATCGACAACTGGCGGGAGCCATATGGTTGTCGCTTTATTGTATGAAATGCAAACGCCCTGTAATTGCTTTACTTTATCACTAAGCGGTAGCGATGGTCGTAGAAGCAATAGATGGTGTAAATGACAACGATGCTATGATGGAGATCAAGGTGTCGCGCCGGTGACGATGGTGATCACGACGGTGCTTCGAAGATGGAGATCACAAGCACAAGATGATGATGGCCATATCATATCACTTATATTGATTGCATGTGATGTTTATCCTTTATGCATCTTATCTTGCTTTGATTGACGGTAGCATTTTAAGATGATCTCTCACTAAAAATTATCAAGAAGTGTTCTCCCTGAGTATGCACCGTTGCCAAAGTTCGTCGTGCCCAGACACCACGTGATGATCGGGTGTGATAAGCTCTACGTCCATCTACAACGGGTGCAAGCCAGTTTTGCACACGCGGAATACTCAGGTTAAACTTGACGAGCCTAGCATATGCAGATATGGCCTCGGAACACGGAGACCGAAAGGTCGAGCGTGAATCATATAGTAGATATGATCAACATAGTGATGTTCACCATTGAAAACTACTCCATCTCACGTGATGATCGGTTATGGTTTAGTTGATTTGGATCACGTGATCACTTAGATGACTCGAGAGATGTCTGTCTAAGTGGGAGTTCTTAAGTAATATGATTAATTTAACTTAAATTTATCATGAACTTAGTCCTGGTAGTATTTTGCAAATTATGTTGTAGATCAATAGCTCGCGTTGTTGCTTTCATATGTTTATTTTGATATGTTCCTAGAGAAAATTGTGTTGAAAGATGTTAGTAGCAATGATGCGGATTGGATCCGTGATCTGAGGTTTATCCTCATTGCTGCACAGAAAAATTATGTCCTTAATGCACCGCTAGGTGACAGACCTATTGCAGGAGCAGACGCAGACGTTATGAACGTTTGGCTAGCTCAATATGATGACTACTTGATAGTTTAGTGCACCATGCTTAACGGCTTAGAATCGGGACTTCAAAGATGTTTTAAACGTCATGGACCATATGAGATGTTCCAGGAATTGAAGTTAATATTTCAAGCAAATACCCGAGTTGAGAGATATGAAGTCTCCAACAAGTTCTATAGCTAAAAGATGGAGGAGAATCGCTCAACTAGTAAGCATGTGCTCAGATTGTCTGGGTACTTAAATCACTTGAATCAAGTGGGAGTTAATCTTCCAGATAAAATAGTGATTGACAGAATTCTCTAGTAACCATCACTAAGTTACTAGAACTTCGTGATGAACTATAGTATGCAAGGGATGACGAAAACAATTCCTGAGCTCTTCGTGATGTTGAAATCGACGAAGGTAGAAATCAAGAAAGAGCATCAAGTGTTGATGATTTACAAGACCACTAGTTTCAAGAAAAGGGCAAAGGGAAAGAAAGGGAAACTTCAAGTAGAATGGCAAACAAGTTGTCACTCCCGCGAAGAAGCCCAAAGCTGGACCAAAGCCTGAAACTGAGTGATTATACTGCAAAGGAAATGGTCACTAGAAGCGGAAATGCCTTGAATATTTGGTGGATAAGAAGGATGGCAAAGTGAACAAGGGTATATTTGATATACAGGTGTTTGATGTGTGCCTTACTAGTGTTTATAGTAGCCCCTGAGTATTTGATACTTGTTCGGTTGCTAAGATTAGTAACTTGAAACAGGAGTTACATAATAAACAGAGACTAGTTGAGGGGAAGTGACGATGAGTGTTGGAAGGGGTTCCAAGATTGATATGATCATCATCGCACACTCCCTATACTTTCGAGATTAGTGTTGAACCTAAATAAATGTTATTTGGTGTTTGCGTTGAGCATGAATATGATTTGATCATGTTTATTGCAATACGGTTATTCATTTAAAATCAGAGAATAATTGTTGTTCTGTTTAAATGAATAAAACCTTTGATGGTCATACACCCAATGAAAATAGTTTGTTGGATCTCGATCATAGTGATACACATATTCATAATATTGATGCCAAAAGATGCAAAGTTAATAATGATAGTGCAACTTATTTGTGGCACTGCCGTTTGGGTCATATCGGTGTAAAGCGCATGAAGAAACTCCATACTGATGGATTTTTGGAATCACTTGATTATGAATTATTTGATGCTTGCGAACCGTGCCTTATGAGCAAGATGACTAAAACTCCGTTATTCAGAACAATGGAACGAGCTACTAACTTGTTGGAAATAATACATACCGATGTATGCGATCCAATGAGTATTAATGCTCGTGGCAGGTATCGTTATTTTCTGACCTTCACAAGATGATTTGAGTAGATATGAGTATATCTACTTAATGAAGCACAAGTCTGAAACATTTGAAAAGTTCAAAGAATTTCAGAGTGAAGTGGAGAATCATCATAACAAGAAAATAAAGTTTCTATGATTTGATCACGGAGACAAATATTTGAGTTACGAGTTTGGTCTTCAATTAAAACAATGTGGAATAGTTTCACAAACTCATGCCACCTGGAACACCACAATGTTACGGTGTGTCCGAACGTTGTAACCGCACTATATTGGATATGGTGCGATCTATGATGTCTCTTATCGATTTACCACTATCGTTTTGGGGTTATGCATTAGAGACAACTGCATTCACTTTAAATAGGGCAACATCAACATCCGTTGAGACGACGCCTTATGAACTGTGGTTTAAGCAAGAAACCAAAGTTGTCGTTACTTAAAGTTTGGGGCTGCGATGCTTATGTGAAAAAGTTTCAACCTAATAAGCTTGAACCCAAATCGGAGAAGTGCGTCTTCATAAGAATACCCAAAAGTAACTATTGGGTACACCTTCTATCACAGATCCAAAGGCAAGTTATTCGTTGCTAAGATGGATCCTTTCTAGAGAAGGAGTTTCTCTCGAAAGAAGTGAGTGGGAGAAAAGTAGAACTTGATGAGGTAACTGTACCTGCTCCCTCATTTGAAAGTAGTTCATCACAGAAATCTGTTCCTGTGACTACTACACCAATTAGTGAGGAAGCTAATGATGATGATCATGAAACTTCAGATTAAGTTACTACAGAATCTCGTAGGTCTTACAGAGTAAGATCCGCACCAGAGTGGTACGGTAATCCTATTCTGGAAGTTATGTTACTAGACCATGACGAACCTACGAACTATGAAGAAGCGATGGTGAGCCCAGATTCCACGAAATGGCTTGAGGCCATAAAATCTGAGATATGATCCATGTATGAGAACAAAGTATGGACTTTGATTGACTTGCTCGATGATCAGCAAGCCATGTTAAATAAATGGATCTTCAAGAGGAAGACAGACATTGATAGTGGTGTTACTATCTACTAAGCTCGACTTGTTGCGAAAGGTTTTTAACAAGTTCAAGGAATTGAATACGACGAGATTTTCTCACTCGTGTCGAAGCTTAAGTCTGTCTGAATCATGTTAGCAATTGCCACATTTTATGAAATCTGGCAAATGGATGTCAAAACTGCATTCCTTAATGGATTTATTAAAGAAGAGTTGTATATGATGCAACCAGAAAGGTTTTGTCAATCCTAAAGATGCTAACAAAGTGTAGCAATCCATCAATGGACTGGTGCAAGCATCTCGGAGTTGGAATATACGCTTTGATGAGTTGATCAAAGCATATGGTTTTATACAGACTTTTGGAAAGACCTGTATTTACAAGAAAGTGAGTGGGAGCACTACAACATTTCTGATAAGTATATGTGAATGACATATTATTAATTGGAAATGATGTAGAATTTTCTGGAAAGCATAAAGGAGTGTTTGAAAGGAGTTTTTCAAAGCAAGACCTCGGTGAAGCTGCTTACACATTGAGCATCAAGATCTATATAGATAGATCAAGACGCTTGATAAGATTTTTCAATGAGTACATACCTTGATAAATTTTCGAAATAGTTCAAAATGGAACAGTCAAAGAAGGAGTTCTTGCCTGTGTTACAAGGTGTGAAGTTGAGTAAGACTCAAGACCCGACCATTGCAGAAAATAGAAAGAGAATGAAAAGTCATTCCCTATGCCTCAGTCATAGGTTCTATAAAGTATGCTATGCTGTGAACCAGACCTATTGTATACCTTGCTCTGTGTTTGGCAAAGGAATACAATTTTGATCTAATAAGTAGATCACTGGACATGGGTCAAGAATATCCTTAGTAAGGACTAAGGAGATGTTTCTCGATTATGGAGGTGATAAAAGAGCCCGTCGTTAAAGTTACAACGATGCAAGCTTTTACACCAATCCAGATGACTCTAAGTCTCAATCTGGATACATATTGAAAGTGGGAGCAATTAGCTAGAGTAGCTCCGTGCAGAGCATTGTGGACATAGAATATTCGCGAAATACATACGGCTCTGAATATGACAGACCCGTTGACTAAGCTTCTCTCACGAGCAAAACATGATCATACCTTAGTACTCTTTTTGGTGTTAATCACATAGCGATGTGAACTAGATTATTGACTCTAGTAAACCCTTTGGGTGTTGATCACATGATGATGTGAACTATGGGTATTAATCACATGCAGATGTGAATATTGGTGTTAAATCACATAGCGATGTGAACTAGATTATTGACTCTAGTGCAAGTGGGAGATTGAAGGAAATATGCCCTAGAGGCAATAATAAAGTTATTATTTATTTCCTTATTTCATGATAAATGTTTATTATTCATGCTAGAATTGTATTAACCGGAAACATGATACATGTGTGAAGACATAGACAAACATATAGTCACTAGTATGCCTCTAATTGACTAGCTCATTAATCAAAGATGGTTATGTTTCCTAACCATAGACATGTGTTGTCATTTGATTAATGGGATCACATAAGATGATGTGTTACAGAACGAGTAAAGAGACTTGCCGGTAACGAGATTGAACTAGGTATTGGATACCGACGATCAAATCTCGGGCAAGTAACATACCGATGGCAAAGGGAACAAGGTATGTTGTTATGCGGTTTGACCGATAAAGATCTTGTAGAATATGTAGGAACCAATATGGGCATCCAGGTTCCGCTATTGGTTATTGACCGAGAATAGTTCTAGGTCATGTCTACATAGTTCTCGAACCCGTAGGGTCCGCACGCTTAACGTTACGATGACAGTTTTATTATGAGTTTACAAGTTTTGATGTACCGAAGTTTGTTCGGAGTCCCGGATGTGATCACGGACATGACGAGGAGTCTCGAAATGGCCGAGACATAAATATTGATATATTGGACGACTATATTCGGACACCGGAAGTGTTCTGGGTGATTTCGGAGAAAACCTGAGTGCCGGAGGGTTACCGGAACCACCCCCCCCCCCCCGGAGAGTTAATAGGCCACATGGGCCTTGGTGGGAAGAGAGAGGGGCGGCCAGGAAGGGCCGCGTGCCCCCTCTCCCTCTGGTCCGAATTGGACTTGGAGGGGGGGCGGCGCCCCCCTCTTTCGTTCCCCTCGTCTCCCCCTTCCTTCCCCTCCTAGTAGGAGTAGGAAAGGATGAGTCCTACTCCTACTAGGAGGAGGACTCCTCCTCCTGGCGCGCCCAACAAGGGCCGGCCGGCCTCCCCCTCCCTCCTTTATATACGGGGGCAGGGGGCACCCCATGGACACACAAGTTGATCTACGGATCGTTCCTTAGCCGTGTGCGGTGCCCCCTCCACCATATTCCACCTCGGTCATATCGTCGCGGAGTTTAGGCGAAGCCCTGCGCCGGTAGAACATCATCATCGTCACCACGCTGTCGTGCTGACGGAACTCATCCCCGAAGCTTTGCTGGATCGAAGCCCGGGGATCGTCATCGAGCTGAACGTGTGCTGAACTCGGAGGTGCCGTATGTTTGGTACTTGGATCGGTTGGATCGTGAAGACGTACGACTACATCAACCGCGTTGTGCTAACGCTTCCGCTTACGGTCTACGAGGGTACGTGGACAACACTCTCCCCTCTCGTTGCTATGCCATCACCATGATCTTGCGTGTGCGTAGGAAATTTTTGAAATTACTACGTTCCCCATCATGTTGTAGATAGATGGCTTGTGCTGTTGTTCCGTTGAATTTTAATGTGTTCCTTGAGAAAGCTAAGTTGAAATATGATGGTAGCAATTACACGCACTGGGTCCATAACCTGAGGATTATCCTCATTGCTGCACAGAAAAATTACGTCCTGGAAGCACCGCTGGGTGCCAGGCCTGCTGTTGATGCAACTGACGACGTTAAGAACGTCTGGCAGAGCAAAGCTGATGACTACTCGATAGTTTAGTGTGCCATGCTTTACGGCTTGGAACCGGGTCTTCAACGACGTTTTAAACGTCATGGAGCATATGAGATGTTCCAGGAGTTGAAGTTAATATTTCAAGAAAATGCCCGGATTGAGAGATATGAAGTCTCCAATAAGTTCTATAGCTGTAAGATGGAGGAGAATAGTTCTGTCAGTGAACACATACTCAAAATGTCTGGGTATAATAACCACTTGATTCAACTGGGAGTTAATCTTCCTGATGATAGTGTCATTGACAGAATTCTTTAATCACTGCCACCAAGCTACAAGAGCTTCGTGATGAACTATAATATGCAAGGGATGGACAAAACTATTCCCGAGCTCTTCGCGATGCTAAAAGCTGCGGAGGTAGAAATCAAGAAGGAGCATCAAGTGTTGATGGTTAACAAGACCACACTACTAGGGAAAACCTTATACACAGAATCTTACCAGTAGCGCATGTTAAAATGAGGCGCTACTGCTAATTAGTAGTAGTGCGTCTACCAAAACCGCGCTACTGTTACCCCCTTAGCAGGAGCGGCAGGAACTGAACGCGCTACTACTAGAATTGCCACACCGTTCCCGACGTGCTAGGTATAGTAGTAGCACCCTTCTAGAAATGGCGCTACTACTACCGATTTTAGCAGTAGCGCATTTTCCCCTCGCACGCTACTGTTATATCTATTGTCACCTAACCCCCCGCGCGACCTGATTCCCTCCTCTTCCTCCCCCAATTCACCACTCTCTCTTCTCCCCCCTCGTCGCCTCTGCCTCGCCGCCGTCTCGCCGCCGTCTCCCCTGACCCCGCCTCGCGGCCGTCTCCCCCTACCCCGCCTCGCCACCGTCTCCCCCGACCCCGCCTCGCCGCCGTCGCCCTCGATCCGCCTCGCCGCCATCTCCCCCAACCCCGCCTCGCCGCCGTCTCCCCCGACCCCGCCTCACCGCCGTCTCCCCCGACCCCATCTCTCTCCCCGCCCTCTGTAAGCACTCTCCCCTTTCGATCCCTCTTGTTAATTTGCTTAGTATAACCCTAGCTATTTTGTGCTAGTTAGTAGGAACCCTAGGCTATTTTTAGTGTTAGTTAGTTAATTTAGTGTTAGTTAGTTAGTTAGTATGAACCCTTAGCAATAGTTCCTAGGTACCAATTAGTTAGTAAGAACTAGGTACTAATTAGCTAGGTACTAGTTTATTTTTATTTATAGTAAGTTTATTTTCAGTAAGAACTAATTGAATTAATAGAACATGTTAGTAAGAACTTGTTGCTATTTTTTTAGTTAAAGCAATTTTTCCCGCATCGACGTGGATGATGCCTATTCCCGTATATCTTGTGTTGCTCAAATATGATATGTGCTTGCCCAAGTGGCCGGTCATGTTTGCAGGTTACACCTTCGAGTGGCCTATGTTTTGCCGGAGTGTTGATTCATTTCCGTTCCGGCAAATTTCAGGCGCTCGATATGTCCTATTTTAGCAAAGGTCATGCCGGATTTTTCCGTGAATTTTGGCATGACTTGTGCCAGAATATGTAGGAAATATCGAGTGCCCCAGACTTGTGTGTTGAGTATCCTGGTACTTGTCTTTGATCGATTTTCAATTAATGTTTTAACGATGAACATAGGAAATGTCTGACGACGAAAAGGATTTCGGTATTTGCAAATACTGCGAAGATGAGCGCGGCCTGTGCGACGGAATCTTCCTAGATGATGATAGGTGCTTCAGCATCAAGCTTGACGAGAACTTCGAAGTGGATACAATAAGTCACAACGACAAGTCTTTTTTCGTAATTAAGCATGACATATGCTTCATTTGCTTCAACTTATAATTTTTTTTACTATTCTACTAGAGTATCCCCTGCCATGCAAGAGTTTTTGTATTGGATAAGATATGTTGCAGTCGTACTATGGAGGTAAAGAAATTTTACTTGAAGACCGAGCATGGTTATATTTTCCACACAAAATTATACAATTCAGACGACTACACCTATTTTGGATGCAAACATGGCGAGCACTATGCAAGACTTATGCATTTGAGCCTGATATGGTTATCACCTTTGATATTCGTCCGGAATATGATATTGAAGGTAATACCGACATCTGGGTCGATGTGCAGACGCCTCCAGTTATACCAAAATGTGAGTTTCTCAACCATATTTATGTCTTTGATATTGTTTATTCAAAAATAGTTGACAATTAATTTCTATTGATAGCTTATTTCGGTGCAAGCAAATATGTCCAGCGCTTGGTAGACAGGACCATATACTGTGCCGGGGCTGAACTCAACTGCGAGGAGCTCAGTCATTATGTTCATGGCTTGCGGATCTTGATACTGTCAAGACGAATTTTCTTCCTGGATTTAGAAATGTTAATACTGAAAACGTGCGACCAATAGTGTTCGTACTGAACTACGGTCACATCTATTTAGGAAGGATGGTAAGATTTTTAATATTTGTCCTTAGTGCATCTTTTCCATACATTATTTTTGAAGCTAAACTTCATTGCTAAGTATCTTACCATACGATGTTCTTCAACAGGGAGTCCCGATGAATGTTGTGCCTTATGGGATCGAGACTAAAGATACCATGAGTATTATTAGCTTACGGCCAAGATATCCTACAGATTACTGTAGCGCATTCAAGATTAGCGACGGATGCTTAATAGTGCAAGACTGGACCAAATATGTGATGGGGGAGCGCAGAGAAGTACTAGGGGACAGCAAACAGAAGCACATCCCACGATTAGGAGACAGGTTCATCTGCATGCTCCAACTTGATCAAGAAGGAGAGCTACACATGTTTTATGTTATTTTACCTAAGAGAGAGCAGCAGGAGTGATTAGCTAGCTAGAAATGAGTTTATGGATGATGATGTGCTACACATTTACTATGATGATAAAATAGCTAGTGTTGGTGGTAATGACTATGATGATTATTATTAGCTAGTTTTAGTGGTGATTAAATAAATAATGTTGGTGGTAATTACTATGATGATGATTAAATAGCTTGTGCTGGCGGATTAGATATAAGTGGAGGCAACATGTGGTGCACATCGAAAGTACTACTAGTCCAAACTAGATCAAGTTTGGATTAGTAGTATACTTTTGACATGCACCACATATTGCCTCCACTTAAACCTAATCCACCTTCATTTGACACACTGGACATAATGATGTAAACCTCATAACTGGTATTGTACCAATATTTGTACGATGGAGAGAAAACTGCATAAATACACTAAAAATAAAAAAATAGAAAATGAATACTAGTAGCGATGGACAGAAAACGCGCTTCCACTAGTTTCATTAGCAGTAGCGTGGGGATTAACAAATGCTACATCTATTTGTCCTAGCAGTAGCGCGCGCTGGCACGCGTTACTGCTAAGCAATAGCTGTAGCGCCTTATTAGTAGCGCGCCTACCCGCGCTACTAGTGAGCACAAAAACAGCGCTACTGCTAGGGTTTTCCCTAATAGTGCCACCAGTTTCAAGAAAAAGGGCAAAGGGAAGAAGAAGGGGAACTTCAAGAAGAACAGCAAACAAGTTGCTGCTCAAGAGAAGAAACCCAAGTCTGGACCTAAGCCTGAGACTGAGTGCTTCTACTGCAAGCAGACTGGACACTGGAAGCGGAACTGCCCCTAGTATTTGGCGGATAAGAAGGATGGCAAAGTGAACAAAGGTATATGTGATATACATGTTATTGATGTGTACCTTACTAATGCTCGCAGTAGTACCATGGTATTTGATACTGGTTCTATTGCTAATATTTGCAACTTGAAACAGGGACTACAGATTAAGCGAAGATTGGCTAAGGACGAGGTGATGATGCGCGTGGGAAATGGTTCCAAAGTCGATGTGATCGCGATCGGCACGTTACCTCTACATCTACCATCGGGATTAGTTTTAGACCTAAATAATTGTTATTTGGTGTCAGCGTTGAGCATGAACATTATATCTGGATCTTGTTTGATGCGAGAGGGTTATTCATTTAAATCAGAGAATAATGGTTGTTCTATTTATATGAGTAATATCTTTTATGGTCATGCACCCTTGAAGAGTGGTCTATTTTTATTACATCTCGATAGTAGTGATACACATATTCATAATGTTGAAACCAAAAGATGCAGAGTTGATAATGATAGTGCAACTTATTTGTGGCACTGCCGTTTAGGTCATATCGGTGTAAAGCGCATGAAGAAACTCCATACTGATGGACTTTTGGAATCACTTGATTATGAATCACTTGGTACTTGCGAACCGTGCCTCATGGGCAAGATGACTAAAACGCCGTTCTCCGAAACTATGGAGCGAGCAACTGATTTATTGGAAATCATACATACTGATGTATGTGGTCCAATGAATATTGAGGCTCGCGACGGGTATCGTTATTTTCTCACCTTTATAGATTATTTGAGCAGATATGGGTATATCTACTTAATGAAACACAAGTCTGAAACATTTGGAAAGTTCAAAGAATTTCAGAGTGAAGTAGAAAATCATCGTAATAAGAAAATAAAATTTCTACGATCTGATCATGGAGGAGAATATTTGAGTTACGAGTTTGGTTTACATTTGAAGCAATGCGGAATAGTTTTGCAACTCACGCCACCCGGAACACCACAGCGAAATAGTGTGTCCGAACGTCGTAATCGTACTTTACTAGATATGGTGCGATCTATGATGTCTCTTACTGATTTACCGCTATCGTTTTGGGGATATGCTTTAGAGACGGCCGCATTCACGTTAAATGAACCATCAAAATCCATTGAGACGACACCTTATGAACTGTGGTTTGGCAAGAAACCAAAGTTGTCGTTTCTTAAAGTTTGGGGCTGCGATGCTTATGTGAGAAACTTCAACCAGATAAGCTTGAACCCAAATCGGAGAAATGTGTCTTCATAGGATACCCAAAAGAGACTATTGGGTACACCTACTATCACAGATCTGAGGGCAAGATTTTTGTTGCTAAATTCGGATCCTTTCTAGAGAAGGAGTTTCTCCCGAAAGAAGTGAGTGGGAGGAAAGTAGAACTTGATGACGTAACTATACCTGCTTCCTTATTGGAAAGTAGTTCATCACAAGAACCGGTTCCTGTGACAACTACACCAATTAGTGAGGAAGCTAATGATATTGATCATGGAACTTCAGATCAAGTTTCTACTGAACCTAGTAGGTCTACCAGAGTAAGATCCGCAACAGAGTAGTATGGTAATCCTATTCTGAAAGTCATGTTACTTGACCATGGAGAACCTACAAACTATGAGGAAGCGATGATGAGCCCAGATTCCGCAAAATGGCTTGAAGCCATGAAATCTGATATAGGATCCATGTATGAGAACAAAGTATGGACTTTGGTTGACTTGCCCAATGATCGGTAAGCCATTGAAAATAAATGGATCTTCAAGAAGAAGACTGACGCTGATGGTAATGTAACTGTCTACAAAGCTCGACTTGTTGTGAAAGGTTTTCGGCAAGTTCAAGGGGTTGACTACGATGAGACTTTCTCACCCGTAGTGATGCTTAAGTCTGTCCGAATCATGTTAGCAATTGCCGCATTTTATGATTATGAAATTTGGCAAATGGATGTCAAAACTGCATTCCTGAATGGATTTCTGGAAGAAGAGTTGTATATGATGCAACTGGAATGTTTTATCGATCCAAAAGGTGCTAACAAAGTGTGCAAGCTCCAGCGATCCATTTATGGACTGGTGCAAGCATCTCGGAGTTGGAATAAACGCTTTGATAGTGTGATCAAAGCATATGGTTTTATACAGACTTTAGAAGAAGCCTGTATTTACAAGAAAGTGAGTGGGAGCTCTGTAGCATTTATGATATTATATGTAGATGACATATTGTTAATTGGAAATGATATAGAATTTCTGGATAGCATAAAGGGATACTTGAATCAAAGTTTTTCAATGAAAGACCTCGGTGAAGCTGCTTACATATTAAGCATCAAGATCTATAGAGATAGATCAAGACGCTTAATTGGACTTTCACAAAGCAAATACCTTGATAAAGTTTTGAAAAAGTTCAAAATGGATCAGGCAAAGAAAGGGTTCTTGCCAGTATTACAAGGTGTGAAGTTGAGTCAGACTCAATGCCCGACCACAGCAGAAGATAGAGAGAAAATGAAAAATATTCCCTATGCTTCAGCCATAGGCTCTATCATGTATGCAATGCTGTGTACCAGAACTGATGTATGCTTAGCAATAAGTTTAGCAGGGAGGTACCAAAGTAATCCATGAGTGGATCACTGGACAACAGTCAAGAATATCCTGAAATATATACCTGAAGAGGACTAGGGATATGTTTCCCGTTTATGGAGGTGACAAAGAGCTAGTCGTAAATGGTTACATCGATGCAAGCTTTGACACTGATCCGGACGATTCTAAATCGCAAACCGGATACGTGTTTATATTGAACGGTGGAGCTGTCAGTTGGTGCAGTTCTAAACAAAGCGTCGTGGCAGGATCTACAAGCGAAGCGGAGTACATAGCTTCTTCGGAAGCAGCAAATGAAGGAGTCTGGATGAAGGAGTTCATTTCCAACCTAGGTGTCATACCTAGTGCATCGGGACCAATGAAGATCTTCTGTGACAATACTGCTGCAATTGCCTTGGCAAAGGAATCCAGATTTCACAAGAGGACCAAGTACATCAAAAGACGCTTCAATTCCATCCGGGACCAAGTCCAGGTGGGAGACATAGAGATTTGCAAGATACATACGGATCTGAATGTTGCAGATCCGTTGACTAAGTCTCTTCCACGAGCAAAACATGATCAGCACCAAGACTCCATCGGTGTTAGAATCATTACAGTGTAATCTAAATTATTGACTCTAGTGCAAGTGGGAGACTGAAGGAAACATGCCCTAGAGGCAATAATAAAGTTATTACTTATTTCCTCATATCATGATAAATGTTTATTATTCATGCTAGAATTGTATTAACCGGAAACATGATACAAGTGTGAATACATACAAAAACTTAATGTCACTAGTATTCCTCTACTTGACTAGCTCATTAATCAAAGATGGTTATGTTTCCTAACCATAGACATGTGTTGTCATTTGATTAACGAGATCACATCATTAGGAGAATGACGTGATTGACTTGACCCATTCCGTTAGCTTAGCACTTGATCATTTAATATGTTGCTATTTCTTTCTTTGTGACTTATACAAAGGTCCTACAACTATGAGATTATGAAACTCCCGTTTACCGGAAGAACACTTTGTGTTCTACCAAATGTCACAACGTAACTGCGTGATTATAAAGGAGCTCTACAGGTGTCTCCGAAGGTACATGTTGAGTTGGCGTATTTTGAGATTAGGATTTGTCACTCCGATTGTCGGAGAGGTATCTCTGGGCCCTCTCGGTAATGCACATCACTACAAGCCTTGCAAGCAATATAGCTAATGAGTTAGTTACGGAATGATGCATTACATAACGAGTAAAGAGACTTGCCAGTAACGAGATTGAACTAGGTATTGGATACCGACGATCGAATCTCGGGCAAGTAACATACCGATGACAAAGGGAACAACGTATGTTGTTATGCGGTTTGACCGATAAAGATCTTCGTAGAATATGTAGGAGCCAATATGAACATCCAGGTTCCGCTATTGGTTCTATGTCATGTCTACATAGTTCTCGAACCCGTAGGGTCCGCACGCTTAACGTTACGATGATAGTTTTATTATGAGTTTATAATTTTTGATGTACCGAAGGTTGTTCGGAGTCCCGGATGTGATCACGGACAAGACGAGGAGTCTCAAAAAGGTCGAGACATAAAGATTGATATATTGGAAGCCTATATTTGGATATCGGAATCATTCGGGTGAAATCGGGATTTTACCGGAGTACCGGGGGGTTACCGGAACCCCCCGGGGGTTAATGGGCCGACATGGGCCATAAGGGAGAAGAGGAGGGCCGGCCAGGGCAGGCCGCGCACCCCCTCCCCCCCTAGTCGGAATAGGACAAGGAAGGGGGGGGCGGCGCCCCCCTTTCCTCTTTCCCCCTTCCCCCTTCCTTCTCCAACAAGGCAAGAGGGGGGAGTCCTACTCCCGGTGGGAGTAGGACTCCTCCAGGCGCACCCCTAGGGGGCCGGCCGCACCTCCCCCCTCCCTCCTTTATATACAGGGGCAGGGGGGACCCTATAACACACAAGTTGATCTTCGTGATCGTTCCTTAGCCGTGTGCGGTTCCCCCCTCCACCCTATTCCACCTAGGTCATATCGTTGCGGTGCTTAGGCGAAGCCCTGCGTCGGTAGAACATCATCATCGTCACCACGCTGTCGTGCTGACGAAACTCATCCCCGACACCCTGCTGGATCAGAGTCCGGGGATCGTCATCGAGTTGAACGTGTGCTGAACTCGGAGGTGCCGTACATTCGGTACTTGGATCGGTCGGATCATGAAGACGTAAGACTACATAACCGCGTTGTCATAACGCTTCCTCTTTCGGTCTACAAGGGTACGTAGACAACACTCTCCCTTCTCTTTGCTATGCATCACCATGATCTTGCGTGTGCATAGGAAAATTTTGAAATTACTACGTTCCCCAATAGTTAGTAAGCTTATTAAGTCATTTTAGAGGAAAAGAAGCTAACCCTAAGTCATCATGGTAAGCATATTGGAGGAAATAAAGCTAAGTCTAGGTCTTTATGCATTTGTTAAGCAAAACACTAGAGACACTTACCGTGACAATGGAGGTGTTGTAGCGGGGTGGCTCGTGCCAGTAGCTGGAGAATGATCGTGTGATGCTTGTCTTGAGTTACGCTGCACCAAAGATCATTTCCAATGTCTCGTTATCATGATGACACTCAAATGTTAAGACTAGCCATTAATGTCCATTCAAATTAAACTCACCGTGGTCCCAGGAGCAATCACTGGCATCAGCGGAGCGGTCTGACCGGACTTCTCGCACACAGACTGCACATTTGGTTTTGACGACTCAATCATACTAGTTAGTAAAGAGACAAACACCGAGCATATTTTCTTTCATTGTTCCTTGGCTAAACTCCTTTGGTGTTGCATCCGACATTGGCTTCATGTTAATTGGAACCCCTCGTCCTTCGAGGACCTGTGACGTTGTGCTTCTGCTTTATCTGGGGTGACTAAAATGGTTTTTTCGGTTGGCTGGGCTGCGATATGTTGGGCGCTCTGGACTACTAGAAACAAGTTTACTATTGAGCATGTCTTCCCGGCTAACCCTGTGAGTTGCTTATTTAAAGCTAATGTCTTCTTGCAGCATTGGAGATTATTGACTAAGGAGGCGGACCTTGAGGCTTTTGAAGATATGGTATCTAAGATGCGGTCGATGGCTTCCTGCCTGCTGCGGCACTCTCGGACGACGTCTTAGCTTTGTCCTTTTGGTTTCGGCGCTGGCCTGCGTGCCATGATTGGCTAGGGTGCCATGTAATCGTACTTGCTAGCTGTTGCTTAATACTCTATTCGTTTGGTGTTGGTGTTGTGACTCTGCCTGGTGGCTTTATTTATAAAGTCGGGCGTATGCCTTTTCTCTAAAAAAATACTCGTTTAGAAGGTAGTAGGAATCTAGAAACAACTCAGGTGGCATGGCATGTTAAAACCTACAGGGGATAGAATCACAATGAAACACGAAAGGAAGAAAGAACCACGAGAAAATCCTCCACAAACTACGGAGGATGCAGTAGTGACTATATTCAATGGTCGACGATCAAGCGATGTAAACTCACTTGGGCTGTTTTCATGTGTACTCACCGGGTCTGTTCTCCAAATTATGTTTTCATCCGGTACCATTAACCTGACCTCCAGTTCTCAATTGGATAACATGATATCAACATTTCAAGAGTTTCTGAACCTCGGGTACAAAAACAAGAACAAAAGACACCCAGATCTGGTGCTTCGACCAGCACTTTCCCTTCGAGATGGTCATTCGCTATGCACCGAAATTTATTCTATATTTTCTTCATCTATCTAAATCTCTCCACCTTACTATATCATATAACAACTACTCTACTTAAAAACGAAAAGATCAGAAAACTTGATGTAAACAGTTCTAGCACCTTACTTCGCATATTTGGCAACAGGTTTCAACTGCCTGATGGCCGGTAGCTGCTCAATATCAGAAAACACCATCACAAGGTCATAATACGGTAGTAAATCCTATAGGAAGCATTCTGTTTTCTCAATTTTTTGATGGCGTCTTCTTTGATCTGGGTTTTCTAACACATCAGAAAGGCCTCTCATACTTGTTTTGGGTTGAGGCCCGGGCCAGGGGGTTGCGGATAAGTTGTTCATGTCCATCTCTACAAGCGGACACTTGGTGAGACTCCTCGACCAACCGTGGACGTCATTAATTGGTTGTTGCAAGAGTACCAATGGTGTCAAATTTCTTCCCCTTCCTCTGGACCGGCGGAAATTCAGCTACGACTTGTGATGAAGGATGGAAGACTTTTTGTGATGCGAGTCGAGATTGTCATTAGGTTGTAAATGGATCTATTGCAATACTTGTGTGAATCCATATTATAAAAGGAGATCGATTCTTCTGATAATAAGTCGACAAATTTATATGACTCATGCGCTTATGAGTTCCATCTGAAGATGCTCATTGACAAAGGATGTAACTCTTCACAAAATGATCCTCATAACCAGTATACTCCTTCGGTTTCAAGGTACAATATAGATATAAGCTTTTTCAAGTCCAAACTTCATAAATTTTGATCAAGTTTATAAAAAAATTTAAAAACATCCTCTGGTATCCTTTCCGCGTTGGGAAAAACTGCCCGTAAAATTCATACTGCCCGTAAAATTCATTTAAGGCGAACCGGGAATCGATTTTACGGGATGGTAATTTAGCACGTCTGCTAGAGATGATTTAAGCTAAGACTAGCTTGGCCATATATAATTCACTCACGTGAAAGGCAAGATGCTTAATTGCCTGACAACTGACAGCACAGTGAATTTGCAACTGCGTGTGCATAGGAAGACGTGACAGACATGCGATAGTGAGCAGGCCACGGAGGCAGCCCAGGGTGATAGATAAGAGAAACCGCACCAATAAAATACTTTGAGCGCTGAGAGCATCCCATTCCGAGAGAGCTTTTACAATTTTTAGAGATGTTAACCCTCTTCTGATCTTCTCTTCCAAACCAAACTAACCCACGAGGCGTTGCACTTGCGGACTTCCCGCCGTGATCAGATCAATCCGATCACCGGCACTGCCCACCGCTACCACCGATCGATTCATTCGCGCGCCATGGCAGCTGAAACAGATCACCACCGACGCGCTGATCACGTCGTGCTGTTCCCGTTCATGGCGCAGGGCCACCTCGCGCCGTTCCGCTGCCTCGCCGCCCTCGTGCGCCGCTGCCGGCCGGACGCCCGGGTCACCTTCGTCGCCACCTCCTGCACGGCCGAATCCCTCCGCGCCCACCTCGACGACGAAGGCATCGCCGTCCACGCCATCCCCTTCAGCCCCGCCAACGCCAGCGTACGCTCCTTCCAGCGGCTCATCGACCTCTTCCTCGCCTCCGAGTCCCTCCGTCCGGCGTTCCACCAGTTCATCGTGGAACTCAGACGCTCCGACCCCCTCGCCGACGTGCACGTCGTGGCGGACATGTTCCTGGCCTGGACGGTGGACGTCGCCCGCGGCGACCCCGGCGTCACGCACTCCGTCCTGCTCACCAGCAGCGGCTACGGCTCGGCGCTCTACTTCTCGCTCTGGAACAGCGTCCCGCTTGTCCCCAACGACGAGGATGACGAATGCTTCATCCTCCCGAGCTTCCCGGACATCAGCGTCCACCGTTCGCAGCTCACCGATCACCTCGCGGCGGCCGACGGCTGCGACTGTTAGCAGTAATCTTGATTAGACTATTAGTTAGTGCATGCGTGGCTGTTAGTTGCGTAGCTGGGTCATGGAGATATTCCAGGTAGTAGTTGTTGGGCATGCGTTTCTGTTGGAGGCTCGCCGCATCGTGCGCACGTTGGAGCGCATCGTGGGCGTCGGCCAGAGCAAACGGATCACGCATGCACCAGAGAGAGGTGGGCAGCGTCGTGTGTGTACCTGTGTTAGCCCGGGTATAAATACCCCCGTGTACTGCTTGTTGATGCATCGGTGTGAGCCAGCGATGTAGCCATTGAAAAGATAAAGAAGATTAGGGCGTGCGTGCGCCCCGTGGCGGCGTTCGTGCGTCGGCCCGGAATTTCTTGTATCTTGTGTCTTCTTCTACTTCTAGCCGAGAGTGAGAGAGGGCTGCGGTTCCAACAGCGACGCGCGGTCCACCTTCATCCGCAGGCAGATCGCCGCCTTCTCACGTGCCGACGCGCTGCTCGTGAACACCGCCGAGAAGCTGGAGCCAAAGGGATTAAGCATGCTTAGGCAATGGCTCCACAATGTCCCGATATTCCCGGTCAGGCCGCTGCTCCGGGCAGCAAGATCGGCATTGCCGGAGAAGGCGACAACGACTAGCCCCATCTTGGCTTGGCTCGGCAAGCAACCCCCAGGCTCGGTGCTGTACGTGTCGTTCGGGTCGCTGTACACGATCTCCACGTCGCAGGCGACGGAGCTGGCAATGGGGCTAGAGAACGGCAGCGAGTCGCCGACATGAACGGCAGCGAGTCGCCGTCGTCGGGTCTGCCGGAGGGGTTCGTGGAGAGAATGGAGGCGGCAGGGCGCGGGCTGGTGGTGCAGTGCTGGGCACCGCAGGTGGAGATCCTGGCGCACCCTGCCACGGGCGCCTTCCTGACACACTGCGGGTGGAACTCGGCGCAGGAGAGCCTCGCAGCCGGCGTGCCGATGGTCGGGTGGCCGCTCTCAGCGGAGCAGTTCTACAATGCCATGTTGCTAGCGGAGGAGATGGGGGTGTGCGTGGAGCTGGCGCGCAGCGCGTCGGCGGCCGTGACGAGGGACGAGGTGGCGGAGGCGGTGGAGAGGGTGCTCGGCGAGACGTCCGGAGTGCGCGCCACGATGAGGCGGAAGGCCGCCGAGGTGAAGGAGGTGATCGACGCTGCTACCGACGGCGACTGCGATGAGTCGTCGCTGGGAGTGACCCGGAGGTTCTTGGAGGCGATGGCACGTACGCGATGATGGGATAGACGTCACGGTTCGATTGGCTGCATAGTGCTATTCGATTAGGGGTGATACGGATTCGATACTGCTCCTACCACTTCTATTTCCATATTTTCAAAACGAATATGAATATCAATACAGATGTTATCAGATATGAATGCGGATCGGATGTTACTCAAATACAGATACATATTGGATGTTAGTTGATTCGGAACGGATAGGAATAATAGCGACATATTGCTTAAGAAAATTAGTCGATAGGTATGTGACATTAAACAATCAACTTCAATGTACAATAAGACAACGATAAATATATCCACCAGTCGACTGGCGGTTTGCTTCAAATTCGCACGACTCGATAGCCGTCCGATCCGGATCCAACGGCCCGCGTCGCCCCTGGTGCGCGCAGCGCGGGTGGCGGTAGCCGTTACCATCGCTGTGTGTCGCTGACTAGTGGGTCCACTGGAACCGCCCATATCGCCCAATGCCACGATCCCCACTCGCCCCCTCTCGCCGTTCGCCCGCACTACTTCTTCTTCCTCTGCTTCGGGCCTGTCCATTCGAATCTCCTCTCGCTCCCCTCCCCCTCGTGCGCGACGGTTGCTGCTGGTGGCGCGTTCCGGTTCGCGGCGGATGGCGTCTGAATCCGCGGTGAGGAACGCATTCCCCGCCCCTGTTTTCCTTCCTCTTTTTGCTCCGCCGCTCTGGTCCGCCGTTGATTTAGGTTGGAGCCGTCGAATCTGGTAGATTGTTGTTCCTATTAGGTTAGATTAAGGCCGGCTTCTAATTTCTGAGTCGACGTTGAGCAGCCCATCCCCCATTCCCCCACCCATCCACCCGCCCCGCTCTGTATTTCCTGTTGCTCCGCCTCCATGCTTCGCCGTTGATTTTTGGTGCTCGGACTCTTTGATTCTGGCGGTTGTTGTTGCTAGTAGGCTAGGTTATGTCGCCTTCTAAGTTCAGTTTGAATATGGTTCGGACATCTGGTTTAATTTTGTGGTAATCGTGGGTGTCGATAGGTCTTAGTGGTGGTAAGTGTGGTTGGTTCTAATAGGGATTTTGTTATGGTGTTACTGTTGTGGATGTGGTTGTTTAGGACATCCAATAATGTTTGGTGTTTATGGATTTCAAGTTGTGCATCAGTGGATGAGGATTTAAAAAGCAACCCTAAGTTTTTTCACATAATGTTGTTTTATGTTGGTTTTGTTAGATGCGGTTTGTCCATTGATTAGGCTTTTGTGCTGCTCCAATTAGCTTGTTTACAATGCTTGATTTGCTTGTTATGTCTTGTTCTGTTCAATTATCATGATGTCTATATTGAACTTACCAACTATATTGCACTCAAATTACCAGATGCTTTAAACTCTGTTATTTATCAGTGTTGTCTTGTTATGGTTGAATTATCATGGTGATGGTTTTACACTTACCTCTGTCATCTTACCGTAGTTACCATAAGTTTTTGCTAGACTAACTATATGCAGCACAACGCTTATTTCTCATTCATTTTGTTTTGGTTGGGTTATTAATGAGCATGCGTGAATGCTATTTCTTATCATTGGTAATTTGGTTGTAACTTACCAATTGCATTATGCCTCAATTATCAGTCTCACATGCTTTTTATATACCTGTGCTATCTGTTTTACTTTTTTTAGCATGTGCGACCAATTTGCAGTTTGCTTGTTTCCTTTTATCAGCTGTATTATTGCTTTGTCAAACACCGGTTTTATAAACAATGTATTCCTTTTTTTCCTACGTGTCAGGGAGACAATGCCGAGGAAGCGTAAAGGAGATGGCGATGGAATCGATGAGGTTCCTTCGAAAAAGGCGAAACGCCCTCCTCCGCGGAACAGAGCCTCACCCAGCTCGCTTCTTCTAGCATGCAAGAACATGAATGATGACAGGAAGGGTGCCATTGATGATATGGATTTAACTAGCCTTCGAAATATCCAATGTGACCATCTATTCAACAATCTCAGTGTGTGGCTTGCTGATCTCTACGACCCCAATTCGCGTGAGGTGGTCGTACCAGGCCGAGGCAGGCTTTCGGTCAATGAAGAATACGTGCATCGTGTTATGGGTGTGCCGCGTGGAGGGAATGACGTCCCTTAAAACCTCCCATCTGAAACTGATATTGAGTTAGGGCTTGAGTTGTTTGGCGAGCTCAGATATGCCCCTAAAATGACTGATCTTGTTGATCTCATAAAGGGTTCTGAAAATTCTGATGACACTTTCAAGCGTATGTGGCTTCTGCTTGCGGGGAATACAGTCATTGCCCCGACCACCTCCAACAAAGTTAGCCCCCGTTGGTATGCTGTGCTGGTAAGTTTTTTTGTGAATATGTCATTTTCTTTCTTGTGTGCCTGATAACTTTACTATATGTCAGTGTGATAACTTTCATATTTTTTGTGGTGCATTCGGTGAACTTTAGTGCTGTTTTTTATATTGCAGCGTGACATCAATGGTGTTAAAAATCTCAATTGGTCCAAATTTATTGCTGATGAACTGCACAAGGCGCTGTTGAAACGCAAGCCTACCAGGGGTTGCCTTCTTTTCTACAATGTAAGTGACGATGGTTTCCTCTTACCTTCTCTTTTGTCATTTGTCATTTTCTTTGTCATTTTGTGGCTGATTTTTGTAAGTGTTTACCATGGCGCTTGTGTTTTTCTTATCAGCTATTGTACATTCATGCGATTGATCTTTCTGGACTTGGCATCGAACTGCCTGATGGTCCTTTTCCCATCAATGTATGGACAAAGAAGCTGATAACTCTTGTCCTCAACAAGGATGTTCAGGCTGACAAAGTTTCTTTCGGGAAACTACCGGTAATATATATCTATGTTTTTCAGTTCATAGTCTGCTTTGCAACTGCATTTTATTTTCATTGTTTTTTTGTTGTTACTTATCTGTGACGGCTACATTTTTTTCCAGTTGAAGCCTGAGTTTGGCATGAATTTCTGTCTGTTTGGTGGTCTGGAAGGTCTTGACAAGTTTATGCGTGTTCATACTGCCCCAAGCTGCAGTGAAGAGGTGAGCATGTAACCTAGTTTCTTGATTTTTTTTGCTATTTTATGTTCTTTCATTGGCTGATAAATTATTTTTTGCACCCATTGTGGTTACCCTGATTTGTTGCCAACTTGTCACTCTTTACTAATCTGGATGATTTCCATTGTGGCATATCCTCTATATAAAATAATAATTATGATGCAACCATGTGATAATTATTAGTGCAATGCCTTGATAACTTTGCAGCATTTCTGTGATAACTTGATATCATGATAACTTTTGGTTGCATTTATTATGATGATTGTAGCATTCCTGTGATAACTTGATATTCATGATAACTTTTGTTGCATTTTTGTGATAACTTACTAGTTATTTCCATTCTTTTTTCATTTTTTTATGTTGAACAGAAATTTGCCAAATCAACTCAGATAGTTGCTCGATTCACGTCCGCCATGGCTGGCATCCTAGGCAATCTTGTGGAATCAATCACCGCTTTAGATGATGAGGGCCATTCACATGCATCCCGTCAGCTAGACGCTGGATTGAACGTTATCTCCTCTGCCGCCCGTACGACGTCAAGGACTACGCGGTCATCGCAAGGCAGGCGGACAGAAAGTGCTGGAAAGAATGTGGCTGAAGATTCTGACAGCGATGACGATTATCACGGAGGCGATGATTCTGATTCTGACACTGACTCTGATGATGATGATGATGATGATGATGACTATCGAGTTGTTCTTTGTCGCCCTAAAGATCCTTTTGTTGCTTCAGGCAGTGGTACCGTGGATGTAGACATGGGCAGCGGTCCAGCTGATGATGAGACCACACATCTTGATGGTGCAACTGTCAAAGCCCATGATGGCACAGGACCAAATGTTGAAGACACCCCTGTCCGCCCTATCGGCAATAACCTCGTTGAGTCTCAAATCTTACTCACTAGAACATCTCATGCAGCATCCGTCGAATCAGGTGATCGAGGGCTTAGCCAACAAGGTCTGACAGACACGCAAGCTGAGGCGGCCACTGACTCTTCTGTCAAGCGGTGTCGTGCTGAGCTTTTGAAAAATTTGGCTTACCAGAGGCGCAAGAAGCTGAGGCTACCATCACCCCCCGTTCAGCTTCACCAACTATGCCATCACCCCACCGTCCAACTTCACCAGTTGTGCCTGCCAGCCCATCGCAAAGGCCGTCTTCACCAATTGCACTGTCAGCATCTGAGATTCATGAAGCTGTGAAGAAAGTTGTGGTCCAGGAGCTTTGTATACGCGTGGCTGAAAAGGGAACCGGTGCCTCCGTCCCACTGTCCACCTTGCGGAAAGAGGCCCCACGCAGGTGAATTATTATTTTCCAATGTCCTTCTTATTAATTATGTGCCTGAAACAACATGGTAAATACAGTTGTTTGAGTAAGGTAGTTTGGGTAATTTCATGCCGGTGATCAACTTGCTTATTTTTCATCTGCAGGGCCCCCAGCAAACAATCTGTTGCTGCTAAGGATTCAGGGATTGCACCAGTGAAAAGGTATTCAAATTGTTGCTTACGTTTATGTTCAGCAGTTATTTTGTTCTTGTTGTCTGATAACTCATGTTGATGAACATTGATAACTCAACTTTGCCCCCCTGGTAATTTAGAGTTACCAATCTTGATAGTTGTATGTGCTTGTAACATTTGGTTATTTTTTTCATTCAGTGCACCTATGAAACAAGTTGCTGCTGCTAAGGGTTCTCCAAGTGTACCAGGAAAAAGGTGTTCACATACCTATCTAGTTTGCAGTTATTCAAAAATAATTGTTGGTTTTTTTGTTCATATGATTTGATAACTTTATATTTCTAGTCCTTGGTAACTTTGTAATTTTTTCCTTGGATGCTACTTATACCTGAAGTATGTGACATCCTTTTTTGATTGAAGCATGTGGTAACTCAGGTTTAACAACATGTGTAATCTCACTACTACCCTTGTATACCGGTTTTTTCAGTCGTTCAAAAGATAAAAGTGCAGTGAAAAAGGTGAAATTCGCCAAGACCAGATCCTCTCCACGACTAAGGGCAACATTGTCGCAGACAACGTCATCAGAGACAACAGAAGTTATCCATCTTGATGAATCTCCCACGACGACATCTCCGTCTGAAAAAGCAGCAACATCTAGCGAGGGTGCATCTGATGCTGTTGCGGCGACATCGGCTGGTGTTTCTGATGACACTGTTTTTCAGCTAGCTGCAGCGGCAACTGTTACCGCTACTGTTGAAGATATCGCCAGCGTGGCTGTAGCGATTGAATGCGAAAATGAAGTCGTCCCTAATATAGCGCATGATGGAAGTGAAGGTAGTTCTGTTCGCCATCAAATTTGTTTTTTGTTTCTTGTATTTTTATGATGTTTTTTGTTGACGATGTGTTTAATCTTTTTCCGTTGTAGCTGAGAAAGTTGTGGGAAGTACCAGAGACAATATGCCTACTGATACGGCTACAACTGGAGGTGAAAAGAATGATGCCGATAATCCTGTTCTCACAGGTTGGTAACTTAATTTTCTTATGTTGATAACTTGTCTGTCTAATACATGTTAACTCAAGATATTGTTTCTGGCACTAACAAATACAATGTCATCTACAGGTTTTCCTGATGCCTTTTTTCCTTATTTCTATGTTACTTGTGATGTTTTGAAGCAGTAGCTGACCCTGCATTGGAGATGAGCACCCCTGGAGCTGGAAACTACGATGGTAATTTTACGCCACCCAGCTGCTCTCTTGGGCTGGATGCCATCTTTGGTGCGAGTCCTCAAGTGCCACCATCTACTGAAGCAACTGCAACGGCTCAAACTGCACCAATGTTGGCTCAAGTACCACCTGCAGCACCAGAAGCACCTACGGCGGCGCCATCTGCTCAAGTACCACCTGCAGCACCAGAAGCACCTACGGCGGCGCCATCTGCTCAAGTACCACCTGCAAAACCAACTACTGGCCCTGACGCCGTTCTAGGGCTCGCAGCTCCTGTTGATGCTGACTCGAAGGGCAAGGTAGTGATGAAAGTTACCAAGGCTCAACCAGTTGCTTGGGCTCCGCCACCCAACAACTCTGGTAAGTGAAGACCTTGTGTCTTCGCTTTTATGTCGCGAGAGTGATGGATTGAGATATGTCAGTGTTCATCGTATTGTTTTGTGTCTTGGTGTGCTCTTTTTATTTATTTGTTTGGAACTTTCTATCATTCCGTGTGTATGGATGAATGTAATAGTACTTCTATGCTTTGTGTGATGTAAATGAACATATGTGCTTTCAGTACCCGTAATATATATTTCTGTTGTGTCCGCTACAATATTTTGTACAATGCTAGCATAGACGATAAGTCCATCCTCCTCCCCCCTGGTAACTTTGTCAGTTTTGAAAGCCGATGTTATCTGTTACTGACTTTTAGTAAGCACGTGATACGTACATCTCGTATCATTGCCTATTTATTTTCCTTAATTCATTGTCATGCTTACAAAACAATACTGTACTCGTAGTTATTCATCTGAACTTTTTCATTACTCCTTCAATTTTTTCTAATCACCCTGATAACTCCATATGACATATCTTGGTAACTCAAATGTTCAAATCATGTCAATTTATGATCCATTGACACCATAACTCCAACCATATGCATTCTTTACCAATTCTGGGCTATACAATTCTTTTTGATCTTCTTTTTAACATGTTATGATGATTAGTTTATATCACAGCTGTTCCTCGTTATGCACCAGTGTTATCTAATTTGTTCCTTAAAAGGCCCATACATGTGTGCTGGTAATCCACATTCACATTGCCTGGTATCTTCTATATTGTGTTCCTGATAACTTCTTGTATCTTGTCTCAATTTTTAATACCTGTTTTTTTGCAACAATTTATGTTGTTTATCACTACTGTTCATGTCCTCATCGCTCTTTTTTTATTTAAGTAACACCGGAAGCTGGTCGTGTGCAAGTGTATGATGTTGAGATTGACGATGATGAGGTTCTCATGTGGTGGGAAGAATTTGAACATGGCAATCCAGCATTAAAAGGGAAATCTAATGTTCAAATAGGTGATTTTTTTCTGCTCCATGAACATTGCAACCCTTGCACAAACAACTTTCTTTGTTTTTTCAATTATGGACCACCACTTGATAATCAAAACATGTGGCAGTTGATATGTTTTGACCCATCACTTGATAATTCTTTCTCCCATCTGATGATAATTCATGGTTTTCCCTTTTTTCTGTTTCTACCAGACAACCCCCAAAGTCCAACATTTGTTACACTAGAGTTACCACCTCGCACAGAGCATTTAGTACGCAGTTCAACACCTAAATCCTTTATTCGGAAAGTTAGGGTCACCCACCCGTCCAAATACCTACTCCCACCTTTTGCCACCCTCACACCGAGCGAGGAGGAAGAGTACGTTTACAATGAAGTCATCAAGCATACTACTGATTCTAACTCTAAGATTAAAGAGTATGTTTCCATCCTTTTTCTCATCTTTCTTAACACAAATCATTATTTTGTGCGCCTTTTTTAAATGTATTTTTTAAATCTTTTTTTTCTTTTTTCTTTTTTGTAGTGTTAGGGTCATCAACATTGATGGTAGGTGGGTTACCCTTGATGAGCTTGCCAATTGTGTGAAGGGAGTTGGCCAACTATCAACCAGCATTGCCGAGTTACATCTTCGCGTTCTCCAGTATAAGGAAACGCCAAACAGGCTCATCTTCCCTTGGGTGCTCTCTGTGTATCTGTTGTTAGGAGACTTCAAATCCAAGTGTTTACTGAAGTATTTTCGACGGGACAAGTTTTACATTCTTAGTCACCAGGATCAGGTATGTTATGTTTGATGGATCTGGTAACTGTACAGTTAGTGTCTTGGTAACTTCCTGATAATATCATGTAACTTCCTGTTATTTGCGGATATTGTTTGTTCTTAATGTCATGATAACCTGTTTCATGCACACTGGTAACTTTTGACCTTTCTGCCCTGATAACTTCCTTTTCTAGTTGCCTCCCATGTGAATTTCATGACCATTTGTTATCTTGGTAATTTTGTTTCTTTTCCAACTACTTTTATGCTTACTGCCTTTTAAATTTTTTCAGCTGCTATTCCCTGCTTTGCAAAAGTTGGGCCGCGGTCCAGATGACGGGCATTGGTATGTGTTGTCACTAAATCTTAGGGCGAAGCGGTTTGAAGTTCTAGGTTCATTGCATGACCAAGATAGTCCTTCTCTTCTTGAGCATGCGACAAGATACATGAACGCAATAAAGAAGGCCTGGTTGATAAATTACAAGGACTCGCATAAGCAGATCGAGGACTATGAACTTGTGTACATTGATGTGTTGAAACAGGAAAATGGGTTAGTTGTGGATTACTCACTCTCTTTTTAACATCCCAACTACATGTTTGTCATCCCTGTTTATTTTGACCCGGTCCGAAACTCCAATTAAACTGATTTTGTGTTGTTTTTTTCATCAAAAATGTTTCAGCATTGATTGTGGATTTTTCGCCTGCACGTACCTTGAGGTGTGGGATGGCAAAAATGTTCCAGCCTTAACTCATGAACAAATTCCAGCTCTCCGGAAAATTATGACATTGAGGTGGTTAGATCATTATCAAAACAAATGCAAACAGTGGCGCTATCATCTGTTCGGCAGCGGGTGATGAGGTGATATTTTTTTTACTACAGTGTGATAAGTTCTACCAAACTGTGATGATAACTTTTTTATTTGAATCTGTCATGACAATGCCATGGAGCAAAGTGTTGACATGCTGTTTTACTATAGTATACACAGTCCAAAATCACTGACTATATGATATAATTCACTACTGTGATTATAATTTGTTCATAAGCAATTTTTAGAAGTGCAAGGAGGACTAATTTTTTGTCCATAAGTAATACAATGCAATGCTGGTAGCCTTCAAAAAATGTAGATATAAAAACATTGGCTTTTACAAATCCATGTCAATTCCATCATACATTGCTGGTAACTGGCATAATAATGTACTGATAGTTTGTTTAAGAAATAAAAATTTTGGATTTACAAATCCATGTCAATCCCATCAAACATTTGCTGCTAACTGGCATAACAGGGTACTGATAGCTTGCTTAAATTATAGAGATACACTTGCTTTGCATTACAAAGCCATGATAAAATCTACGATACAATGCTGATAACTGGAATGTTATGGGGCTCGTAGCTTGCACATTATGGTCCATGAAAAAAAATGCAGCCACCATCTTCCATTTTAATAGCACCTTCTTCATTTATCTTGCTAGGGGAGATTTGCATGTGCGTTTGTCATGTTCCAGACTCCCGCACACACCACATTTCCTTTTTGTCTTTGGTTTTGCAATCTCAAAACCTGATTACTTTCTTTTTGACTTTGGCCGCCCTTTCGTTATAGTCTTGGGAGGGTCTAGTATCAACTTTGCGTTTGAGGATGGAGCTGCACCAGGATGTGGGGGCTGGATGGAAAAAGCGTGATTGTTTTTGCTAGCATGTATCATCACCCGCACACTTTCTTGCTGTGTGGCAGGGTTACCCTGTCGCTGCACATTAGTAGCACTTTCTTGTTGTGTAGCGGTGTTCTCCTGTTGATTCACATTAGTGGCACTTGTTTGCTGTGTGGCTGGGTTCTTCGGATGTCTTGCATCGGGGGCGTTTTGGTGATGTGTGACAGGGTTGTCTTCATTCATCCGCCCCACATGTATCGAGCAGGGATCCGGCTGTCCTTGAAACGATCCTTTTGCTTCTTCCTTTTCCTTTCTTGCTTTTTTAAGTTGATTGTTCTTCAGGATTTCAAGCTCCTCCTTGAAATTATACAGGTGTTTTCTTGCCAATCTGGTCCCGTCATCTGTTAGGCAAGCATCTTTGGCCGATGCCTTAAATTCTTTAAGAATTGACGTGTATCGCATGACGCTTTTCCCCTCCTCTGGCATCGACTTCTTAATTGTCAGCTGTTCGAAATCAGGTTGAATAAGATCCTCCTCTGGATCCCAGGTCCACCTCTTTAGGATGTACTTTTCAGGTATATCGTATACCCCAATTTGGTCCATAACTCGTAGTACGTCCGCGCACAGTAGCCCGTCACGATCAAACTTGCAGCAACTACACGAGTATGTCTCTTCAACCATGTTTGCTTGCACATGGTAGTCCCTGTCTCCATATTTCGGTATTATCCCACGTACTGAGCTGACCTTGAAAGTACCATGATCCAATGCGTCGCATCTGTATGCTGATTTCACCTTCATCTCCACCTAGAACTTGCAAAACAAGTTATATGTGTATAGCCCCCACACCTGCATCTCCAGCGGGTTCATCGAGTACATTTCGGTTTCTTTGTACACTGTTTCCAACTGCTCTTTTGACACGCTAGCCATCACCTTATCCTGTATCGCAGTGTACAGTTGTGCGAATTCGACCAATGAGTTGTTTGGGTTGACATACTTCTTGAGCACAGAGTTAAATCCCTCACTTCTTGCCGTGGTCTGCAAGAACGGGAAAAAGTCGTGCATATAGTATACCGGGACCCAACACTTCCTGTTCTCCTACAGCCATTGGAAATGCTCATTGTCAGTCTAGCCATACGCTTCCATCACCACCCACCACTTGTGCTCAAACTCCTCAACTGCATTCATAATATAAACATGGTAACATCAAGTATTGGAGGATGGTAACATCTGTTTAATCATAGCTGGTAACTAGGAACACCAATGCTGTTTATAATTATGTCACACACACATGGTTACTTTAGTTGAAGGATCATGGTAAGTACTTTGTAGACAGGATAAGATTTTCTTTTCCAAAGCGAATACAACTCTGTGTGCGTAGTACAAGCAACATTTTTAACTAGCAACAAAAAGATACTCATATCAATCAGACTAGCTGGTGATTAAAAAGTTTTGTTGTAACTAGTGGGGTGAACAACTGAAATGTGTACATCAAACATGGACATTATAGGGGTAGTACAGAAAGCAACTAATGTAGGTAATTTTGTTATAATCCTCTGGTAGCTTGTCACTTTGTTAGATGGTAACTGTTGTTATCATGCATCTAAACCAATTTTCTATATGCCCATTTTTCTGTGTTTTAAGCTAGTGAGGGGTGGGAAGTAAAATACCAGTCAGGCTGTTGTCAACACAATCCTTGAATCCATTGTTTAGTGGGTCATTGTCAGCCATCAGCTTTCCAAGCTTCTCCTGTGCTTTTTTCATTATATGCCAGCGGCAATTCCTGTGTACTATCCCGATGAACACCTCATCAATAGCACTCCTCATTGCAAAATCTTGATCTGTTATTATGTTTTTTGGCGCAATTCCACCCATTGCATGCAAGAATGCATTAAACAGCCACACAAAGTTACCAAATAGTTCGTTTCGAACAAACCCACAACCAAATTGGATCGACTGCCCATGGTTATTAATGCCAATGAAGGGTGCACAGGGCATTTTGTACATGTTTGTCATGTATGTTATGTTAAATGAGATGACATCATTGTATCTAGCATATGCCCTGCGCGACGCACCATCTATCCAGAATAAATTCTCCACTCTGTCCTCATCATCAAGCTTTATTCTCCAATAGAAATCTGGATCTTGTGCCTTCATATCTTGGAAGTACGAGATTGTGCTCCCCACATCAGCATGGCGGTACTCCATCCGGAATTTAGCTCGCTGGTTTGCGATGTCCTTTGTTGTGTATGGTACATCTTTAGGATTCCCGTAGAACCATTCTATTAGTTGCATCTGTCTGGCTGTCTCTATGTTGCATCCGTGCAATATCTTCAAGAAGTCATGCTCATCTTTTGGAATGTTCCTATGTGATGATAGGAACTTTGTCAAGGACGGCTTTCTTATTAGAGGGTGGTTGTGGTCGTCGTTGAAGCGTTTGACTCTCCACCACGCATCCGTGTGGGTGATGTAAAGGTGGGCCGGACATCCCGACCTCACAACCTTCCCTCTTTTCCTCTTCTTCACGATGCCTTTTGGGTCCTGCACATCCTCTGTCTCTTCCTTGTTTGTTTTTGGCTTGCCGTATTTCCCACAAACCAGGAGGACTCTGCTTACAGTATTGTCTTTGATTGTTTTTTTGTATTCCACTCTCATTCCAAACCCATGTCTCTGTGCATATTGCCTGTAGTGTTCATAAGCTTCCTCAAAAGTATCAAACTTCATCGTTTCATCAGGAGGTTTCGGTGTGGAGTATGCCTCGGTATTTTTGTCTCCCTGTTCAGCATTCTCTCCCCCTGTTTCTGGACTCGCTGGCTCGCTGACTGAATGATCAAAGAAGCTTTCTCTCCCCCCTATGCTGCTAGTAGTCGGTTCTTTGCTTGTTTCTCGAACCATCGGGATGCTTCTAGAAGTAGCACCTGTAATGTTTTTGAAAGATGTTATTTTGTGTTATATTTTTTTGCATGCCAAAACTAGTGGTAACTTGTACTCCAGTTGCTTGGTAAAGTTTGCATGCATTAAGATGTTTTTTGTAGCTGTAAAGTGAAAGCATGTAATTCCAATTGCAATACATATTGCATGATAATTCGTATGCAGTAAGTGAGGTAACTGTGCCTAAATTCATTGTAACCAGTGAAAGCATGTAATTCCAATTGCAATACAGATTGCATGATAATTTGTATGCAGTAAGTGTCGTAATTGTACCTAAATTCTTGGTAACCTGTGTGCATCAAGCTACGTCATTTGTCAATTGTTTCATGGTCAATGTGATAGTTGTAAATAACCTAAGGTGGTAGTTGCAATTCAAGTGCGATGGTAACAAATTTGCGTACAAAATTGTGGTAGCATGGTAAATGTTTTACCTTCATCTGTTTTGGTAGAACCAAAGCTTGTCGTGTGTGCATATTCACACTGTTGGTTTGTCCCCACACCACTCATCATGACATCCACATTACCCCCGTTGTCATGCGCCATTTTCTTGTGTCGTAGCACCTGCTAGTACATATGATTGCACCAATTAATTTTCCACAATTACTAGCAATCTTGATTATTTTTTCACAACAACTATATTTTTTTCCTTCTAATGCCATGATAACTTCTGTTTTATAATAGGTATCGTTTTGGCAGTAACCAGCATATGGGAGTATGGCAGCGAAAGTTTCTATGAACCTCATTTCATGAACATCATTTTTTATCAAAAAAGAATGGTGGCAACAATGTAAATCAACACATGGTATTCTTGTAGTGTTTTTAGCACCTTTGGTTCTGAGTTTTTCCTGGTAATTTGTAATGAATTAGCATGATAACTTGTTCTGACATGGGTGTGTTCAATATATAAAGGAAGAAAGGGATCTTTTTTTATGTTGAATAAGTCTTACAAGATGCTGATTACTCAATGCACACACTCTGGTAATCTATTTTCAATCGAGATGGTATGTCTGTTTTAATGAGAAAATTCATACATGTATTTTCTAACTTGACTGTAAAAGATGAAATTTAGTCCATCTTTTTGTTGGTAACCTGACTGAATTTGAGTGGTAACTCAATTTCAACATAGGAATTACACACATGTAGTAAAAATACTACCTTTTTTGCATGCTTTAGTTCTTGTTGTTTTTTCCCCATGTTTTCCCCCCTTGATTTTATTGGTATCAAATGCAAATGCAGCATGGGTATAGAGGTTGAATCACTTACCTCCTTTCTTTTTTGACTGACTATGACGAAATTTGGACGAATTGATGATAACCCCTGTGATGCTCTTGTGGTAAACCGGGGCCCTCCCTCAAATCCTTGTGTTTTGGTGGTGTTTTTTCATGGTTTCCTTTTTTTTGGTGGATCTGATCTAGCATCGATGTTGCCGGCGATGGTGGCGCGTCGGGGAGAGAGGAGAGAACTGATCGGCGCATGTGGCTGTTTCTTGCGATGGAGGTAAGAAACTAGATTTTGGGTGGTAAGTCACGTGCAGGAGGGGGGAGGTGGGCCAAATTGGGCCTCGATGCGTTGCACGGGGAAGGACGCAGTAGGGGGGAGGTGGGCCTAGCGAGAGAAGTCTGGGTCATGGGTGGAGCTGCCGAATTGGATCACGCGCGGGGAGGGACGCAGGTTCCCGATCGTGCGGATCTGTCGCTAACCACCAGTCGGCTGGTGGTTAGTCGCATCCATAAGACAATGATAAATAGGTTTATCAATAAATACTAGTGTAATGCATAGTAATTTCTAAATTTAATCATACAAAGAGTAAAATTTGACTACTTATTTGGCTTTTATGTTTGATAATTGGCATATTGGGCTAGAATTTCAAAAATTACCTCCCACAATCTAATTCATATACGGATATATCCACTTCCATATCCATATTTGTGTCAAAATCTCATACAATATATTTTTTTAAAATTAAATTAAATTCGGATACAGATAATTTCCATTTTCATTTTAGTTCCGATGCAGATGTTTTGGACATGAATAGGCATTTTCACGAATATGAATATCGGATATTTAGGATTATCCACTACCAATTTCCACCCCTACTTTTAGATCATGAGAATTTTCATGTGTTATCAGATCAAGTTGTATATGAGAATTCAGGGACAATTGAGTGTAAAATCGCTGCACCGGTGAGTTGAGTTAATTCCATAAAACCACAACAATTATGTTGTCGTTAGCGAAAAACCATCATTTTATATTTTTTGACACACTACAGACGCGCGGACACTCATCTAAAATGCACCGAATGTAATGTTAATCGGTGACAAAAACACTGGATTCATGTTAACCATCGATCTACACACACAGATGCCACATGACCATCCCTAATATTAGGACATCTTCATAGCTGATCCACAAATTTTCTCCCACATCTGTACGTGGAGAGAGGGGGACAATCAAAGTTTTTCAATGAAAGACCTTGGTGAAGCTGCTTACATATTAGGCATCAAGATCTATAGAGATAGATCAAGACGCTTAATTGGACTTTCACAAAGCACATACCTTGATAAAGTTTTGAAAAAGTTCAAAATGGATCAAGCAAAGAAAGGGTTCTTGCCAGTATTACAAGGTGTGAAGTTGAGTCAGACTCAATGCCCGACCACAACAGAATTTAGAGAGAAAATGAAAAATATTCCCTATGCTTCAGCCATATGCTCTATCATGTATGCAATGCTGTGTACCAGAACTGATGTATGCTTAGCAATAAGTTTAGCAGGGAGGTACCAAAGTAATCCATGAGTGGATCACTGGACAACAGTCAAGAATATCCTGAAATATATACCTGAAGAGGACTAGGGATATGTTTCCCGTTTATGGAGGTGACCAAGAGCTAGTCGTAAATGGTTACATCGATGCAAGCTTTGACACTGATCCGGACGATTCTAAATCGCAAACCGGATACGTGTTTATATTGAACGGTGGAGCTGTCAGTTGGTGCAGTTCTAAACAAAGCGTCGTGGCAGGATCTACATGCGAAGCGGAGTACATAGCTTCTTCGGAAGCAGCAAATGAAGGAGTCTGTATGAAGGAGTTCATTTCCAACCTAGGTGTCATACCTAGTGCATCGGGACCAATGAAGATCTTCTGTGACAATACTGCTGCAATTGCCTTGGCAAAGGAATCCAGATTTCACAAGAGGACCAAGCACATCAAAAGACGCTTCAATTCCATCCGGGACCAAGTCCAGGTGGGAGACATAGAGATTTGCAAGATACATACGGATCTGAATGTTGCAGACCCGTTGACTAAGCCTCTTCCATGAGCAAAACATGATCAGCACCAAGACTCCATCGGTGTTAGAATCATTACAGTGTAATCTAAATTATTGACTCTAGTGCAAGTGAGAGACTGAAGGAAACATGCCCTAGAGGTAATAATAAAGTTATTATTTATTTCCTCATATCATGATAAATGTTCATTATTCATGCTAGAATTGTATTAACCGGAAACATGATACATGTGTGAATACATACACAAACTTAATGTCACTAGTATTCCTCTACTTGACTAGCTCATTAATCAAAGATGGTTATGTTTCCTAACCATAGACATGTGTTGTCATTTGATTAACGAGATCACATCATTAGGAGAATGACGTGATTGACTTGACCCATTCCGTTAGCTTAGCACTTGATCGTTTAATATGTTGCTATTTCTTTCTTTGTGACTTATACAAAGTTCCTACAACTATGAGATTATGAAACTCCCGTTTACCGGAAGAACACTTTGTGTGCTACCAAATGTCACAACGTAACTGCGTGATTATAAAGGAGCTCTACAGGTGTCTCCGAAGGTACATGTTGAGTTGGCGTATTTCAAGATTAGGATTTGTCACTCCGATTGTCAGAGAGGTATCTCTGGGCCCTCTCGGTAATGCACATCACTACAAGCCTTGCAAGCAATGTAGCTAATGAGTTAGTTACGGAATGATGCATTACATAACGAGTAAAGAGACTTGCCAGTAACGAGATTGAACTAGGTATTGGATACCGACGATCGAATCTCGGGCAAGTAACATACCGATGACAAAGGGAACAACGTATGTTGTTATGCGGTTTGACCGATAAAGATCTTCGTAGAATATGTAGGAGCCAATATGAACATCCAGGTTCCGCTATTGGTTCTATGTCATGTCTACATAGTTCTCGAACCCGTAGGGTCCGCACGCTTAACGTTACAATGATAGTTTTATTATGAGTTTATAATTTTTGATGTACCGAAGGTTGTTCGGAGTCCCGGATGTGATCACGGACAAGACGAGGAGTCTCAAAAAGGTCGAGACATAAAGATTGATATATTGGAAGCCTATATTTGGATATCGGAATCGTTCGGGTGAAATCGGGATTTTACCGGAGTACCGGGGGGTTACCGGAACCCCCCGGGGGTTAATGGGCCTACATGGGCCATAAGGGAGAAGAGGAGGGCCGGCCAGGGCAGGCCGCGCACCCCCTCCCCCCCTAGTCGGAATATGACAAGGAAGGGGGGGGGGCGGCGCCCCCCTTTCCTCTTTCCCCCTTCCCCCTTCCTTCTCCAACAAGGCAAGAGGGGGGAGTCCTACTCCCGGTGGGAGTAGGACTCCTCCAGGCGCACCCCTAGGGGGCCGGCCGCACCTCCCCCCTCCCTCCTTTATATACGGGGGCAGGGGGGACCGCATAACACACAAGTTGATCTTCGTGATCGTTCCTTAGCCGTGTGCGGTGCCCCCCTCCACCCTATTCCACCTCGGTCATATCGTTGCGGTGCTTAGGCGAAGCCCTGCGTCGGTAGAACATCATCATCGTCACCACACTGTCGTGGTGACGAAACTCATCCCCGACACCCTGCTGGATCAGAGTCCGGGGATCGTCATCGAGTTGAACGTGTGCTGAAGTCGGAGGTGCCGTACATTCGGTACTTGGATCGGTCGGATCGTGAAGACGTACGACTACATAACCGCGTTGTCATAACGCTTCCTCTTTCGGTCTACAAGGGTACGTAGACAACACTCTCCCTTCTCTTTGCTATGCATCACCATGATCTTGCGTGTGCATAGGAAAATTTTGAAATTACTACGTTCCCCAACAGTTAGTAAGCTTATTAAGTCATTTTGGAGGAAAAGAAGCTAACCCTAAGTCATTATGGTAAGCATATTGGAGGAAATAAAGCTAAGTCTAGGTCTTTATGCATTTGTTAAGCAAAACACTAGAGACACTTACCGTGATCATGGAGGTGTTGTAGCGGGGTGGCTCGTGCCAGTAGCTGGAGAATGATCGTGTGATGCTTGTCTTGAGTTACGCTGCACCAAAGATCATTTCCAATGTCTCGTTATCATGATGACACTCAAATGTTAAGACTAGCCATTAATGTCCATTCAAATTAAACTCACCGTGGTCCCAGGAGCAATCACTGGCATCGGCGGAGCGGTCTGACCGGACTTCTCGCACACAGACTGCACATTTGGTTTTGACGACTCAATCATACTAGTTAGTAAAGAGACAAACACCGAGCATATTTTCTTTCATTGTTCTTTGGCTAAACTCCTTTGGTGTTGCATCCGACATTGGCTTCATGTTAATTGGAACCCCTCGTCCTTCGAGGACCTGTGACGCTGTGCTTCTGCTTTATCTGGGGTGACTAAAAGGGTTTTTTGGGTTGGCTGGGCTGCGATATGTTGGGCGCTCTGGACTACTAGAAACAAGTTTACTATTGAGCATGTCTTCCCGGCTAACCCTGTGAGTTGCTTATTTAAAGCTAATGTCTTCTTCCAGCATTGGAGATTATTGACTAAGGAGGCGGACCTTGAGGCTTTTGAAGATATGGTATCTAAGATGCGGTCGACGGCTTCCTGCCTGCTGCGGCACTCTCGGACGACGTCTTAGCTTTGTCCTATTGGTTTTGGCGCTGGCCTGCGTGCCATGATAGGCTAGGGTGCCATGTAATCGTACTTGCTAGTTGTTGCTTAATACTCTATTCGTTTGGTGTTGGTGTTGTGACTCTGCCTGGTGGCTTTATTTATAAAGTCGGGCGTATGCCTTTTCTCTAAAAAAATACTCGTTTAGAAGGTAGTAGGAATCTAGAAACAACTCAGGTGGCATGGCATGTTAAAACCTACAGGGGATAGAATCACAATGAAACACGAAAGGAAGAAAGAACCACGAGAAAATCCTCAACAAACTACGGAGGATGCAGTAGTGACTATATTCAATGGTCGACGATCAAGCGATGTAAACTCACTTGGGCTGTTTTCATGTGTACTCACCGGGTCTGTTCTCCAAATTATGTTTTCATCCGGTACCATTAACCTGACCTCCAGTTCTCAATTGGATAACATGATATCAACATTTCAAGAGTTTCTGAACCTCGGGTACAAAAACGAGAACAAAAGACACCCAGATCTGGTGCTTCGACCATCACTTTCCCTTCGAGATGGTCATTCGCTATGCACCGAAATTTATTCTATATTTTCTTCATCTATCTAAATCTCTCCACCTTACTATATCATATAACAACTACTCTACTTAAAAACGAAAAGATCAGAAAACTTGATGTAAACAGTTCTAGCACCTTACTTCGCATATTTGGCAACAGGTTTCAACTGCCTGATGGCCGGTAGCTGCTCAATATCAGAAAACACCATCACAAGGTCATAATACGGTAGTAAATCCTATAGGAAGCATTCTGTTTTCTCAATTTTTTGATGGCGTCTTCTTTGATCTGGGTTTTCTAACACATTAGAAAGGCCTCTCATACTTGTTTTGGGTTGAGGCCCGGGCCAGGGGGTTGCGGATAAGTTGTTCATGTCCATCTCTACAAGCGGACACTTGGTGAGACTCCTCGACCAACCGTGGACGTCATTAATTGGTTGTTGCAAGAGTACCAATGGTGTCAAATTTCTTCCCCTTCCTCTGGACCGGCGGAAATTCAGCTACGACTTGTGATGAAGGATGGAAGACTTTTTGTGATGCGAGTCGAGATTGTCATTAGGTTGTAAATGGATCTATTGCAATACTTGTGTGAATCCATATTATAAAAGGAGATCGATTCTTCTGATAATAAGTCGACAAATTTATATGACTCATGCGCTTATGAGTTCCATCTGAAGATGCTCATTGACAAAGGATGTAACTCTTCACAAAATGATCCTCATAACCAGTATACTCCTTCGGTTTCAAGGTACAATATAGATATAAGCTTTTTCAAGTCCAAACTTCATAAATTTTGATCAAGTTTATAAAAAAATTTAAAAACATCCTCTGGTATCCTTTCCGCGTTGGGAAAAACTGCCCGTAAAATTCATACTGCCCGTAAAATTCATTTAAGGCGAACCGGGAATCGATTTTACGGGATGGTAATTTAGCACGTCTGCTAGAGATGATTTAAGCTAAGACTAGCTTGGCCATATATAATTCACTCACGTGAAAGGCAAGATGCTTAATTGCCTGACAACTGACAGCACAGTGAATTTGCAACTGCGTGTGCATAGGAAGACGTGACAGACATGCGATAGTGAGCAGGCCACGGAGGCAGCCCAGGGTGATAGATAAGAGAAACCGCACCAATAAAATACTTTGAGCGCTGAGAGCATCCCATTCCGAGAGAGCTTTTACAATTTTTAGAGATGTTAACCCTCTTCTGATCTTCTCTTCCAAACCAAACTAACCCACGAGGCGTTGCACTTGCGGACTTCCCGCCGTGATCAGATCAATCCGATCACCGGCACTGCCCACCGCTACCACCGATCGATTCATTCGCGCGCCATGGCAGCTGAAACAGATCACCACCGACGCGCTGATCACGTCGTGCTGTTCCCGTTCATGGCGCAGGGCCACCTCGCGCCGTTCCGCTGCCTCGCCGCCCTCGTGCGCCGCTGCCGGCCGGACGCCCGGGTCACCTTCGTCGCCACCTCCTGCACGGCCGAATCCCTCCGCGCCCACCTCGACGACGAAGGCATCGCCGTCCACGCCATCCCCTTCAGCCCCGCCAACGCCAGCGTACGCTCCTTCCAGCGGCTCATCGACCTCTTCCTCGCCTCCGAGTCCCTCCGTCCGGCGTTCCACCAGTTCATCGTGGAACTCAGACGCTCCGACCCCCTCGCCGACGTGCACGTCGTGGCGGACATGTTCCTGGCCTGGACGGTGGACGTCGCCCGCGGCGACCCCGGCGTCACGCACTCCGTCCTGCTCACCAGCAGCGGCTACGGCTCGGCGCTCTACTTCTCGCTCTGGAACAGCGTCCCGCTTGTCCCCAACGACGAGGATGACGAATGCTTCATCCTCCCGAGCTTCCCGGACATCAGCGTCCACCGTTCGCAGCTCACCGATCACCTCGCGGCGGCCGACGGCTGCGACTGTTAGCAGTAATCTTGATTAGACTATTAGTTAGTGCATGCGTGGCTGTTAGTTGCGTAGCTGGGTCATGGAGATATTCCAGGTAGTAGTTGTTGGGCATGCGTTTCTGTTGGAGGCTCGCCGCATCGTGCGCACGTTGGAGCGCATCGTGGGCGTCGGCCAGAGCAAACGGATCACGCATGCACCAGAGAGAGGTGGGCAGCGTCGTGTGTGTACCTGTGTTAGCCCGGGTATAAATACCCCCGTGTACTGCTTGTTGATGCATCGGTGTGAGCCAGCGATGTAGCCATTGAAAAGATAAGAAGATTAGGGCGTGCGTGCGCCCCGTGGCGGCGTTCGTGCGTCGCCCGGAATTTCTTGTATCTTGTGTCTTTCTTCTACTTCTAGCCGAGAGTGAGAGAGGGCTGCGGTTCCAACAGCGACGCGCGGTCCACCTTCATCCGCAGGCAGATCGCCGCCTTCTCACGTGCCGACGCGCTGCTCGTGAACACCGCCGAGAAGCTGGAGCCAAAGGGATTAAGCATGCTTAGGCAATGGCTCCACAATGTCCCGATATTCCCGGTCAGGCCGCTGCTCCGGGCAGCAAGATCGGCATTGCCGGAGAAGGCGACAACGACTAGCCCCATCTTGGCTTGGCTCGGCAAGCAACCCCCAGGCTCGGTGCTGTACGTGTCGTTCGGGTCGCTGTACACGATCTCCACGTCGCAGGCGACGGAGCTGGCAATGGGGCTAGAGAACGGCAGCGAGTCGCCGACATGAACGGCAGCGAGTCGCCGTCGTCGGGTCTGCCGGAGGGGTTCGTGGAGAGAATGGAGGCGGCAGGGCGCGGGCTGGTGGTGCAGTGCTGGGCACCGCAGGTGGAGATCCTGGCGCACCCTGCCACGGGCGCCTTCCTGACACACTGCGGGTGGAACTCGGCGCAGGAGAGCCTCGCAGCCGGCGTGCCGATGGTCGGGTGGCCGCTCTCAGCGGAGCAGTTCTACAATGCCATGTTGCTAGCGGAGGAGATGGGGGTGTGCGTGGAGCTGGCGCGCAGCGCGTCGGCGGCCATGACGAGGGACGAGGTGGCGGAGGCGGTGGAGTGGGTGCTCGGCGAGACGTCCAGAGTGCGCGCCGCGATGAGGCGGAAGGCCGCCGAGGTGAAGGAGGTGATCGACGCTGCTACCGACGGCGACTGCGATGAGTCGTCGCTGGGAGTGACCCGGAGGTTCTTGGAGGCGATGGCACGTACGCGATGATGGGATAGACGTCACGGTTCGATTGGCTGCATAGTGCTATTCGATTAGGGGTGATACGGATCCGATACTGCTCCTACCACTTCTATTTCCATATTTTCAAAACGAATATGAATATCAATACAGATGTTATCAGATATGAATGCGGATCGGATGTTATTCGAATACAGATACATATTGGATGTTAGTTGATTCGGAACGGATAGGAATAATAGCGACATATTGCTTAAGAAAATTAGTGGATAGCTATGTGACATTATATAATCGACTTCAATGTACAATAAGACAACGATAAATATATCCACCAGTCGACTGGCGGTTTGCTTCAAATCCGCACGACTTGATAGCCGTCCGATCCGGATCCAACGGCCCGTGTCGCCCCTGGTGCGCGCAGCGCGGGTGGCGGTAGCCGTTACCATCGCTGTGTGTCGCTGACTAGTGGGTCCACTGGAACCGCCCATATCGCCCAATGCCACGATCCCCACTCGCCCCCTCTCGCCGTTCGCCCGCACTACTTCTTCTTCCTCTGCTTCGGGCCTGTCCATTCGAATCTCCTCTCGCTCCCCTCCCCCTCGTGCGCGACGGTTGCTGCTGGTGGCGCGTTCCGGTTCGCGGCGGACGGCGTCTGAATCCGCGGTGAGGAACGCATTCCCCGCCCCTGTTTTCCTTCCTCTTTTTGCTCCGCTGCTCTGGTCCGCCATTGATTTAGGTTGGAGCCGTCGAATCTGGTAGATTGTTGTTCCTATTAGGTTAGATTAAGGCCGGCTTCTAATTTCTGAGTCGACGTTGAGCAGCCCATCCCCCATTCCCCCACCCATCCACCCGCCCCGCTCTGTATTTCCTGTTGCTCCGCCTCCATGCTTCGCCGTTGATTTTTGGTGCTCGGACTCTTTGATTCTGGCGGTTGTTGTTGCTATTAGGCTAGGTTATGTCGCCTTCTAAGTTCAGTTTGAATATGGTTCGGACATCTGGTTTAATTTTGTGGTAATCGTGGGTGTCGATAGGTCTTAGTGGTGGTAAGTGTGGTTGGTTCTAATAGGGATTTTGTTATGGTGTTACTGTTGTGGATGTGGTTGTTTAGGACATCCAATAATGTTTGGTGTTTATGAATTTCAAGTTGTGCATCAGTGGATGAGGATTTAAAAAGCAACCCTAAGTTTTTTCACATAATGTTGTTTTATGTTGGTTTTGTTAGATGCGGTTTGTCCATTGATTAGGCTTTTGTGCTGCTCCAATTAGCTTGTTTACAATGCTTGATTTGCTTGTTATGTCTTGTTCTGTTCAATTATCATGATGTCTATATTGAACTTACCAACTATATTGCACTCAAATTACCAGATGCTTTAAACTCTGTTATTTATCAGTGTTGTCTTGTTATGGTTGAATTATCATGGTGATGGTTTTACACTTACCTCTGTCATCTTACCGTAGTTACCATAAGTTTTTGCTAGACTAACTATATGCAGCACAACGCTTATTTCTCATTCATTTTGTTTTGGTTGGGTTATTAATGAGCATGTGTGAATGCTATTTCTTATCATTGGTAATTTGGTTGTAACTTACCAATTGCATTATGCCTCAATTATTAGTCTCACATGCTTTTTATATACCTGTGCTATCTGTTTTACTTTTTTTTAGCATGTGCGACCAATTTGCAGTTTGCTTGTTTCCTTTTATCAGCTGTATTATTGCTTTGTCAAACACCGGTTTTATAAACAATGTATTCCTTTTTTTCCTACGTGTCAGGGAGACAATGCCGAGGAAGCGTAAAGGAGATGGCGATGGAATCGATGAGGTTCCTTCAAAAAAGGCGAAACGCCCTCCTCCGCGGAACAGAGCCTCACCCAGTTCGCTTCTTCTAGCATGCAAGGACATGAATGATGACAAGAAGGGTGCCATTGATGATATGGATTTAACTAGCCTTCGAAATATCCAATGTGACCATCTATTCAACAATCTCAGTGTGTGGCTTGTTGATCTCTACGACCCCAATTCGCATGAGGTGGTCGTACCAGGCCGAGGCAGGCTTCCGGTCAATGAAGAATACGTGCATCGTGTTATGGGTGTGCCGCGTGGAGGGAATGATGTCCCTTAAAACCTCCCATCTGAAACTGATATTGAGTTAGGGCTTGAGTTGTTTGGCGAGCTCAGATATGCCCCTAAAATGACTGATCTTGTTGATCTCATAAAGGGTTCTGAAAATTCTGATGACACTTTCAAGCGTATGTGGCTTCTGCTTGCGGGGAATACAGTCATTACCCCGACCACCTCCAACAAAGTTAGCCCCCGTTGGTATGCTGTGCTGGTAAGTTTTTTTATGAATATGTCATTTTCTTTCTTGTGTGCCTGATAACTTTACTATATGTCAGTGTGATAACTTTCATATTTTTTGTGGTGCATTCGGTGAACTTCAGTGCTGTTTTTTATATTGCAGTGTGACATCAATGGTGTTAAAAATCTCAATTGGTCCAAATTTATTGCTGATGAACTGCACAAGGCGCTGTTGAAACGCAAGCCTACCAGGGGTTGCCTTCTTTTCTACAATTTAAGTGACGATGCTTTCCTCTTACCTTCTCTTTTGTCATTTGTCATTTTCTTTGTCATTTTGTGGCTGATTTTTGTAAGTGTTTACCATGGCGCTTGTGTTTTTCTTATCAACTATTGTACATTCATGCGATTGATCTTTCTGGACTTGGCATCGAACTGCCTGATGGTCCTTTTCCCATCAATGTATGGACAAAGAAGCTGATAACTCTTGTCCTCAACAAGGATGTTCAGGCTGACAAAGTTTCTTTCGGGAAACTACCGGTAATATATATCTATGTTTTTCAGTTCACAGTCTGCTTTGCAACTGCACTTTATTTTCATTGTTTTTTTGTTGTTACTTATCTGTGATGGCTACATGTTTTTCCAGTTGAAGCCTGAGTTTGGCATGAATTTCTGTATGTTTGGTAGTCTGGAAGGTCTTGACAAGTTTATGCGTGTTCATACTGCCCCAAGCTGCAGTGAAGAGGTGAGCATGTAACCTAGTTTCTTGATTTTTTTTTTGCTATTTTATGTTCTTTCATTGGCTGATAAATTATTTTTTGCACCCATTGTGGTTACCCTGATTTGTTGCCAACTTGTCACTCTTTACTAATCTGGATGATTTCCATTGTGGCATATCCTCTATATAAAATAATAATTATGATGCAACCATGTGATAATTATTAGTGCAATGCCTTGATAACTTTGCAGCATTTCTGTGATAACTTGATATCATGATAATTTTTGGTTGCATTTATTATGATGATTGTAGCATTCCTGTGATAACTTGATATTCATGATAACTTTTGTTGCATTTTTGTGATAACTTACTAGTTATTTCCATTCTTTTTTCATTTTTTTATGTTGAACAGAAATTTGCCAAATCAACTCAGATAGTTGCTCGATTCACGTCCGCCATGGCTGGCATCCTAGGCAATCTTGTGGAATCATTCACCGCTTTAGATGATGAGGGCCATTCACATGCATCCTGTCAGCTAGACGCTGGATTGAACGTTATCTCCTCTGCCGCCCGTACGACGTCAAGGACTACGCGGTCATCGCAAGGCAGGCGGACAGAAAGTGATGGAAAGAATGTGGCTGAAGATTCTGACAGCGATGACGATTATCACGGAGGCGATGATTCTGATTCTGACGCTGACTCTGATGATGATGATGATGACTATCGAGTTGTTCGTCGTCGCCCTAAAGATCCTTTTGTTGCTTCAGGCAGTGGTACCGTGGATGTAGACATGGGCAGCGGTCCAGCTGCTGATGAGACCACACATCTTGATGGTGCAACTGTCAAAGCCCATGATGGCACAAGACCAAATGTTGAAGACACCCCTGTCCGCCCTGTCGGCGATAACCTCGTTGAGTCTCAAATCTTACTCACTGGAACATCTCATGCAACATCCGTCAAATCAGGTGATCGAGGGCTTAGCCAGCAAGGTCTGACAGACACGCAAGCTGAGGCGGCCACTGACTCTTCTGTCAAGCGGTGCCGTGCTGAGCTTTTGAAAAATTTGGCTTACCAGAGGCGCAAGAAGCTGATGCTACCATCACCCCCCCGTTCAGCTTCACCAACTGTGCCATCACCCCCCCGTCCAACTTCACTAGTTGTGCCTGCCAGCCCATCGCAAAGGCCGTCTTCACCAATTGCACTGTCAGCATCTGAGATTCATGAAGCTGTGAAGAAAGTTGTGGTCCAGGAGCTTGGTATACGCGTGGCTGCAAAGGGAACCGGTGCCTCCGTCCCACTGTCCACCTTGCGGAAAGAGGCCCCACGCAGGTGAATTATTATTTTCCAATGTCCTTCTTATCAATTATGTGCCTGAAACAACATGGTAAATATAGTTGTTTGAGTAAGGTAGTTTGGGTAATTTCATGCCGGTGATCAACTTGCTTATTTTTCATCTGCAGGGCCCCCTGGTAATTTAGAGTTACCAATCTTGATAGTTTTATGTGCTTGTAAGATTTGGTTATTTTTTTCATTCAGTGCACCTATGAAACAAGTTGCTGCTGCTAAGGGTTCTCCAAGTGTACCAGGAAAAAGGTGTTCACATACCTATCTAGTTTGCAGTTATTCAAAAATAATTGTTGGTTTTTTTGTTCATATGATTTGATAACTTTATATTTCTAGTCCTTGGTAACTTTGTAATTTTTTTCCTTGGATGCTACTTATACCTGAAGTATGTGACATCCTTTTTTGATTGAAGCATGTGGTAACTCAGGTTTAACAACATGTGTAATCTCACTACTACCCTTGTATACTGATTTTTTCAGTCGTTCAAAAGATAAAAGTGCAATGAAAAAGGTGAAATTCGCCAAGACCAGATCCTCTCCACGACTAAGGGCAACATTGTCGCAGACAACGTCATCGGAGACAACAGAAGTTATCCATCTTGATGAATCTCCCACGGCGACATCTCCGTCTGAAAAAGCAGCAACATCTAGCGAGGGTGCATCTGATGCTGTTGCGGCGACATCGGCTGGTGTTTCTGATGACGCTGTTTTTCAGCTAGCTACAACAACTGTTACTGCTGCTATTGAAGATATCGCCAGCATGGCTGTAGCGATTGAATGCGAAAATGAAGTCGTCCCTAATATAGCGCATGATGGAAGTGAAGGTAGTTCAGTTCGCCATCACATTTGTTTTTTGTTTCTTGTATTTTTATGATGTTTTTTGTTGACGATATGTTTAATCTTTTTCCGCTGTAGCTGAGAAAGTTGTGGGAAGTACCAGAGACAATATGCCTACTGATACGGCTACAACTGGAGGTGAAAAGAATGATGCCGATAATCCTGTTGTCACAGGTTGGTAACTTAATTTTCTTATGTTGATAACTTGTCTGTCTAATACATGATAACTCAAGATATTGTTTCTGGCACTAACAAATACAATGTCATCTACATGTTTTCCTGATGCCTTTTTTCCTTATTTGTGTGTTACTTGTGATGTTTTGAAGCAGTAGCTGACCCTGCATTGGAGTTGAGCACCCCTGGAGCTGGAAACTACGATGGTAATTTTACGCCACCCAGCTGCTCTCTTGGGCTGGATGCCATCTTTGGTGCGAGTCCTCAAGTGCCACCATCTACTGAAGCAACCGCAACGGCTCAAGTTGCACCAACGTTGGCTCAAGTACCACCTGCAGCACCAGAAGCACCTGCGGCGGCGCCATCTGCTCAAGTACCACCTGCAGCACCAGAAGCACCTGCGGCGGCGCCATCTGCTCAAGTACCACCTACAGAACCAGCTACTTGCCCTGACGTCGTTCTAGGGCTCGCAGCTCCTGTTGATGCTGACTCGAAGGGCAAGGCAGTGATGAAAGTTACCAAGGCTCAACCAGTTGCTTGGGCTCCGCCACCCAACAACTCTGGTAAGTGAAGACCTTGTGTCTTCGCTTTTATGTCGCGAGAGTGATGGATTGAGATATGTCAGTGTTCATCGTATTGTTTTGTGCCTTGGTGTGCTCTTTTTATTTATGTGTTTGGAACTTTCTATCATTCCGTGTGTATGGATGAATGTAATACTACTTATATGCTTTGTGTGATGTAAATGAACATATGTGCTTTCAGTACCCGTAATATATATTTCTGTTGTGTCCGCTACAATATTTTGTACGATGCTAGCATAGACGATAAGTCCATCCTCCTCCCCCCGTGTAACTTTGTCAGTTTTGAAAGCCGGTGTTATCTGTTACTGACTTTTATTAAGCGCGTGATACGTACATCTCCTATCATTACCTATTTATTTTCCTTAATTCATTGTCATGCTTACAAAACAATACTGTACTCGTAGTTATTCATATGAACTTTTTCATTACTCCTTCAATTTTTTCTAATCACCCTGATAACTCCATATGACATATCTTGGTAACTCAAATGTTCAAATCATGTCAATTTATGATCCATTGACACCATAACTCCAGCCATATGCATTCTTTACCAATTCTGGGCTATACAATTCTTTTTGATCTTCTTTTTAACATGTTATGATGATTAGTTTATATCACAGCTGTTCCTCGTTATGCACCAGTGTTATCTAATTTGTTCCTTAAAAGGTCCATACATGTGTGCTGGTAATCCACATTCACATTGCCTGGTATCTTCTATATTGTGTTCCTGATAACTTCTTGTATCTTGTCTCAATTTTTAATACCTGATTTTTTTTGCAACAATTTATGTTGTTTATCACTACTGTTCATGTCCTCATCGCTCTTTTTTTATTTAAGTAACACCGGAAGCTGGTCGTGTGCAAGTGTATGATGTTGAGATTGACGATGATGAGGTTCTCATGTGATGGGAAGAATTTGAACATGGCAATCCAGCATTAAAAGGGAAATCTAATGTTCAAATAGGTGATTTTTTTCTGCTCCATGAACATTGCAACCCTTGCACAAACCACTTTCTTTGTTTTTTCAATTATGGACCACCACTTGATAATCAAAACATGTGGCAGTTGATATGTTTTGACCCATCACTTGATAATTCTTTCTCCCATCTGATGATAATTCATGGTTTTTCCTTTTTTCCGTTTCTACCAGACAACCCCCAAAGTCCAACATTTGTTACACCAGAGTTACCACCTCGCACAGAGCATTTAGTACGCAGTTCAACACCTAAATCCTTTATTCGGAAAGTTAGGGTCACCCACCCGTCCAAATACCTGCTCCCACCTTTTGCCACCCTCACACCGAGCGAGGAGGAAGAGTACGTTTATAATGAAGTTATCAAGCATACTACTGATTCTAACTCTAAGATTAAAGAGTATGTTTCCATCCTTTTTCTCATCTTTCTTAACACAAATCATTATTTTGTGCGCCTTTTTTAAATGTATTTTTTAAATCTTTTTTTTGTTTTTTGTTTTTTGTAGTGTTAGGGTCATCAACATTGATGGTAGGTGGGTTACCCTTGGTGAGCTTGCCAATTGTGTGAAGGGAGTTGGGCAACTATCAACCAGCATTGCCGAGTTACATGTTCGCGTTCTCCAGTATAAGGAAACGCCAAACAGGCTCATCTTCCCTTGGGTGCTCTCTGTGTATCTGTTGTTAGGAGACTTCAAATCCAAGTGTTTACTGAAGTATTTTCGACGGGACAAGTTTTACATTCTTAGTCACCAGGATCAGGTATGTTATGTTTGATGGATCTGGTAACTGTACAGTTAGTGTCTTGGTAACTTCTTGATAATATCATGTAACTTCCTGTTATTTGCGGATATTGTTTGTTCTTAACGTCATGATAACCTGTTTCATGCACACTGGTAACTTTTGACCTTTCTGCCCTGATAACTTGTTTTTCTAGTTGCCTCCCATGTGAATTTCATGACCATTTGTTATCTTGGTAATTTTGTTTCTTTTCCAACTACTTTTATGCTTACTGCCTTTTAAAATTTTTCAGCTGCTATTCCCTGCTTTGCAAAAGTTGGGCCGCGGTCCAGATGACGGGCATTGGTATGTGTTGTCACTAAATCTTAGGGCGAAGCGGTTTGAAGTTCTAGATTCATTGTGTGACCAAGATAGTCCTTCTCTTCTCGAGCATGCGACAAGATACATGAACGCAATAAAGAAGGCCTGGTTGATAAATTACAAGGACTCGCATAAGCAGATCGAGGACTATGAACTTGTGTACATTGATGTGTTGAAACAGGAAAATGGGTTAGTTGTGGATTACTCACTCTCTTTTTAACATCCCAACTACATGTTTGTCATCCCTGTTTATTTTGACCCGGTCCGAAACTCCAATTAAACTGATTTTGTGTTGTTTTTTTCATCATAAATGTTTCAGCATTGATTGTGGATTTTTCGCCTGCACGTACCTTGAGGTGTGGGATGGCAAAAATGTTCCAGCCTTAACTCATGAACAAATTCCAGCTCTCCGGAAAATTATGACATTGAGGTGGTTAGATCATTATCAAAACAAATGCAAACAGTGGCGCTATCATCTGTTCGGCAGCGGGTGATGAGGTGATATTTTTTTTACTACAGTGTGATAAGTTCTACCAAACTGTGATGATAACTTTTTTATTTGAATCTGTCATGACAATGCCATGGAGCAAAGTGTTGACATGTTGTTTTACTATAGTATACACAGTCCAAAATCACTGACTATATGATATAATTCACTACTGTGATTATAATTTGTTCATAAGCAATTTTTAGAAGTGCAAGGAGGACTAATTTTTTGTCCATAAGTAATACAATGCAGTGCTGGTAGCCTTCAAAAAATGTAGATATAAAAACATTGGCTTTTACAAATCCATGTCAATTCCATCATACATTGCTGGTAACTGGCATAATAATGTACTGATAGCTTGGTTAAGAAATAAAAATTTTGGATTTACAAATCCATGTCAATCCCATCAAACATTTGCTGCTAACTGGCATAACAGGGTACTGATAGCTTGCTTAAATTATAGAGATACACTTGCTTTGCATTACAAAGCCATGATAAAATCTACGATACAATGCTGATAACTGGAATGTTATGGGGCTCGTAGCTTGCATATTATGGTCCATGAAAAAAATGCAGCCTCCATCTTCCATTTTAATAGCACCTTCTTCATTTATCTTGCTAGGGGAGATTTGCATGTGCGTTTGTCAAGTTCCAGATTCCCGCACACACCACATTTCCTTTTTGTCTTTGGTTTTGCAATCTCAAAACCTGATTACTTTCTTTTTGACTTTGGCCGCCCTTTCGTTATAGTCTTGGGAGGGTCTAGTATCAACTTTGCGTTTGAGGATGGAGCTGCATCAGGATGTGGGGGCTAGATGACAAAAGCGTGATTGTTTTTGCTAGCATGTATCGTCACCCGCACACTTTCTTGATGTGTGGCAGGGTTACCCTGTCGCTGCACATTAGTAGCACTTTCTTGTTGTGTGGCGGTGTTCTCCTGTTGATTCACATTAGTGGCACTTGTTTGCTGTGTGGCTGGGTTCTCTGGATGTCTTGCATCGGGGGCGTTTTGGTGATGTGTGACAGGGTTGTCTTCATTCATCCGCCCCACATGTATCGAGCAGGGATCCGACTGTCCTTGAAACGATCCTTTTGCTTCTTCCTTTTCCTTTCTTGCTTTTTTAAGTTGATTGTTCTTCAGGATTTCAAGCTCCTCCTTGAAATTAGGTGTTTTCTTGCCAATCTGGTCCCGTCATCTGTTAGGCAAGCATCTTTGGCCGATGCCTTAAATTCTATAAGAATTGACGTGTATCGCATGACGCTTTTCCCCTCCTCTGGCATCGACTTCTTAACTGTCGGCTGTTCGAAATCAGGTTGAATAAGATCCTCCTTTGGATCCCATGTCCACCTCTTTAGGATGTACTTTTCAGGTATCTCGTATACCCCAATTTGGTCCATAACTCGTAGTACGTGCGTGCACAGTAGCCCGTCACGATCAAACTTGCAGCAACTACACGAGTATGTCTCTTCAACCATGTTTGCTTGCACATGGTAGTCCCTGTCTCCATATTTCGGTATTATCCCACGTACTGAGCTGACCTTGAAAGTACCATCATCCAATGTGTCGCATCTGTATGCTGATTTCACCTTCATCTCCACCTAGAACTTGCAAAACAAGTTATGTGTGTATAGCCCCCACACCTGCATCTCCAGCGGGTTCATCAAGTACATTTCGGTTTCTTTGTACACTGTTTCCAACTGCTCTTTTTACACGCTAGCCATCACCTTATCCTGTATCGCAGTGTACTGTTGTGCGAATTCGACCAGTGAGTTGTTTGGGTTGACATACTTCTTAAGCACAGAGTTAAATCCCTCGCTTCTTGCCGTGGTCTGCAAGAACAGGAAAAAGTCATGCATATAGTATACCGGGACCCAACACTTCCTGTTCTCCCACAGCCATTGGAAATGCTCGTTGTCAGTCTAGCCATACGCTTCCATCACCACCCACCACTTGTGCTCAAACTCCTCAACTGCATTCATAATATAAACATGGTAACATCAAGTATTGGAGGATGGTAACATCTGTTCAAACATAGCTGGTAACTAGGAACACCAATGCCGTTGATAATTATGTCACACACACATGGTTACTTTAGTTGAAGGATCATGGTAAGTACTTTGCAGACAGGATAAGATTTTCTTTTCCAAAGCGAATACAACTCTGTGTGTGTAGTACAAGTAACATTTTTAACTAGCAACAAAAAGATACTCATATCAATCAGACTAGCTGGTGATTAAAAAGTTTTGTTGTAACTAGTGGAGTGAACAACTGAAATGTGTACATCAAACATGGACATTATAGGGGTAGTACAGAAAGCAACTAATGTAGGTAATTTTGTTATAATCCTCTGGTAGCTTGTCACTTTGTTAGATGGTAACTGTTGTTATCATGCATCTAAACCAATTTTCTATATGCCCATTTTTCTGTGTTTTAAGCTAGTGAGGGGTGGGAAGTAAAATACCAGTCAGGCTGTTGTCAACACAATCCTTGAATCCATTGTTTAGTGGGTCATTGTCAGCCATCAGCTTTCCAAGCTTCTCCTGTGCTTTTTTCATTATATGCCAGCGGCAATTCCTGTGTACTATCCCGATGAACACCTCATCAATAGCACTCCTCATTGCAAAATCTTGATCTGTTATTATGTTTTTTGGCGCAATTCCACCCATTGCATGCAAGAATGCATTAAACAGCCACACAAAGTTACCAAATAGTTCGTTTCGAACAAACCCACAACCAAATTGGATCGACTGCCCATGGTTATTAATGCCAATGAAGGGTGCACAGGGCATTTTGTACATGTTTGTCATGTATGTTATGTTAAATGAGATGACATCATTGTATCTAGCATATGCCCTGCGCGACGCACCATCTATCCAGAATAAATTCTCCACTCTGTCCTCATCATCAAGCTTTATTCTCCAATAGAAATCTAGATCTTGTGCCTTCATATCTTGGAAGTACGAGATTGTGCTCCCCACATCAGCATGGCGGTACTCCATCCGGAATTTAGCTCGCTGGTTTGCGATGTCCTTTGTTGTGTATGGTACATCTTTAGGATTCCCGTAGAACCATTCTATTAGTTGCATCTGTCTGGCTGTCTCTATGTTGCATCCGTGCAATATCTTCAAGAAGTCATGCTCACCTTTTGGAATGTTCCTATGTGATGATAGGAACTTTGTCAAGGACGGCTTTCTTATTAGAGGGTGGTTGTGGTCGTCGTTGAAGCGTTTGACTCTCCACCACGCATCCGTGTGGGTGATGTAAAGGTGGGCCGGACATCCCGACCTTACAACCTTCCCTCTTTTCCTCTTCTTCACGATGCCTTTTGGGTCCTGCACATCCTCTGTCTCTTCCTTGTTTGTTTTTGGCTTGCCGTATTTCCCACAAACCAGGAGGACTCTGCTTACAGTATTGTCTTTGATTGTTTTTTTGTATTCCACTCTCATTCCAAACCCATGTCTCTGTGCATATTGCCTGTAGTGTTCATAAGCTTCCTCAAAAGTATCAAACTTCATCGTTTCATCAGGAGGTTTCGGTGTGGAGTATGCCTCGGTATTTTTGTCTCCCTGTTCAGCATTCTCTCCCCCTATTTCTGGACTCGCTGGCTCGCTGACTGAATGATCAAAGAAGCTTTCTCTCCCCCCTATGCTGCTAGTAGTCGGTTCTTTGCTTGTTTCTCGAACCATCGGGATGCTTCTAGAAGTAGCACCTGTAATGTTTTTGAAAGATGTTATTTTGTGTTATATTTTTTTGCATGCCAAAACTAGTGGTAACTTGTACTCCAGTTGCTTGGTAAAGTTTGCATCCATTAAGATGTTTTTTTGTAGCTGTAAAGTGAAAGCATGTAATTCCAATTGCAATACATATTGCATGATAATTCGTATGCAGTAAGTGAGGTAACTGTGCCTAAATTCATGGTAACCAGTGAAAGCATGTAATTCCAATTGCAATACAGATTGCATGATAATTTGTATGCAGTAAGTGTCGTAATTGTACCTAAATTCATGGTAACCTGTGTGCATCAAGCTACGTCATTTTTCAACTGTTTCATGGTCAATGTGATAGTTGTAAATAACCTAAGGTGGTAGTTGCAATTCAAGTACGATGGTAACAAATTTGTGTACAAAATTGTGGTAGCATGGTAAATGTTTTACCTTCATCTGTTTTGGCAGAACCAAAGCTTGCCGTGTGTGCATATTCACACTGTTGGTTTGTCCCCACACCACTCATCATGACATCCACATTACCCCCGTTGTCATGCGCCATTTTCTTGTGTCGTAGCACCTTCTAGTACATATGATTGCACCAATTAATTTTCCACAATTACTAGCAATCTTGATTATTTTTCACAACAACTATATTTTTTCCTTCTAATGCCATGATAACTTCTGTTTTATAACAGGTATCGTTTTGGCAGTAACCAGCATATGGGAGTATGGCAGCGACAGTTTCTTTGAACCTCATTTCATGAACATCATTTTTTATCAAAAAAGAATGGTGGCAACAATGTAAATCAACACATGGTATTCTTGTAGTGTTTTTAGCACCTTTGGTTCTGAGTTTTTCCTGGTAATTTGTAATGAATTAGCATGATAACTTGTTCTGACATGGGTGTGTTCAATATATAAAGGAAGAAAGGGATCTTTTTTTATGTTGAATAAGTCTTACAGGATGCTGATTACTCAATGCACACACTCTGGTAATCTATTTTCAATCGAGATGGTATGTCTGTTTTAATGAGAAAATTCATACATGTATTTTCTAACTTAACTGTAAAAGATGAAATTTAGTCAATCTTTTTGTTGGTAACCTGACTGAATTTGAGTGGTAACTCAATTTCAACATAGGAATTACACACATGTAGTAAAAATACTACCTTTTTGCATGCTTTAGTTCTTGTTGTTTTTCCCCATGTTTTTCCCCCTTGATTTTATTGGTATCAAATGCAAATGCAGCATGGGTATAGAGGTTGAATCACTTACCTCCTTTCTTTTTTGACTGACTATGACGAAATTTGGACGAATTGATGATAACCCCTGTGATGTTCTTGTGGTAAACCGGGGCCCTCCCTCAAATCCTTGTGTTTTGGTGGTGTTTTTTCATGGTTTCCTTTTTTTGGTGGATCTGATCTGGCGTCGATGTTGCCGGCGATGGTGGTGCGTCGGGGAGAGAGGAGAGAACTGATCGGGGCAGGTGGCTGTTTCTTGTGATGGAGGTAAGAAACTAGGTTTTGGGTGGTAAGTCACGTGCAGGAGGGGGGAGGTGGGCCAAATTGGGCCTCAATGCGTTGCGCGGGGAAGGACGCAGTAGGGGGGAGGTGGGCCTAGCGAGAGAAGTCTGTGTCGTGGGTGGAGCTGCCGAATTGGATCACGCGCGGGGAAGGACGCAGGTTCCTGATCGTGCGGATCTGTCGCTAACCACCAGTCGGCTGGTGGTTAGTCGCATCCATAAGACAATGATAAATAGGTTTATCAATAAATACTAGTGTAATGCATAGTAATTTCTAACTTTAATCATACAAAGAGTAAAATTTGACTACTTATTTGGCTTTTATGTTTGATAATTGGCATATTGGGCTAGAATTTCAAAAATTACCTCCCACAATCTAATTCATATACAGATATATCCACTTCCATATCCATATTTGTGTCAAAATCTCATACAATATATTTTTTAAAAATTAAATTAAATTCGGATACAGATAATTTCCATTTTCATTTTAGTTCCGATGCAAATGTTTTGGATATGAATAGGCATTTTCACGAATATGAATATCGGATATTTAGGATTATCCACTACCAATTTCCACCCCTACTTTTAGATCATGAGAATTTTCATGTGTTATCAGATCAAGTTGTATATGAGAATTCGGGGACAATTGAGTGTAAAGTCGCTGCACCGGTGAGTTGAGTTAATTCCATAAAACCACAACAATTATGTTGTCGTTAGCGAAAAACCATCATTTTATATTTTTTGACACACTACAGACGCGCAGACGCTCATCTAAAATGCACCGAATGTAATGTTAATCGGTGACAAAAACACTGGATTCATGTTGACCATCGATCTACACACACAGATGCCACATGACCATCCCTAATATTAGGACATCTTCATAGCTGATCCACAAATTTTCTCCCACATCTGTACGTGGAGAGAGGGGGACAATCCACACACACAGATGCAAGAGCCCGCCATTCAAACTTAATCTTCCGTCTCGACTGCTCGTCTGCATTTCGGACATCGCTGCTCCCCGTGCTTCCCTCCCCTCGGCCGCTTGCCTTGTCGCCCGGTCCCTTCCCCTCCTTTCGCCACCGGTCGTCTGCTCCGAAACACTTGCCATTGACCAGCGGGATCATGGATCACCCATATCCGCAGCCTGTTGGACCATGGAAATAGGCCATTGCAGCCCATTTAAGCCCACATGCTTGTTCGCTTAAAGACATAAAGACTTTTTATCATTTGAGCGAAACAATCGTCACTGTTTTGTTGTAATTGTAGGACTCTTAATTTTTGTTTTGTTGTAATTGCATATCTCAAGCCGAAGAGGATTGGTAGTATTATGTCCATTTTGTTGAAAACATGAGGTCAAAATAAAGAAGGTTGCAGCTGAAGGGCAAACTGAAGTTATTCTTGTGTATCTTTCATGTAAGACTATTTGTATTGTAATTCCACAATTTTGAAATGATTTTCTGAAACATAATATTGCGAGACTCGATTGAGCTATTTGTGTTATTCTTTTGCCATATATGATATGCCACTTAGATTAGGCAGATTTTTTTAAAGTGTGCACACCCTCCATTTTTTCCCTGGGTCCGCCACTGACCCCGCCCCATTCTTCCCTCTAGCTCCCCTCACTTCTTGGGGAAGGTCTGACTATGCTGTGGGGGTGGTTGTTCGGATCCAATGGGCTCGGGCGGTCAGCGTGGTGCGCCGGTCTGGCGGTGGCGCTGGCTACTCTAGGTCGTGTGGACGGGGGTGGCGGCGTGTGGTGGCCAGGCCATCGACCCTGGTGTGTGGCGTTCGTTTCTAGGCGGATTTGTAGCGGTTGTGCTCGATCTGTCCGGGAGCGGCTTGGCGCAGGGGTGGTGGTGGCATGGTGTGCATTGTTGTGGCTTCCAAAGCCCTCGCTGCAGTAGTGCAGGTGGTGCTGGCGTCAACGCAGGCAGTCCACCATGGTGATGTGGTCCTGAGCGTCATTCCTTTCCTTTTGGTCTGGCTCACCATTGCAGAATCCATGCGGAGCTACGGCTGATCTCGCAAGGTTCGTTGTGGTCTGGCTTCTCCCTAGGGTCAGAGATGGTAAGGCATAAGGCTTAGGGCGAAAGCCTTGTTCTTCGGCAGGGGTCGTTTTTTGGCGATGTTGGAGCCCATGGGAGTCCTCCTCCTTGAGGCATTGTCGAAGAGTACTTCCTTCAATTGGGACATGACCGGGCAGAGTCGATGTGGCATTGGAGGTTGTCGATTGGCCAAATCCATCCCGGGTTTTCGGTGGGGTGATCGTGCATGGGTCTAGGAGAGAACTTTTTGATCGACAGGGGTCGATGCCCGTGAGGGCGGCGTCCTCGGGAGTAGCAACATTCTCGAAGGTGTCTCCGAAGATCTTGTTTGCAATCAATCTGGGATGAGATCACGTTAGATGGTGGTGGTCTGTTTGAATTGGCTTCAACAGTTGTTGTTTTTTTCTCTTTCTTTTTTCCGTGTTTTTAGTCAGTTTTTCTTATAAACATGCAACCTCTGTATTGTGTCTCTCTTAATAAAGTCGGTGGAGCTCCTGCCTTGCACGTCACAGAAATAAAAATGTAGAGATCTTTTTTCCTAAAATCTAGAGATTCAAACTCGACAGAGTCTGTGAGTCTGTCACAAAACGTCTATTGAAATTCCTTTTTTTAAGCTGACACATTTTTTTTCTGCGAGATAGCTGACACATGTCTTGTGTGCTCTTGCAGCAACCGAGCACAAAGTCTGGCTCTCCAAATTTCCATGACACGCGGTCAGTGTGTTCTCTGTGTCCACGGGTATGCATTATGTCTTTGACGACGTACGTGTGCTGAAAGTATCGGTGTTTGGTGAGGTACATTAGTTTAGTCAGTGGGTGAGGTACATTAGTTCACAACTGAGGGCGTTCTCTGTACCCACAATATACTCGTTTAGAAGGTAGTGGGAATCTAGAAACATGCCATGCCATGTGTGTTGAAACCTATAAGGGACTAGAAGAACGCACGTGCGTTGCAACGGGGCCACATTAACTTTAAGACTTCAATACTAATATTCTCATACATATCAAGTGACATTGACGACCTTTTTTACCATCAAATCCTCACACACACACACTCTGCCTCCCTTTTCCTCACTCTCCCCCCCCCCCCTCTCTCTCTAACACACACACACACATATCCATATTATTGGGTACGGGACCATAATCAATCTATTTCACACACACGCTAGTGCATAACAATATGGATTATGTGTATTATATTTGCCACCACAACTGAGGGAATTAATTTCATGTAAATCGGCTAGCCACAGCTCCAAGAATACGCGGAGGATGTGGCCCGCTTCCAAGTGTGTCTGCGCGCCGGCCACCCACGCCGGGTCCTTCAAGTGCCGCTTCCACCTCACCAACTCCCAGGGCCAGGGAAGCCGCCCTTCTTTGCCCCCTTCACCGGCCGCGGCCAACGCGGTGCCGCGGCACCCGGCCTCGCCGTTCTCGTCCTCCGGCACCGTCACGACCCAGTGACGTAGCCCAAGCATGGGCCTCGAGAATCAAGAACGCTCGACAACGGAGAGGGAAGGGAAGATCATATACATGTCATAAGAAAGGGAGTTTATTTACCGCTCCCTCGATGTATTGTTTCCTTTGTTTGGAGATTGATTACCATCCATGAGTTAAGGTAAGGTTAATGTGATCGAGCAATTTTTTTTGAAAATCAAATATTTGTTTTCTAATTAATGTGATTGAGCGATTTAAGGTAAGGTTAATTAATTTAGATTTGATCTTTAGAGATTGTTCGTGATTGATTCTACATTACTAAATAACTTGCGCTAGTATGGAATGTTCTGATCTGTTCAGATTTTTTTCGTAGTGTGAGAGAGTGACGCGAAAATAAACCGATGAAGTGGGGGAGGGGACGAAAAAAATCTACGAAAAAACCCAGCGAAGGTGGGAGGAGGTACCAAAAAAAACCATGGGAGGTGGGATGAAAAAAAACCTCCCATACTTCATGCAGGAAGAGCACACATTCATAAGCTAACGGTTTCACAATGCGTTCTTGCTGATACTAATTGAACCAAATGAAACGATGGACAAGCAGATTGATTAAGGAACTCTAGGTAATACTTCATGCCGTAAGCATTGGCTCAAAAAGTTAATTTGTAAGTAACAAAAAAAGGCCTAGAAGAATAGTTCTACCTAAATAAAGTTTACTGCTGCACATGAGCAGATCCACACGAAGCAGGGGGGAGGTGGAGCAGGCCGGTAACCAGGGGAAGAAGCAGAGTGGGAGGAGATTTACACCGCCGTCTCCACTGGATATGGCGTCTCCGCCGCATCTGTGGAGGCGCCGCGGCTCCGCCTCGGATGGTGCTCGTAGCTATGGTGAAGAGGAGGGGCGACGCATGGGCGAAGAGGCAGGCGGTACTCGTGGCCAAAATAGTGGGTCGTTCGAGCTACGGGAGGGAGGAGGGGATCGCCGGGAGGCGGCGAGATCGGTGGGCGGCGGCGTCCAGGTAGGGAAGTTGAGGTAGGGCGCTGTGTTTTTTTAGGGGAATTGCTTGTGAAAATAATGTGCCACAACGATGTAGCGAGCGGATCCCCTTAAAAAAGATGTAGCGAGTGGATTCCCTTAAAACTGGTAGGAATGGACACGATTGATGACGTTGATAAATAGTGATGAATGTTGGCCTAATTTACTATCATCATGCATGGAAACGAATCATCAAGAAAAAGAATACTTCCTATTACTACGCTCATAGGAAGCTTCCTAATCTCTGCTACCAAACAGTTTCTGCCCATACAAGGAAGGAAAGTTATGGACCTGATTCGTAAGGAAACAAACGTTATGAAGATTAATTAATTTAGATTTGATCTATAAAGATTGATTGTGATTGATTCTTTTACATAAAGACATTACTAAATAATTTGTGTCAGTATGGAAAGTTCTGATCCGTTCAGTTTTTTAAGGTGTGTGAGAGGGTGAAGCGAAAATAAACCGATGAAGTGGGGGGAGGGAACGAAAAAAAATCTACGAAAAAAACCAGCGAAGGTGGGAGGAGGTACCAAAAAAAATCATGGTAGGTAGGACGAAAAAAAACCTGGAAGCGAGACTACCAACTGCTCCATTAGGAGTAGAGATAGAATCATGACGAATCGCAAACGAAAAACAAAAGAACCACGAGAAAATCCTCCACAAACTACAGAGGATTAGCAGTGACTATATGCAATGATCAATGATCAAGAGATGTAAACTCACTCGGGCTGTTCTCCAAGTTCTATTTTCATTCGGTACCATTAACTGACCAATAGTTCTCTATTGGATAACATGATATCAGCATTTCATGAGCTTGTGAACTTCAGGAGCCACTCTTACAAAAAGGAAAATAAAAAACGATACAATCTTGTGCTTCGACCAGCAGTTTCCATTCGAGATGGACGCTTCGCCGAAATTTGTTCTACCTTTTCTTCATCCATCTAATTCTCTCCACCTTATTATGTCAGATAACAACTCCCTGGAAACTAACAGATCAGAAAACTTGACGCAGACTGTTCTAGCACCTTACTTGGCACATTTATTGTTGATTGTTGGTTTTATGGTATCTAACCAGTCTTTCCGGCTGGTACCTTACTTGGCACATTTGGCAACAGCTTTCCCAAAAAGGCAAAATCCGAATAGTTACATACTTTTTTTTCCGGTCAAGGATAATTACAATGTCTTTGCAACCTTGTCATATATTTGATTCTGCCCAGATATCTTTGCAACGTACATATTTTCATGAACAGCGTTGAATCCATCACCTGCATTTTTAAAATGGGCATGACTGCATAAAGTATGTAAAACAAGTGCCCCAAAGCCATCTATCGTAATTGTTGACAATAAAGGTTTGAATTGCATGGTGGCTGCTAGCTCCTCAACATCAGAAGAAAATACCATAATAAGATATTTTATTGATCCTATAGGAAGCATTCTGCTTTCTCGATCTTTTGATGGCGTCTTCTTCGATCTCAGTTTTCTAGTACACCAGAAATGCATCTCGTAGTTGTTTCGGGTTCAGGCCCGGGCCAAGGGTTGCAGATAACTTCTTCATGTCTATCTCTATGAGCGGACTCGCTTGGTGAGAGTCCTTGACCAACCATGGACCTAATTAATTGGTTGTTGTAGGACTATCAATGTTGTCAAGTATCTTGCTCTTCCTCTGGGCGCCCGAAATTCAGCCATGATGTGACATTACGAAAAAGGTTTCCCCCGCTTTTGTATTACAAAGCAAACATCCAGTACAACCAACGATAGGTGCTGGGGCGGAAATAGCACAACCATGCCCAAAAGAAAAGAAAGAGAAAAAAGAAAAGAAACAAATGCCGATAACGGCGGATCGACAAAGACGACGGAGCCTCGCGACCGCTGCTTCCACCGAAGATCGTCCCCCAAGCTCCGAGACTCCGAAGCGCCGGTACCAATCAACACCTCCAAGAAGGGACGCGACGATGACGACGCTGCTGCCAAGGGTTTCCCACGGTACACGGCGAGGAAAGAGGAAGGGTAACCCCGACGCCCTCCAGGAAGGTCCGATGGCACCCTCAGGCGCCACCGCGTTCGGTGTCGGCCAAGCCAACAGGGATTTCTCCCAATCCCATCCTCCACCTCAGGCACTCCGGAGCTCGCCACCAAACTGACCACCACCCTGTGCACACGGACACGCAGCATCCCACGCTGTCTCACCACGGTACCGCGAAGATGGCCTGCACAACGAAGAAGGGGAGCCGGGACAAGGGCAGCAGCACCGTCAGCATACTGGAGGGCCCCACCTCCACCGTCCACGACGGTAGCCGACCGGACGCCCAAGCGGGATCTTGCCGGGCCCGTGGCTCCACAGGCCCGGCCGGGCCCTCAGAGGCCCGGACAACTCCCGCCTCCACGCCGCAGCATGCATGCCGTCGGCGTTGCAGCCCCCCGTCTGAGCTGCTCCACCACCTCACCACACATACGACGACAAAGCCACGCCGGGGGCCGACCCGCTAGGACCCAGATGGGGCCCGCGGGCCCCGATCTGGGTCGGGGGCACGCCACCGGCCAACCAGCGCCACCATGCCGTCGCGCCGCGAAGGAGCCGCGCCAGCACCGAGCGAGCCGCCGGCCACCACGCCGGGAGGCCGGGCCGTCATCAGGCCGAGGGGCACCGCCGCCGCCTCCATGCCCCGGGGAGGGAGTCGCGCGCGGGGGGACAGGCAGGCCCCGCCACCGCCAACACCACTCGGCCCGCGCCGGGGGCGCCCATCGGCGGCGGCAGGGAGGGAAGGCGCGACGAGGGCGACCGAAGGGGAAGAAGGGCTCGCGC